>NW_008795194.1:4064221-4131313 GCF_000699145.1 Aptenodytes forsteri
CCCCACAACATAATAAACTGAGAATGAGAAAAAAATAATTGTGTAGTAAAATATGATCGAATCTGAGACTGAAGTAGAGAAAGAATGGGGAATCCCTCGGTTTCCACTTCTTTTTTTGTCAGGCTTAGACAAGCTGTAACAATTGAGAACAAGCACAAAAACATTATTGGGGAAAACCCCATGTTAAATTCAAAGGCTAGCTTAAAAAATAAACCTAGTAGGAGTGAACTGCAAGAATGTGGTAGAATAGTTCTCATTTATAAAAGAAGTATTCAGTACCAAATGTTTAAGAAAGAATAAACAATTTCTTAACTACTCAGTAAAGAATCTTTAGTATATTTCTTAATTTCTTACTGTAGTTTCTGTACAGTAATTTTGTATTCCTTTATGAATAGGATTAGATATAGATGTTTTGCCTCATCTGGAGGATGTTACAATCATGGCACATGGTATTTTTCCTTACGCGTCAGAGTTAAAAGACCTCACTGTGTGTTCTGTTACAAGACTTGTTCTCTCCTTCACTTTGGGCAGAGCATCTTACCTTTCTATATACATCACCTTACATAAAAAATAAGTAAATTAATTCAGAAGAGAATGTACTGAAGAACCAGTAAATAATTTTTATGATTACTAAATTACAAATAATGTTTTAAATCCAAAATAATTGAGATGCCAATGAGAAAAGTTGAAGACAAAACTCCCAGTTGGGCGATTGATACTTGAGATGACCAAAGTCTTTCAGCAGTGTCTGGTTTTCACATTCCAGGAATTCTGTCTCTTCTTATACACTGGAAGCAATAAATATATTTTCTGCCTTGGGAACTCATGGCAAAGCAGCTTTGAGGCAAGCCAATGCACAGTCAAATTTGATGGGCTGAATCAACTTATGGTCCTAAACTGACAGGTGGTTTTGAGCAGTTCATGAGGCATTTAGTTAGTGTGGTGCAAAATGCAGCCTACAGGTCAATGATATTTGGATAATCAGCAATTAATAACCAATGGCCAACACTGTTATCCTTGCTTTTGCCAGATAATACCATTCTTTTTGAGTTGTCCAACTGAAATCAATTAAAATACTTTCAGATTGAAGACATATTTGCTGTGAAGTAAAGGAATGATAAAATCGGCCTGGTACAATGAGTCGGATGTTTTGGTCTTTGTCAGGAAACAGTATCAGAACAAATGCACAATTACTAGGGGGACACCCCCCCCAAAACCTAATGTCATAGTTTTTGAATGTGTTTTTAGATTTTTTATTATTTTCTAGAAATGTTCTACCGTGGTATATGGCTTGCTTCTGTTCCCACGGAAGTCAATAGCAAAATTGCCAGTGACTGATGGAAAAAGCCCATGAAAAATGTCTCAAAAGCATTGGTTTCATTTTGGTAAATTGAATTTGTTGGCCAAAAAAATAGACTTATAATTGTTCGCTTCAGTCGTAGTTACAGAGAGACTGGTGTCTCTTTACATCAATTTCACTACATTTATTCCTTCTAACATGCTCTAAAAAAAGATGTATTACCCAAATTTGAAGCCAAAATTGGAAGATAAGCTCTTAGCAATATAGAGAAACAGAATCCAAATTCAATGTGCAAGAACAATAGCAAAAAGCTCAATGCTAGCTCTTGCTAGTTTGCATTAATATTTTTGTTATGCTTACAGTGCTTGTTTTTTCAAATATCCCACTTGCCTTTTTTTGACTTTTAACCCTAAACTGTTTCCCTCTCAGAAATTTCTATGTATAAGTAATAGCAATTTTGTATTGAAGTCATTGTTGCTGTAAAGTAGGGCAAGAAGAAATGTTTGCTTCTTGTAGTGTGAAGGGGGGGTGGTTTAGTTTTATATATCTTTTTTGGGAGACTGCTATCAGTAAATCAGTATGGTTTGAGCAAGTTGTTGGTTAGGTTCAGCTCTTAATGCTTGGGCAACGGCACAGAACCACTGTAGAGTTTGGCTCACGTGTAAGCCACTATTTTATTTTTTTAAATACCTTTCAAAAGAAAAAGCCCATACTTCACAGAATCTCAAACCTGGCAACTATTTACAGAACTGTTTTCTTGTGCACCGCTTGCTAGCATTGTGTTTGCTTCTTGCAACAGCACCTACGCTTCCTGAGAACCTTAAAAACATGCTTGAAGTGCCAGATCACTGTCCTCCTGTGCCAATACTAAATATAAATTTTTCCACATGAGTCAACTGAGTGAAGATCAGATGTTTTAAAAAGGGTTTGATTTTCATTTGCCCGAAGGCTGCTCTGCTAAAAAATTTTTGGTGACCTCATAGCTGAAAGTGACTGAAAATTTGTCCTTTTAGCTATTAAATAACTCAACTGTTCTGCACAGCTTTGTGAACTAGGATTATAATTTTTGTGTTCTAATTTTTGTAATTTGATTTTTGATTTATATGAAAATTGCATAGGCCTTGAGATATCACTGTTGGTACACCTCTTTGGCTAAAATTTGCCTAATGCATTTCTAGGATATGAAAATGCTGTTAAACTAGATCAGCAGTCCCTGGTATGCAAGGATAGAAGGAGAAGCCTCTCTTTGGGTGCAACTTCATCTTGTTTTCTCTCTGAAGTTCTGAAACAAATATGCTGTGCAGCTTGTTTCTTTCTTCCTGCAACCTCTGTCTTGTTGTAGCTGGCTCTAGCACAACACATCATCTTAGGCTTCTCCTATCAGGAACTTGTCATCCTGAAAAGAATAGAGAATTTGCCAAAATGTTCAGGCTACGTGGGCACCTTTTACTGGTGGAACAGCCATGCCCTCCCAGTCATGCCACTGGGATGCTATGTGGGCTCTGTGGATATTATGCGTGATCTGTAGTTCTATGGGAGACTCCTTGTTGGAGATGGAAGCTCATCCATAAGATATGGATGAGATTCGTACTTCCAAAAGTGCTGATAACTAATGAAGTGAAGTCATTCCACTTTCCATAGTATGGCAAGCAGAAAAGGTGTCTGTCACTTATGAGTCATCACAGATCTCAGCTCCAGCAGGAGGGTGTTTGTTAAGGTGCAGTATTTGGAAGCTGGTGGCCGCAAGGCACAATGTTATTAATTGTTTAGCTGCCTCTGTGTGAGTATCTGGGTTCAGGATGATATTCTTGCATGGATATCTGTTGTGACTGGAGAAGCTAGAGCTCCGTCTTCAATATGTCATAATTTCTTGAGCCTGCAGTCATGTCTGAGTGTTAGTTAATGTATTTTTGTCCTGATCTCATTTAACATGGTGCAGGACAGCACCTTTCTCCACACTCATCTAAAGCTAGCTATGCTGTGCTGACCCTTGGTGTGCTGTCATCACAGTGTATGTGGAAGGGCAATATTTCAAAATTAGAGAGAGGGTGGTGGAGAAGATAGATGCTAGTTTCAAGCAGACAACATCATTCAGGGAACGATTTTATCTAAGGTTAATGGAAGATCAGACATAGTATCTATCAGCTGAAGCAAGATCAAAGTAATCTGTTTAAGCATTGAGACCTATAACTTCATTCCTGAACTGTCATGAGGTACTGATGATGTACTTGCAACATTTTGGTAGTGTTTGACAGGTAGTGTTTGACTGTTTATTGATACAAATGTCCTCTGTGCTGCTCTAAGTATCTATTTTTCTGTTCTTGGGTGAAAATTAAAGGTTTGGGTAGAGAGAAGTAAGTGAGAGAAAGCATCTAATACTCACAAAGAGGTAACACATGTACCAGTGGCTGAGTAAACAGGAAAGAGAATGGCCCCTGTAGCTGTGGTGGGTTAGCCCTGGCCAGCAGCCAAATGCCTACCCAGCTGCTCACTCCCCCCTGTATCAGTGGCATGGGGCAAGAAAATAGGATGAGAAAGTTTGTGGGTCGAGATAAAGACAGGGAGACTGCTTATCAATTACTGTTGCAGGCAAAACTCAGCTTAGGGAAAATTAATTTATTGCCAATTAAAATAGATTTAGGTAGTGAGAAATGAAAGACATTAAAACAACACCTTTCCTCCCATTTTTCTTGGGTTCAACTTCACTCCTTCATTCCTGACAACTCTAGTCACTCCCTGCCCCAAGTGGCATGGGGGGGAGTGGTGTTTGTGGTCAGTACATAGCAGTTTTTCCTCACCACTCCTGCCTCCTCACACTTTTCCCCTGCTCTGATGTAGGTTCCCCACGGGCTGCAGTCCTTCAGGGAAGAGTCTGCTCAGCGTGGGTGCTCCATGGGCTGCAGTTCCTTCAGGACTATCCATTGCCTCCATGAGCTGCAGGGGAGTCTCTGCTCTGGCTCCTGGGGCACCTCTTCCCCCCTGTTCCTTCTCTGACCCTGGGGCTCACAGGGTTGTTTGTCACTTGTTTTGTTCCTCCTCCTCTGCCTTTACGGTGTTTTCTGCCCTTTCTTAAATATCTTTTTGCTGACAGGCTCAGCTGTGCTCTGTGGTGGGGCCGTTGACGGAGCCGGCTGGAACTGGCTGTGTCCAGCTCGGGGCAGCCCCAGCCCCTCCTCACAGAGGCTGCCCCTGCAGCCCCGTGCTGCCAGACCTGGGCGCTGCACCCAACGTGGCAGCCCAGAGTATCTATGTTAGGCCCTGGGTAGCTCCTGCCTTCATCAATACATTTTTTTGTACCTGGGATTCAACAAATATACTGAAGTTTTTGTCCAGATGAAAAGATTAATACCCCCGGCCAGAGTCTTGTGGCTGAAAGTGTTTTTTGGTCAAAACATTTTGTATTATCTTTCAGTCGTCTTTGAGAGCACGACATGAGCATGTGGTTGAGCTCTGTACCATCTGAAAGGTGCTGGTTCGTGAAACTGGGTTGTCTACCTCTTCAGTGAGGCCACCATCTTTGAAAGAGCGACCTGCTTTTAAAAACTAACTTGCAAAGTCCTTAAGCTAACTGCGGGATTTTTAAGAAGTACTGATTATAATACGGTGTTCAGTGGTATTTGTGTTGTATGGGAAGTCCCAAGGAGTTACTTGATAATGTTATGATATTATGCAAGATGGGATAATGACCCCTTGTCAAGGATTTGTAAACTTTGCCTGAGAATTGCTGTAAATTCCTTAAGCCTTTCAGTAGGGGTTTTTGAAATAATGTAATACCACTTTCATCGTCTGTGAGAATGCAGAATAATGTATTTGTGTTTGTATGGGGTAGTTGTTAGGAAGGGAAGTAAAAAAACTGGGAGATCTGTTGGATTAAATAGTGATTGTCAACAGATTTTTTTGCTGCAGAGCTACTTTGGAATGAGGGTGTATTCATTCACTCTTTCTCTCACATTTTTCTTTATTAAGGTGCAGTTCAGCTGAGATTGAATTCCTCCTTGGCTGTCCATAAACTGTGAAACAGAAGGATGCAGAAGACTATACTTTGCCTTTTTGTACATGAGTGATAAGAGCACAAGATCATTACTACAAGTTTGCTGCAAAGATGAGTTCAGAGGAGAAGAGTGTATCTCCAGCTCACAAAACGTCCACTCCATCACATAGAAGTGCCTCCTCTTCATCATCGTCTCAGAGGGACAGGAGGCAGGTAAGGAAAAGATCTAGACGTTTGTAACATCTGGTGAAATGATTCGTTTATTCCTGTAATGTGGATGTTAGTTCTCGCTAGCTCTAAGTTCACTTGCTTATAGCACTGGATGATATCACTATAGCCAAGAACTGTTGATTTAAAAAAAAATTTTTTTCCACTTTCTAAAGTGGTTTGAAAAAGATTCAGAAGCAACGTGGGCCCTATGTGTAGCACTGGAGCGGGAAGGATATAGTCATGTGGCCAAGTAGGAAACATGCTTTGAAGTCTTTTGGGAAGTGGTTTCTTAGGTTCATGCTGCCAACAGTTGCTTCAAATTGTTTTGTGTCTGTCCTGGTTTCAGCTGGGATAGAGTTAATTTTCTTTCTAGTAGCTGGCATAGTGCTGTGTTTTGGATTTAGTATGAGAATAATGTTGATAACACACCGATGTTTTAGTTGTTGCTGGGTAGTGCTTACACTAGTCAAGGACTTTTCAGCTTCCCATGCTCTACCAACTGAGAAGGCTGGAGGTGCACGAGAAGCTGGAGTCGAGGACTTTTCAGCTTCCCATGCTCTACCAACTGAGAAGGCTGGAGCGAGAAGCGGGGAGGGGGCACAGCCAGCACAGCTGACCCAACCCAGCCAAAGGGACAAAAAGCAATTGCGCTGTGCATCACTTGCTTTGTATATTCTTCTTATTGTTATTACTAGTAGTAGTAGTAGTATTTTATTTTACTTCAATTATTAAACTGTCTTTATCTCAACCCACAAGTTTTCTCACTTTTACTCTTCCGATTCTCTCCCCCTTCCCACCGGGGGATGTGAATATCTCTTTTTCAAACTACAGAGATGTATTATCTTTTTACAAGGTGATATTTCAATTCAAATATCATATTGTTCATCCTTTATGGAAGCACCTAACATTTTAAATATTATTTGGTTTACTACAAATTTACACTGATTGTCCCACGTCATATAGTACTAGTCCAGTTATGTTAGACTTCCATTTTCAAGAGACCCTTGCTTATGTGGATGTAATACGTCTTTTCTCCAGGATCCCATTGAGATGAGGGCTGTATTATTTCTCCTCAAAACAACTTAGGCATTCCTGTGTTTTTTTGAGGGCTGGGTGTACAGTCTGGCCCCAGCATCAGTGGGAGCACTTCAGAAAGTATCAGAGCTACCCACTAGATTTCAGATAGGTTGTTACATGTATATTTACAAATGCAAAGGTTGATACCGAAAGTTTGATTAGAACAGAAACATACTTTAAAACTTTGATCCATGGAAACCTTGAACACTAAAACAACTTCTGAGTTAGTTTAACATCATCATGTTTAAAAAAGAAATGTACAAAATGTAAGAATATAATAACTTTATAATTTAAAATATTGTGAAAATATTTTCATTGATGCAATACTGGCTTCTTTTCATCTTGACAAGGAAAAGAGACAGGAAAAGAACTTAAATAATTGTTTGTTGTGGTATGCGTTTACTTGAATCACTGTAGCTTAAGAACATTTTCCCAGCTACTTATATGCCAGCTCTGACGCTATTTTCTCAGCCGCTGCTGAAGTAGTTTTTTCCCATACCTGACTTATAAAAATTTTGAAAACTGAGAATTTTGATGAAAACTGTAACATTTACAGCTTTGAATGTAAATAGTCTCACCGTAAAGTATGTTTAATATGTGAAACCAGGAGAAGAATTCTGATGTGTGTTCGATAACAGGCAGGAAATGTGTCTGGAATTTTTTTAATCATTTCCGTTGCTTTTCAGTGAAACCAAAAATGATGTTCTCACAGGTGACAAGTATTTTCCCTTTCATGCTGTACAGGATTTGGGATAGCTGTACTCAGTTAAGTCCTGGTTAGCATATGATCTCCTCTTAATTTTTCATTAGTTCCATCTGGAGCAAGAATTTTCACATCTTTTGTTTAAAGAATCAGTATATTTTATCTCCCGCATTTAAACACAAAGAAGGTGAATGCAAAACTTGTAGGAGCTGCTGAGCTCAGCTAGGAGCATATCTTCTGAGTTCTCTTTGTAATTGGGTAGTTTGGTACGATCATGCAAGTGAGAATTAAAAAAAATTACCTTTGGGGAATATGTTTTACCGTAAGTCTAATGGGTACCATATCTGTTACCACAGCAACGGGGTAGAGCAAGGTATACCTGTCATCATAATGAAATGGATGCTTAACTTTAAGTCCATATTTGGTCACTGAAACATGAAGCATGATTTTAAAATAACGCTGAAGAGGTCGATGGTGTGATGCATCCAGAGCTCTCTTGGATCCAGTAATGTCTTATGATGTTTAGCAAGTATATTTAGGCATGTAAATGTGGACTGGAAAGGCTACTGCTAGGCATGCATTTTTTTGCCTTAGTGCTTTCAGTGTTAAAGGCAGAGAAATATCCAGGAGAATGAATGGATGGGCAATTTGTTCTGCAGTGAAACTGAGCTAGAGCATGCAACACAGCGTGAGGTGCAGTGGTACTATAACCAGGGAAATAAACATACGAATGTTTCCTTTGTGCATGTAGACACAGTAAATCAACCAGCTTCATTGTACCATATACTATAACGGTTGTATTTCTAATTTCTTTCCTTGCTTGTGGCATGATTTATACATGTTTTGGTTTTCATAGGTTTTCCCCTAAACGCAATGATAGCTAGGGGGTAGGGGATTTTGGTTTGGGGGCTGTTGGGTTTTACTTTAAAAAGGCTTGAAAATTCTGTCTTGCTGCCTCCTTGGACTCTTCATAGCAGCTAGGAGAAAAGCACCCTTCCCGAAGGGATAATATGTATGGATATGGAAAGTGATGTGACTGGATGAAGTGTCAATGTAGCTTTCATTGTCATATGTGAGGATAACACTTGATATTTCTAGATTTTTAATGACTGAAATCTTCTCATCATATAATTCTTGTCAAAGTCATACCAGCTATTATGGAACAGTTTCCCAATAAATTACGGCGCAGGAGGCTGAATGAGTGTGAACATGACTATGATAAATCATTTCAGGGGGAGTGGAAAATGTCGTGCTGTATATAATGCTGGCGTTTTAATGTAGCTTTCTTATTTGTGCAATATACATCACCTAAGAGAATTAGCAGTCAGCAAAAGCTTTGACATTGCCAATTTGCAGGCTCCATGACTAAGTAATTGATAAATGAACAGACTACTGAAGCCAGCAATAACCAAAAAACTGGGTTCAGATTTTTGTCGTCGTAGGAACTTTAGCGTCATTCATTTTCATCAAAATTGTTGTTGATTTGGACTATTAGATAGAAGGCGGCCCAGGACCAACCTGTTTTGTTTAACCCCTGGGCTAAGCAGTGTGGCAGGGCAGTTGTGTTGTCCTTGATAAGGAATACTTTAGAATGGAGCAGCAGCAGTTTTTCCTACTGTGGAGCTGTCGCAGAGTGTAGAACCCCTGTCATTTCCACTGTCAGGGGATGTCCTGAACAAAACTAAGAGTCCCCTTACAAAGGTGAGCATAAAAACTGCAATTCAGACAGCCTTTTTTGTGGGCCATGGTGGAAAGAGATTCTTGTTTTTCATCCCTCATGAAACTCTGAAAAGGCTAGTCATATTCTGTTGCGCAACAAAAAGGAGGAAAACTAACACTGTTTTTAGAAAGTACAGCTGAATATGGTAAGTCATATGTTGTGTATTCAGTTTGATGGGTGTAAATTCTTTATAAATATTCCATATTTTATTTATTGACTAAGTATGCGAGTCATACTGCAGACTGTAATACGTTATATATTCTCTGAATTGCATGGGTAGTAATAGTGTGCTGAGAAGGCAGAAAGAAGTAAATACGTTATAGGGTTAACAATGTACAGTTTGGTAAATTGAGGCCTGACCCCAGGCTATTAAACAGAGGGAATGATACAGAAGGAGAGTAATAATAATGAAACTGTGAACAAAGGAGAGATTTTGACTTTTCTGACCACCATCTAAAGGGTAGCTAATACATGGTGTGAAGTGGATTTTAAATGCGAGGATTTCTCTTCCAGTGTCTCAATTTTCTTTTTGGTCTTTTAGGAGGGAGGGATGATCAGCTGTTCTCTCTTTCTCTCTCTGTTTCTCTTTGTCAGATTGCTGTTTCAACAAATCCTTGGTTCTTTTCCCGCACAGCAAACACAAAAGGAGAAAAGCTTTTAGTCCTATTGCATTTAGCCTTGTGTGGTTACCTTTCTACTAGGAGAGCTTTCATATTTCAAATAACTACTGTCTTTCAGCCATATGTAAAGAGTGAAGGATAGGGGCTTTGAAGGAAAAAGAAAAAAGATTTTCCAGAGCAGCAATCATCTGCTTTTCAGATTTTAATGTGTTTTTTTTTTCTTCCTGTAAGAGCAATATTGACTAATAGGAGAAGGGGTGTACTCAAGGAATGCAGAAAGGGCTGAGTTTGGGCTGATGTTCACCTGGCCTTGAAATTTAGGAGCAGAGTGCGATTCCAAAGTCAAGGCTCTGGTCTTGCCTAGAGGTCTGTGCTGGAAAACGCCTAGTTAGCTTTTTATAACCACTATTTTTTAATTGTCAAAGTAGTCTCCTGAAAGCAGTATTTCCTAAGGCGGGTAGCACCATTTTGTAGATATAAAGGCTTTAATGACGATGGAAGGATCGAGTCATTTGTCTGCAGCAACCTTAACCAAACCTTAGTTTACAGAGTAACTGGAAGACTATAAAAAAATTACTGCAGTAGGTAAATCTGGGGGGTGAAATGTATGGTACCTGAAAAAAAGGACTAATAATTGTTATTTGGATATAGGGATGCAGTAGAAATCTAGGCCTCACGGTGCTGTCCACCGTATTAAGCATGTAAAAAAAGGCAACCGCTAGCATAAAGTGCTGGTTATATGAGACAGACAGATTGGGAGCAGAAGAAGAGAGAGGTGACTTGTCTGTTGTCTCTTTCATCAACTAATGATAAAGCATAATGAGAAGAGATGTGCATAATAGGAAAATATCATGGGTTCTGTGTCAATTCTAGAGTTTCATGCTTTCAGCTAACATTAGGAAGAGTAAAAGTAGAATTATGAAGGGGAAGTCTCTTGGCTAAGAAAACCACCATCAAGTTTTTCCCAGGAGATAATGAGCTGCAAATTTTTCATAGATGTACTGCAGGAACCATCAGGTTCTGTGAAACTGAGTTCACATGGGCAATCCCCATGCCACAGCAAGTGAGGGGTGCAGGAGGGAGAAGTAAGAAGTGCCAGGAGTGGAGTACCTAGCTGTGCAGTGTAGAAAGCAGAAGGTACTTGATTTAGAGAGTGAGAGTCCTGGTCAGGAAATGAATAGGTGAAAGAAATGAATAGGGGAGAGAGAACTGGGTGGGCCAAATGCTTCATGAGGTTGTGGGACGTGAAACTAAGAAGCAAGGACTGGTTTGTAGGGAGAACAACTGGCTGAAAAAGTAAGGGCAGAGTAGAGAGAAAGAAAGCAAGGGGACAGGTGGGTTTTTTGTGACCAGGAGTATCTGGGAGAGCTGGTTGATGTGTAGGGCGGGGGGGGAAGTTGCAAACAATCTTTTATTCTAACTGCTTGGTGTTTAAGAAGATCTTTTTGTGTGATTATTCTAAGCAATAGCAGATTGATTTTTTACCTGTCCCATAGAAAAAGCGGTCTAGTATTTGAGACTGAAGCTACTTAATGCAAAATGCTGGGGCTTAAAATGAGACACCTGCTGTTGCTATTGCTTTGGCTCCTGTTGCTGCTACACCTTTCCTGGCAGCTCAAGGGGAAGTAGCAGAGCAGTGGCAATGGGAATGGTCATGGCAGGAGCAGCTGTGGTGGCAGCAGCTATGGGATTTCAGCCACTAGTGCTTTTCCCTTGGTAGGCTAGGTTGGCAGGGTAAGGTCCATCATATACACAGATCCATCTTGCCTGCTGGAAATTAAAGTCCTTTGGAAGAGCCTCTCTCTTTTCATTGTCCTATTTCATTTAGCATTTTTGGTGCTTTTTCTGGGAGACTGAGAACAATTAGATGTGTGAGAGTTTGTGAAGGGATAGGAGGGAGTATTCATGCTCATGTAGTTTAATTTTTTTGGTTTTAAAGTATTGAGATACCTCAAACTCAACTTTCTCTTTGTTTATGACCAGTTACGATCAGTGACACAGTATCAAGGACGCTTTTGTGGCTTCATTATAGATTTCTGCCTCATAAATAATGACAATATAATCGATTGGCATTTTTACCGTGCCTGCCTATCTGTCTAGTGTGCCTCAGACAGTGTTGCTCATACAAGATTGCAATATAATATAACGTAATATGTTCCATGTGGAAGTGAAGCCTGAGTGCGTCTATATCCCTCTCCGTGAGTTTAAAAGAAAGGAAGGAAAGGATGGACAGTTGTCTGGTAGATATGGTACAGACCTGAGAACATGGAGCCTTATTCCTAGCTTTGCTCTGTAGCAAAGTGTAGACTTCTAAGAGCATTTGTACTTCTCAGTAGTTTGTGAGAACTATTTCAATAATAATTATTAATCTCTTTGAGATTAATCTTTGAGTTTCAAACTGAAGATGCTACTAAATGCCAAGTACTGTTGTAACAGTGGTGTAATTCTCTTTTGCTCTCTTTCCTAATTAACTCTCTTCACATAATACAGTTGAAGCAGCAGTAGAGCAGGAAGTGTTAAATAAGTACTTTAAAAGCAACAACTCACTGGAGCAAGCAAATGTTCTGAGGGAGCCAAAGAATGAAGTGGCAAAATTGTTAACAAAAACACGCAATTATTCTTTAAATTGGTTAGCTGCTGTTACTTTACAACTTTTTTTTTTTTTTTTTTTTTTTTTTTTTTTTTTTTTTTTTTTTTTTTTTTTTTTTTTTTTTTTTTTTTTTTTTTTTTTTTTTTTTTTTTGCCTTTAATAGAGTCTGAAAATGTTCCTTAGGTTCAGGAGGTAGTAGGTATTACTTCAGTATCTGAAAAAATGTCTGAAACAATGTAACTTATGAAGCTGTAGAACACCCATGAGAATGTTACATTAAGCTTGTACCTTTTAAAAAAAATGAATGTTCATACAATTCAAGTGTCCTCAAGCATTGATTGGTATTATCATAATATGCACTCATTTTCTAACTGCAACTTGATCCAAAATGAGCTGTCTGGGATCAGTGAGGAATGGGTGTGTACACACACACGTGTGTGCAAATTCAGAGGGAAGAAGTGCAACTCTTCTGAAGTGCCATTTAGGATTTCTGGGAAACAAGTTTTTTTCCTTCCTTTTTTTTTAAACTATATCAATTATATCAAAACTATATTAATTGCTAGCCTGAGACTATTTAGCGAAATATCTATCCTTTTAATTGTGATTATTCAATAGTCATAAAAAATCTTTGTGTCATTAGCAAACATTTGAATTCTGTCTGTCAGATATTGTGAATTTATCTGTTTGCTCTGTTTTGAGATAAGCGTGTCAAAATCTAAAGTGCGAAAGGAGAAGATTGTCATTAAAGACTGAGGCTGCGACTTGGTGGTCGTTCCAAACCATCGCTCGGGCAAAGAGAAGATTGCTGTTACAATGATAGCTCTTTTCTGCTTTATCCAGTTGTGCTAATACTTCCCTCCAAGAAGCTCTTCAGAGGAACAAGAGCTTATTTCTCTTCAGAGTTTGTCAAAAAGCACCTTGAAAAGCAAAGGCTTCTCTGCTTCCAGAGCCTAAAAGCATTGATGTGAAGTGCTATGTACAATACAAAGCTGGAGTTCCAGAAAGGGCTGACAGAGAGCTCCTGAGCTAACAAATCCTTGACATTTCTGTAACACAAGAAGTGTTTATTTTGCATATCCCAGAAAAGAAGTAGAGACATGCATACCTGTATGTTATTAATATGCTACAGACCTGCTGCTTTAGATATACTTGTCTTTCAGTAAAAAGGTTACAAAGAGAAAATGTTGCTCTTAAGCATGTTTCTATATAAGACAAGCATGTGCTACAAGAAGAAAAAAAAGATTAACTACATGTGCTATTCATAAAGTATTATTAAGTTCATTGTCTGTTGGTTGATAGCTGAGATTGTTGAAAACAGCTATGGAGCAGTGTCAATAGGAGAGGCTGAGGATGAGAACAGGACCATGGTTGCTTTACACAAATTTAAAAAAATGTGCCAGAAGGAAGAAAGGAGAAATACATTTATGGAGACATGGTTGTTTTGCTTTATACTCACCCTTCTCTCACAATGATATTCAAGACTCTGCATTTATTCCAGCATCAACAGAAGGAAAGCCAGAGCTGACTGAGAAGCAGCCTAAGATAAAAGCAAGTTTCAAGGTTATTCCCTTTGCAAATAATATTGCAGATTAAGTCAGCATATATCATAGCATTGTTTAAAAGTAAAAACTGGTGTGTCTGCAGTCAAATCTGTGTCTACCTTATTACTGCTGCTGTATTTCAGATAACTGGAGTATATTATGATTTTAGTTGAGAGAAAGTGATTAAGCATTGCACTTCATACTAAACAGAATTCAAATAAGAACGCAGGTCTGTGCAGGGGTAGCTTGGTTGCAAAAAGAATGCCAGGGAATAGCAGATAATAAAAGATGCACTAGTTAGTCCTTTGGATTGAAAAAAAAAATGACACAAAAACCCCAGACAGAAAAGCTCTATTTTGAATTACTGTTGAAGACTGCTGAATGTTGCGAGCAAACAAAATGACCCATCAAATCTTTTTCATTAATTAACTGTTAGCCACATGTTGTGCACATTTCTGAACTAAAGAGAGTCTGTGTCCGATGTGAATGATAAATTCCTCACCAGCTTGTCTTTTTCTTGGAAATGAATAAATTACAAAATTAGAGAGAACTCATTGCGTTAAATATAATTCATTCCATTAAGTAATTAAGCAGCGAAGCAGGAAGGGGAGGCATGAGTGCCAGACTTGTCCTTCACTGGTTTTCCTATGTCTACTTACCCAATATCTCTATTCTTTCCTTGCCTTCTCTTTGAAAACAGTTGAATGTCTTTTCTTTTAATGGGAAGTCAGATTCAGTTAAGAAATGTTCGGGTCTTCAACCTCTGGCCTGATGGAGACCAGGTGCTCCATGTGCTAGTATTTGTTCTGGTGGATGAGGTGAATGGGTCACTGAACTCTTAACTGAGAAACGAAGTTGGCAAGATACATAGAAAGATACTGTAAAATACGTTTTCCGTTCTTGCCCTCCAGAGAAGATGAGAATAGGAAACAACATCATATTGTTATTCTCTCCATCAGCTTCCTTCTCCCTCACACGTCTTTGGGAAGCAACATGAAAAAAATGCAGGGCAGAATCAGCATTTGTGTTTCCCGTGTATAGGCTTGTTAGGGGCATTTTGGGGCAAATGTGCGCTCACATATATAATGCATGTTGTGAATAATCTCAAAGCTGAAGGAAGGATTGTAGTTAGGGATTTAGCAAGGGAATTACAGAGCAATTTCAGTTAAACTGGTAATCTCATTGAATTGATTTCCAAGAGCACACAGAATTTGATGGTGCTGGTGTTTTTCTCCAGGACAAGCCAGCTATAGTGCACAGGTAATCCTGAAGCATGAGGGAAGTCTGGAATGGAGCAATGCAGAGATTGATTTTGTCTGCCTGTATTCTTGGGATGAGAGGAGTGAGAGTACCAGGTTAATTGATACGCCCAGATTAATGGATTATTCATTTTTCTGTTCGATTGTAAACAAAACCCAGAAGCTGTATTGATCTGCCTCTTTTTTTCTTTTCTTCTCATGAGCTTTTTTTAACTGCTTCCTTTACCAACTCTGTTTTTCTTAAAAAAAAAAAAAAGCCTTGATAATAACTTCAAGATCTAAATAATTTTTATTTCTGTGATGCTAAATAACTAAACTCCTGTGTTATAAAAATAGCTGCTTTTCAAAATGTCAAATAATTGTGTAATTTCTAGCTGTAATTTTGCAGAAAAATAACATGCATTAATGGAAAACATTTTGCACCAAGTAATGTCTCTTAATATTATGCTAAAGACACGTCACAAATTTAAAGAAGTAATTTTGTGTAATGTGTAATGGTGGTCATGACAGAAAAGAATTGGAAAGCAGACATTTACGGACAACAAGACAACACTTCTTGAAGTAAGTAATGTAGAGAAGGCAATTTTAAAAGTGTTCATTTTCTTATTTCCAAACAAATAGTTGAATAAGTCAGCATTCATTAAAGTGCTGTTAGCTAATAATGTATTTCTCAACTGAAGTGGAACTGTAATGACTGAGGGCTGATTAAAAAAAAAAACAAAGCACAAAAACCCCTTGCCTTAAAATCATACATTTGAAAATGTCACTGGAAATCTGGCAAGCCAAGGGCTGTTGGGTTACTCCACTCTAAATATTGTACAAAATGAATCTGCAGTTACGTAACAACAAACTGCACTGGCTGCTACATATGAGACCTTCAGAACATCTGTGTTGGGCATTGCTCCATCTCAAGATGGAGGGATTCCTGCCTGCCAAACAAAACTGGCAAGAAAGTTGGGAATCGTCCTGATTATGCTAATCAAGCGACATTTTAATCTTCCTTGGAGGAACAGATTTAGGTTTTCTTGTATATTGTTTAAATGTGATAACTGTGTGCATAAGTAGCATTTCATCTGTTCAATGAGAAAACTTTATCATAGTTTATCATTGGTAACTTTGTGGTGCTCAGCTCAAACAAGCATATTAAATTATTTGACATGTAATGTAGGAACTTTCGCTACATAAATACAAACGTTTTTCTCATCTGACTAGTAATAAACGTTGGGCTAAGTAATAAGATTGGCCTTTCTTTGATAAAGCAGAAGATTTCAAAGCATAGATGACAAAGCTTTTGCTGGTTGGCCCTGGGGAATGTAGCAGGGAACATAATACTGCTGCTTTTCCACATTCTTCACTGTAAAATTAAATTAAAAGTAACTGAAAATAAATGCTGGTTATTGTTGCCTAGTGGCAGGGATGCTTACTAATCTCCACTGACAACAGAGACAATCCCCATATTTTCCTGTTCTCATTCACAGTTGCAAATTGAAAGAGAACAGTGAAGGTCTGTGTGTTGCTCTGCAGCAAGATGTGGTCTCTGTTATATATGCTTTTATATGAATAGCTCTGTTTATTTTCATTTAGATTGGTTATGGTCCTTATGTATTTAGTTATCCATATAAACAATAATATTTACTCTGCTGTTTGTATGTATTTTTATATTCCCTGATTGTTTCTGCTGTCACTTGTACCTGTACAAGTTGTACCTGTGTAATCTTTTCTTCAGTGAATGTGAAGAAGCTTAATTGTGAACAAAATTTAATTGTCGTTTTCAGTTGAGAAAAAACTTACCCTTCTCAAAGGGTAATTGCAATTACAAGTTTGTCATTGTGTCCTGCTACGTGTCCTGGAAATGAAACAGTTTTATTTCATGCCAAAGAGATACTACTGACATGTTGTGATAGAATTCTTACCAAATAATAATATGAGATGTAGCAAAATTTCACCAGAGAAGGAAATGCAAATCCAAGCAGGTAGAATGTGGTTATTTTCTCCTGTAGCAAAAATGCTTTTTCTTTTGCAAAATATGAGTGAAACATTTCTGGAAAATGGGAAGACATTTTTAGACGTCTTTTAGGAATAGCAGTTTTTTCAGGACTAGTTGTGACATTATGTATTTCATTTTTGTACCATGCTTTGAAGATACAAAATTTTATAGTATTGTCATAAGTAAAACCAGCTCTAAATGTTTAGATCATTGTGTTCCGTAAATGTTCACCAGCAAGCCCGTCAGCTGAGACCCAGTAACTGATCTTGTGAACACCTGTAATCTATTAAAAGCACTCATGTAATGAGTTACTTCACTGCAGTTGAGAAGCCAATAACAAAATGCTGACGTGTGATAATGAATATGTTAGAGGCAGTAATATCTTATGTGCAATGGTTTGCTTCAGAAGTGACCGTAGGACAGTGCACGATATGTATACTCAGTGTCTTGTCTCTTAGCAGAAAGCATAATAGGTCTAGGAGCACTTTGCATCTCTGTAGGTAGGAACTGCATGACTTGTCTTTCCTGGCTTTTTTTAGGTCCCAGTCATTTCTAGGCTGAACAGAGTAATTAGTTTAAAAGCCAATAATAAAAAAAAGAAAGAGAGGAAGGAAAGAGAGGTGTATTGCCTCACAAGACAAACTATTTGTGCAGTTATGTCATGCATGGGTAGTAGTTGGTATGTTTTGAGCCATGATGCTGATATTTTATATATGGAGTGCAATGATTGGTCATTCATTACTTAATATGTCTTTTTAAAAGTAACATTGAATGTTAAGTTGTTATCTGTAATTACCCTTTTTTTTTTTTTTTTTTTAGAGTGTTCATATTTTGGAGCGGAAGGCTTCTTCGGGAAGCACAGACCCTTCTTTAAGCAAGCAGTTCCTTGAAAGCGACCCTATCTCTCTATCCAAGGTAAGCAAAAGCATGGGCTGTGAGCTGGGTGATGAGTTTCCCCCTGTAGTTACAATTCAATTTGACTAACAGCTTTGGGGTATTTTTTTGTATGATTTTACCATTGAGTATACTGTGAGCCTGCCCTGGAGCTTCCTATTCCCCAGCTGAGGTGTCAGAGGGGCCAGTAATCTTTAGTAGATGTTATATTAACAAAATTAAGGATTTGGATGGTGGTGGCGGTCTAGGTTTTTTATGCCCATGGATGGCCCCCAGGAAAAAGTTTTACTATCTCAGAGTATGGGGCTAGAAGGGACTTTGAGAAATGATCCAGTCCAATCCTCTTATTAAGGTAGAGCAAATCATATCCAAGTCCAAAAGTGCTGCTAATCAATAATGATATTAATTTAAAAAATATGTCCTAATGACATTCCTTGTGTAGTTTCTTAAAGCTTGAAATTTAAAATCTCTTGCTGAGACCTTCTTTCCTGAGGCAGAGAAATGGATAGAACTGTAGGGGTAACACCAACAGTTCCTGAAAGGTGCAGCCTTGTGTGTGGTACTTTGCAGTCAACTTCTTCCTGGCTGAGTTCCTCAGTTTTGGAATAACTGATTCCAAATAAGTCTAATTCCATGTAAAGAAGGCTTCATTTTAAGATACTTCATATGAAAAAGTAAGATTGTTACTGAAAAGGTGAGGATGCTGTGATGGAATATTTGGTGGAAAAGAAAAATCTGAAATTAAATGTCTGTGAGTTCTGAAATGGAACAGATAAAACAAATTCAAAAGGAAACATATTCTCTTCATCCAGGGAAAATGAAATGGTTCATTCTGTTTTATTTGGAAAATAAATTCTTTGCACTCAAAAAGACTAGGTTCAGAAAGCTGTTGGTAGTGGCTCCCTTTCTCCCAATACCTGGGGCATATGCAGACCCAGGGACTGTAAGTTGTGCTTGTGTTCCCCTGGTCCTGCTGCTTTGCGCAGGGCTGTTTCTCACATAATACGTAGGCAATCACAGAAGTCCTAAAGTACTGATGCTGTACTGGAGAATCGGCATTGGATGAGGACCCTTCAAGCATATCACTTTCACTCTGGTTTTCCCCCATTTCTGGCTGCTGTTGCATAATGTCTCTTGTATTGGGCATATCTCATCACACCACAGGTGTGGGATGAGGCACAGTTAGGATTGTTAGGATGGTTTTAAGAACAGCTTGTAGCACTGGTGCAGCAGAAGACAGGTATCCACATTGCACTGAATAATTGCTCGTTTTGTCCTTCTGTATCAGGCCTTTTGTTTAAATGAATAGCTATATGAGACTGTGTGATTTCTAGTTGAGAAGTAATCAATACTGATGTTATCTAGTAGATAAAAGACTTATGCCTGCAGCTGATCTTCTAAAGGAGAAATCAATATAGTGAAGAATCAATTGGCAGACTTGCGGAGAGAGATTCTCTGCTCGCCCCAGGGGACTCATAGTTTAATTTGCCCCCAAGTGCCAGGTGCTTCTTTGTAGAGAAAAAATAATGCATATGTGCTTCCCTCTACAGTAGTGGAAATAAAATATCCAAGCAAAACACAGGGAAGTAAAAAAGGTGGGTTTTGAGCATGGCGTTTACAGGTGCTGGGATAGTTCCAGTTTATAGTTACGCAGGGAAAACTAAACTGAGTAAACATTTCTATTAAAATTTACTGCAGTATGTATTATTTGGGATAGAGCTTTTCACCCTTGTCAAAATAACAAGACCTTATTGCAAATTGTACATTTTAAATTTGCTGTTACTTTTGAAATTGTATTTTCATAATAGTAATGTTAACGTTATCAGGGCTGTGTAGCTTACTTGGAGGTGTTACGAAAGACTGACAGTGCTCGGCTTTGAACAGTTTTGTGGGAAATGGAGGAGACTTTTTTTTTTCGCTTTAAATGTTTGACACGGTATGACCTCCTTCGTCTCTCTAACTTTTCATAACATTGCTGGGAGTTGTGACAGATCAGCTGAGAAAATGCAAATTTACAACTTTGTAGGATACAATTAGTAAAATAGAGTCTTAATGAGCAGGCAGTAGGAGATTTTTAAATTGGTACAGAATTTTGTTGATTACAGTAGTAGCAAGAGGATAGAAATAAAGGCATGACTTTTTTCACTTTAAAAATATTGTTCTTTAGCTGTTCACTATGGTATATTATGTCTGGCTTGAGTTGTACAAGTCGTCATGCATAAGAAGTGGTATGTACAAGAAATAAGCTTTAATTGGCTCCCTGAAAGGCATACAGCTGGTTGTATCTGAAATGATACAGTTCCTATTCTTTTCTCTAGAGAGAAAATTTGTTAGCTTTCCTATAAATTTCTCTTAATACAGTGAAAATGAATGCAGGAAAAATTTTAAAAAATTAATTTCCTTTTGCAGGTTTCTAAAGACACAATTAGCCTGTGATACTGTCATAAAATGCCTTTGAAGACAAGAGCTAGCTACATTCAAAACCAACAACAAATCAACCTCTTCTGCTTGTTTTTCTGATTTTAAGGAAAAATTAGAGTATCCAGAATCAATGTAACTTGTACTTTAATGATCAGAAAATTTATAATTTTTTTATGATCAGGGAATACCACAAAGGGCACTGTTAATATATGCCCATATATTTAACAGTATGGTTTCTTCCTCATTTCATCTCACGATCCCATCTTTTTTTAGAGAAGGAATACTCTGAGTAAAGGTACATTTTTAACATGCAGATTCTGCCCATACCCCACTTGCAAAATCTCTTTAGTCCTTTCAGTTCTTACAGCGCAGTGCTAATTTGTGGGGTGCCTTCTGGATAGACTTAAGAGGTCAGAGCCACCTGCACTTTTACATCATTACCTCCAGTAGCAGTTCTGACCTTTCTTATACTCAGCCACAATTTGATCCTGTTTTCATGTATTTGGATGTATTTATTTCATTGGGATGCCGTCCTTGTTGTGAACAGCACATCCAGACCCACCCTTAGATTGTCATTCAGTTACAGTGTCAGACTTTTTTAAAAGCTTCAACTTCCTTTTAGTTATCTGGTAAGGGTTAGACTTTCAAAAATATTCATATTCAGTAGTTTTAAATGAGATACAGCCGGACATAATACAGTGACCATGTAGTTTGTTACCTAAATAGGCTGATTTAAAAGCCTAGCCCTCCTTTACTCTTTGTCTTGCACTGGAGAATTTGTGCTGCATATAAGTGCAATATTTCATCATGTGTGTGCACAGTTAATTAGTCAATGTGTCTTCATACTTTTTCACCAGGAACCTGACAGCTGGGAAATCATAGAGGGTCTGAAAATAGGCCAGACCAATGTCCAGAAGCCAGACAAACATGAAGGTTTCATGCTGAAAAAGAGAAAATGGCCTTTAAAAGGTTGGCACAAGGTAAATGTCTCATAAAACAGTCAAAAGATTATTACCTCATTTTATGAGTTGGGATTTTTTGTCTAGAGGAAATTAAGATGTCAAATAAATGCCCAGGATTTTGGTGTATGACTTTTTCTTCAAGTTGTGTAAAGTATTAGTTTGCACACACAGCTCATGGCTTCCAAATTGCAGTGCCTGCTGCCTAATGTTGTATTCAAAATCCAGGCGGAAGTTGTAAATAATGCAGCAGATGCCTTATGGTTTAAGAGGTTTAATCAATATCCCTTTCGTTCTTTCCAATGTATTATAACAAAATGTAGCCATGTACTGTAAGATTGCATTGAGTTTACATTAAAGTACACAGGACTTCATGATAGCAGAGAAGAGCTGAGGGGCTTTTGTATGGACCCAAGGTGTTCGTACAGGACAGCATTCCCCTTCAGGTGTGCTGACTGGGCAGACTTGCTCAGCTTTGTCCCTGAATTTTGTTTGTCTTCTTGATTGCAGTCTTCTGTGTGGTTGTGCAGTGGGACTATGCACTTTTGCCATTAGATATCTCAATTTAAAAAAACAAAACAAATCACCCCCAAACTCAGCCCCATATCTCCTGTTTCTATTTAGTTAATTTGGAGACATTTCTCCATGCTTAGTTCTACCTTTTGTTAGCCCTAAACCTGGTGCTCTTTTGTCTGTATTTTATACCATAATAATTACATTTTTTCCCCCTTTTTTAGCAAAAAGTTGTGTGGTATTCATCTTTTAGGCTCACCCGCCTTTTTGTAGCTGAGGCTACTTGAAGCAGGATAATTTTTTAGGACAGAATGCATTTTACTGCAAAGGATAGTGAAACCATTTGTTATACATGGCGTTTTTTTCTGGGAAAGCATTAACGTTGGTTTTTTGCTAAATACTGTGGGACTTACTCACGTCTGAGTCCAAATGCAGTCCATACTATATAAACTACACTTTTTTCTAATTTCACTGTTCTTTCTGAAAGTTACACAAACTTATACATATGCCTGCCACCCTTTTTTGTGCATGCCTATCTACCTTAGATTTTTTGGTTTTGTTTTACTTAACTAGAGTTCGTAGTTTCAGCAACCAAATACATACGCACTACTTGAATTTAGTCTAGGGAGATTAAAGGATTTCAAACTGACGTACCTGAAACACTGAAAGAACAGAAAAGGAGACCTTATTTAAAAAAAACATAAACCACAAACAAGCATACCAAAAAACCCCCAAACAAACAAACCCACAACAAACCACCCCCAACCCCCCAAAAAACCAAAACAATTAATCAGATGTATAAGAACATGTGGGATAACCCACTGCTTCCACTCCTTTAAAATACATTATCTTAATGTGTTGTTTCTTGGACAAGTGTCTGTTTTGGTAAGGAACTTTATAGGAGAGCAAGGGGAGTCCAACTTTCACAGTTCTATAAAGGAGATCACTATTGATGATCTGTTTTTCATGCTGACTTTAGAGCAGTTACCTGTGTAAATAATTTTTAATGTGATTAAGAGCTTCACAGTTCAGCATCCCCCTCTACTCTGCCTTACATTTCACCTAAGGATCTATGCTGAACTTATGTTTCGAAACTGTGGATTGGTTAATAAGTTTCTTTTTTTTTTTTTTCAACTGCTGCCTTGATACCCTGCAGTTTCCGTAACAGTACTTTGTGCTGAGAACCCAGTGAGGAATTCCAGAGACACTAATTGTAGCATGTGCTGTGTTAGTGTTCTGCTAGCAAAGCCATAGCATCCTCTGTCTATTGAACATTGCATGTCATATTCTGACAGTTCTGAATGTGCTTTAGTAGTATACCAGGTATAATGTGTTCAACTTGGAGAGTAGCGTATCATTTTCTGAAGTGCAGTATGCTTTGGAATGAAACATGAGGAAAGGTTATTTTCTTTTGTGTGTGGAACTTAGAGGGTCAGAGCAGTATGAAATGAATATCATGTTCTTGTGAAGTCCATTAATGACCATACCTAGTAAAAAAAAAAAAACACAGAACCAAAACCCCTCCTGTTGTTTTGACATCTTATTCAAGAAGTTACGTCTCCAGGAAAGCACTGTTTTCTTGCCCTGCGTGAGATATTGGTACCATCTGTTGTACGACTGACATAATTTCCAGAACCATCTTCAGGAGATATTTTTTGCCATCTAACTACTGACCCTGCTCGTAGTGTCGATTTAACAGGTTCACATAATGAAGACATTGTCCTTTCCTTCCATGTCAGACAGCTTAGAGAGTCTAGGACAATATTTTGCTGTGTTCTAGATTTTTAACATAAATTAGTGCTTTAGGTTAGACTAAAAATATGAATTAGTTTCTATTAATCAGCGTGTTTTGAAAGTTAGTGGTGGTAAACACAAGTTAGTGAATCTCATTTCAAGTCTAGGTTCCCTGCTAGGCTGCATCTTTATGCTGTGTGCCAAAGTCAATGCTTTGTCCAAAGCATTAGCAAATGTCCAAAGTTAGCAAGCCAAAGCAATGCTAACTTGTCTGCAATGCAGCTTGAGTGGTCTGGTACACACAAGCTAGGGCAACTTTAATTGCAGGAGAAACACATTGTGAATAGGGGATTCTGCTCTCTGCTGTAAGTAAGAGCCGCTCAGCAAAATAAAGGTGTAGCAATGGCACAGATAGGCATCGTCAGGTTAGCCTAGCCCTGGTAACTATGTCAATGAAGATACAGTGGCTCACACCGTATCCATGACTAACACCCAAACATAAGCCCTCCCATGACCTGGGAATGTTGCTGGGAATGCTGTAATATTTACACTTGTACTAATACCTATTTTAGCTAGATTACAGCTAGAAAAGGTATAATCAGCACGAATTACAATCTCATCTTTACCTCACTGCATAGAGGTCTGCCATGAGGCACAAAATTTTGAATGGTAGAGCAGTGTCTCACAGCCTGAATTTTCTTCCCAGCTGGCGATCAAGGAGACCACAAGAACATTCATATGTGGGTTTTCCTTTTGGGATGTAGATCTTGTGCTAGGAAAAACTTTTCAGTTTCTGGACAGGGAAGGTAGGTTGTTAATTTGAAATGTAACCAGCTTCTGTGGGAAGAAAAACAGGAAGAAACAGACATACATAACTCTTTTGGCCTACAGCGTCTTTCTTACAGAGTTGATTGAATTGGCTGGAAAACTGAAAAAATACCCTTCATTATCAAGGTTTGTTAAGTTAAACCTAGGACATAATGTTGAAGAAAGAAAATCTAGTTTTTCTTGCTTAGAAGATAATTGTGAAAAAAACAAGCAAGAAAATTATTCAATACTGTATTTATCCTCTCTTTCCAACCCACAAACATTAATTGCTACAGAGTAATCCTTTTCTTTTGCAGTTGAATTATTGTACACAGTTTAAATTGCATCTGCTTATTAAGAAAGGTGTTTTTTTTTTCTTTTAGAGGTTTTTTGTCCTGGATAATGGAATGTTGAAATATTCAAAGTCACCAATTGATGTAAGTAAAGTTGAAGACCGTTTTTAAATTTGTATTGGAATTCAGCCTGCCAGGGTGATTAAATCTCATACTCACTCTAGGCATATTTATGACAGCGCACACATGAAAGTTGTTGATGGATTCAAAGAGAGATCTGTATATGGAAAGCATGTAAGGTTTTGGTTGAGTTCTGTCCTCAAGAATTCTACCTTTTCTTACTTCTGTGAAAATAAAAACTACATTACTTGAAGTAGTTTATTTAAAAAAGGTGCTTGAGAGATTAGCCTGACCATGTATCTATCTTTTTCAATTTTTATGTCACTCAGAGCTGATTATTCTGAGATATGTGGATAGGACAGAGAGTGATTACAATGTACTCAAGAGATATAAAGGGTAGCATTAAATTAGTTAGATCTCATACCAATGACTATCAAGTGGTAGCAGCAGGGAGCTGAGTACTGTCTAATTTTCTCTGCTTCTCACTTACCTGTGGCTGTCTACTGGTGTGAACCAACACACTTTAACTTTAGAGTTGGCTCTGCACTGAGCACTTCTTGGGAGATACTTTGTCCATAAATATAGTAAGTGGTTAGTCTGACTACAAGTTTTGTTTTTTAATATGGCTTTATATTAAAATGTTCATAAAATGGGAAACCATTTCAGGACCAGATATTTTTCTGTTAAATATAGTGAAGATGTGCGTGATACTACCAATTTCTTACCCTGCTTTTTGATTTTAGATACAGAAAGGCAAAGTTCATGGGAGCATTGATGTTGGTTTATCAGTTATGTCTATAAAAAAGAAGGCTCGTAGAATAGATCTCGACACAGAAGAACACATCTATCATCTGAAGGTAAATGTGGCGCAAATACTTATTTGCTTTTCATCCACAGTGGAAATAAATAAAACTGTAAAAGGTGTGCAGAGAAGTAGTATTTTGAATGCTTTCTTGATAGTGAACTTGTTTCTAGGTGAAGTCTCAGGATTCATTTGATGCATGGGTTTCAAAATTACGCCACCACCGGTTGTACCGTCAGAATGAGATTGTGAGATCTCCGAGAGATGCTAGCTTTCATATATTCCCTTCAGCCTCTACTACAGAGTCTTCACCAGCTGCTAATGTGTCAGATGGAAAGGTATGTAGTGTTCTTTTGCTGAAAACTCATGCCTGCTGGGCTTGCTTACGGGCAGTTTCAGTGGGCTCTGCTTGTAATGCCAATAGAGAGGAGTTTCCACTGTGGGAACCAGTGGCCAGCAAAAAGCTGTGAGTGTGTGCAGCTGAGACTGTCTAATTTAGCCTTACTGCAGCCTTCATTAATGGGCTGCTGTAGAGATCTTGCAAAGAATTCACCGTCCCCAGAACAATTTGCACTTGCCTTTGTCATCAGGGATAAATCTGTCTCGTTACTGTTTGATAATGCTCTTCCTTTTAAACAACAGCTTTTCTAACTGGTGGTTAGCAAACACAGTTTGCTTATGAGGTTCTTGGTTTGGTTCTCCAACGTACTGTTCAGAAAAATCTGCATCTTGGGGAACTATATAGTCAAATCACAGATGTCACTGAAATCACAATGCATATTTTATTTTCTTATTCTGAAGTACTATGGTGATTACACTGACTGAGCAACATAGCAACAGTAAATTTAAGCATTTTATTATGCCTTAGGTGCAACAAAATAGCTTCCCCTGGCAGTCTCCTATACCTTGCAGTAACAGCCTTCCTGCCACCTGCACTACTGGTCAGAGTAAAGTAGCAGCCTGGTTGCAGGACTCTGAAGAGATGGACAGATGTGCAGAAGGTTAGTCTTTACCATTTCATGCCTTGTTCTTTCAGCAAAACTTCTTGTTGATATGAAATAAGAAACAGTCAGTAAAGTGGCTAAGTTGCATCTTTACATGCACAGGAAGTAGCTCTTCAGGTCTTGTGGTGGGAACTTCCCTCTCTGCATGTTTTGGGATGTTGCTTTTAAAATTTATCTTAATAATCTGTATTATCTTAATGGATATCATTGTTAAAATATGACCAGCTTTTGAGGTCCAGACTTGTTGGCGACTCCCATAGAAATAACAAGTGATCAACATCTTTGAAAATAAAGCTTTTACTTAGATGCCTTACTACTAGGGGTTTGGACATTTAACTTTTATAAGCAATAAAGTGCCAATGATGGACATCATGGCAAAAAAAAAAGGTCAAACTGAAGCACCTAATGTATTTTCGTTTTACATCTGTTAGATCTTGCTCATTGTCAGTCAAACCTTGTGGAACTCAGTAAACTTCTTCAAAATTTAGAAATACTACAGAGAACTCAGTCAGCACCAAATTTCACAGACATGCAGGTAAATATGCTTGAACATAAATCATCACGCTGAAACATTTGTTCTTTGTGTTAAAAGAAATATAGAGATGTCTGTTAACTCAGAATGATTTTCTGAAATCATAGTAACTCTTGGATGAAAGGTTTATCTTACATGTTAATATTGTGTAATAATGTGTAAACAAATAATTGTGTAATTATGTGTAAACAAATAATTAAGACTTATTAATTATTTGAGTCAAAGAGGACGAATCAAATGATTAAGTCATTTGCAAAGCAAAACTAAGAACTGTTACAATTGAAATACATGTATACATTGAAATGGTATTTAAGGAGTTTTTGTTGTGCTGAGTAAGATATCATTTTAAGTTTTTAAGAAGTGGAGACGCAAAGACCCTCAAAGATGAAGTTGCATGCTCTAGAAAAGAGGGTATAGTACAAAGGTCCCAAGGGTTGGACCATTTCCCAGTTCAGGGTGAGTTTTTCTCTTGTCCACAAGGAAGCAACAGCAGATCCTAAATCCTAAATACTTTCTTCCATTTTTCACTTAGTCCCCTTGAGTACACAAATCTCCCAGTGGTGTTGGTGCGTTGGGAAGTCTAGTTCCAATGAGGTAATGAGACTTAACATTGATTTCAGGAAGAGGTGAACTCTACGTTTCTCTGAGTTGTACCAGAATAGAAATCCATGAGGATTTCAAGATCTGGTCCTAAATATTGTGCACTCATGAAGAAAGTATACCAGTAGTTTTGCTAAAGGAGCTAAATATGCCATGTGTTTATAGAAGTGTAGGGGTAGCTACAGCTGGTCACTGCTATAGTTGAGGGCCCTGGCAGTGGCATTCTTCTCCTTGCTTTCTAATTTGTAGATGCTTAAAGCTACAATTCTTTACTAACTTGCTGTACTGTCTGTGTTGCTTGTGTCAACTTAATAGTACTTTGTCGCTTTTAACTATTTGTGTAATGTAGGCTAACTGTGTAGATATTTCAAAGAAAGACAAGCGGGTCACGAGACGATGGAGAACAAAAAGTGTCAGCAAAGATGCAAAAATTCAACTTCAGGTACTGAATGCACAATGTTTTACTTTTCACTGTACTTTTAGATTAACTTTTAAGCATGAAATGATGTATTAGCTGAAAATAGGAAGTCAATGTACTGTCTCTTATGTTCCTGATGAAGTAAATTAAATCTCAGTTTGTTGTTTAAAACCTAGAGAAGATAGAAAAGTATTGATTTTACTTTCATTCATATGAAAACATTGCCATCTAGGGAAAGGAGTGGGATCTGAATACTAGTCAATTAAGGTACAAAAAAGGCAATATGCATGCAGCACACGGGGATACTGATATGCTATCTCAAACTTGCCAAGAAGGGCAGTTGAACAGGTGACATGAAGCTAAAAGCAGAAAACATGAACGAAATGCTAAACACACCAGTTGTCTCTGTCAAGACCCATACTAGGAATGTTACTAACGAGAAGTATTTTTGCAAGCCTTCTCTTATGGAAAAGGCTAGTATGGGAACAAACTGAATAAACCAAAGAATAAATTACGTGAAGAAAGAATTTACCCTATCCTGCCTTAGAGCTGAAAAGTAAAAGCACAGAAATAAGCATAATACGCTTGTATTACTGCTAGATCCAGGATGTCTTATTGTGTTTTGCCGGACGTAGTTGTGTGTTTTGAGGCCTAATCCAAAACCTAGTATTTTTTATAATTGAGCAACTGATAATGAAGACTATATTCAACTGACTTCCAGAGCTAACAATTACCACTGTGCTGTCTGCTATGGGATAAATAAATGTCAGCAACTTTTGATCCATTTAAATTCCTTGAAATTCATGCAAACTTTGAAAGCTTCTAATATGTCCCCTAGAGGCACAATAAGGAGTTTTCTGTGACTCATTTAAGATTAATAATCTTAAAGAAAGAAGAAATTGTAGTTGCATCAGCTTTCTCATTGCAGCTGTTGTACACGATTTTTCTTTCTACCTGGTATACTAGATAAATCACAATAGGTTGAACAATGAAGCATCTGTTAGGATTAAAAAGGTTTATTAACAGAGGAATTTTGGTGATTGATGTCATGTCCTATTACGTGCATTTGAAGGATCACTGTGTTTCCCTGCTGCAGCATAACATAGGCAAATAAAAATATCAGGAAAATGGATGCAAGTACTTGGTGCCTATGAAGAGACAGAGTCAACACTGCATGTTCTTCTTTCATGCCACAGTGGTCTCAGAAAAATTCCTTTCCACAACAATGATGAAAAAATGATGAAAGCAGTCAATGTATGATGATTTAGGGTGGGTCAGGAGGAATTACAAGCTGTTCCTGTGTTGCCTGCACTTTGCCAAAGTGGCACTGGTCTGGGCTTCCATCATTTTGGCACCTGACTCTCAAACTGTTTGTGGCTTGGCAGGACTTGTGCCTCAGCTCCTGAAATTCTCAAATACGGTCAGTTTGCAGGTTCCCCTGAGAGAGTTTGTGTGCATAGCACTGCTCTACATGGGTCTGTCACTTCTGGGTCGATAATGAACTCTGCCTAACCTGAGTCAGCATTAACTCCTGGCAAGCTTAATGCTGGAAACGTAAAGCTTATTTTGTTTGAGCAAAGCATTAAGTTATTGATGACTGATTAATAAATTAATTTGTAGTGAAACAGAAACAATAAAATTATTCGAAATCATATGGAAGATGAAGACTCCTTTTTGGCTGCTCCATTATCTTGCCTAGTTTGATGGGCTCAACACATTATTTATTCTTTCAAGGGCTGTCCTGTCCCATGAATGGTCTAAAGCTGTGGTTTGTGGAAGATGGCCTCACTCTGACTCATTGTGTTATTCCTAATTTGCTCATGTTGCCGTTCCACTAAAATGTGGATTTCCTCCCATGCCTAGGGTGTTGGGTGACGGTTGGACTCGATGATCTTAGAGGTCTTTTCCAACCTCAATGATTCTATGATTCTATTATCTTGCCTAGTTTGATGGGCTCAACACATTATTTATTCTTTCAAGGGCTGTCCTGTCCCATGAATGGTCTAAAGCTGTGGTTTGTGGAAGATGGCCTCACTCTGACTCATTGTGTTATTCCTAATTTGCTCATGTTGCCGTTCCACTAAAATGTGGATTTCCTCCCATGCCTAGGTGCTTTTTAAGCTTACAGTCCCATTTTGTTCTTCTGTTAGCCATTCCTTCTAGCTTCATTGGCCTTGGTAATTTTTTTTCAAGACTACTACAACTCTTTACAAACTGTTTATCAGGGCATCCAATACTGAGAATCACTTTGTCTAATTTGTGATCGTTTCTTCATGGTGCCTACACATGATTTGCTATTAAATGGTTGACATTTGGTACTAAGAAAACTGCTGTTGTCCTTTTCCTTTCCCTGTGCCTCCATACATCTCATTAGTTTTAGGGGATAATGCTAATACTAACATACTAACTTTAAGCTAGTTGCACTATCATATGATGTTGAGAACTGTCCTTCCGGGGAACATAAAAATTAGGGAGCTCTATATACAGGTGTCTTGTTCATGAGTAATAGGGAACGAGGGTGTAATTTTTGCTAGCTCAGCATCTGCTGCATAAGATGCAAGGAGAGAATTCTCCCATCCAGATTTTGTATTGTACTCGTTACCAGTTTTTTGTTACTAAGATAGCTTTGGTTGTATTCCTGCTAACACATTCTGCAATATGAATGCTAGTGTATAATGTCTTTAAAACATACTTTTTCTTGTAAGAAAAGCTGCTTGCTTTGTTTCTTGGAAATATCTATTTACCAATTAGGTATACCAGTTCTGTATGCAGTTAACTTTGCTCACACAGCTAATCCCAGTGACTAGAGTGGGGTTACTCCCCGAAGTAAAATTGAGCGTAATGTGTGTATACGTTTGCAGGTTTGGGAGTTTAGTATTGCTAAATTGTTTAGAATTAACAGCTTAATTTACAGGCCTTTACTCAAGAGTAATACATGGACTGCTTCTCTGAAGAAAGATTGCTTTTATGAAGGAGGTTTATTTTGTTTTTAAAAAGACTTTTTAAAGTCTTATGAAAATGACCTGCAACAACAGGTTAGTTGACCTGTATTCATTCATTTTACAAATGATTATTTTGTACAAAAAATGAGTTGTGGGTTCCCCCCCCCCTTGGGTAAAAGACTAATTTGTCATTCTCATGACAATCTAAAGATCTTCAAAAGAAGACAAAAAAAATATTGCCGAAAAGCATCTTGCTCTGCTGAGGGTTTCAGCTCAAAAATGAAACCAGACCCAAAGACTGGCTTATTACCTTTTCCCTTAAGTAAGTATTTCTTTATATCGTAACTCAGATTATGATGTCACTTTCTATTGTGTTGAGGGGAGTGTGTAGTTCTGCAGAGCTCATTGTTCCCATTTTAATAATGTATACCTGCATTCATAATCTTGCAGTTATATATATATTTGTGCATATCTCTCTGTACGTGTATATATTTATATACATCCCTATTAGTTAAACAAGAATATTCTTCCAAACTCTTATTCACAGGATAGACATACTTCTGTAGCGCACAAAGAGCTTTACATTATGCATATGATGCGTTCTCTGCTTTAACAAAGTTTGTACTCTGTATTTTAGAGGTTATCTACGTGTTTTTTAATGTTAGAATTTCATAAAATATTACAAAGCAAGGCTTCTCTTACTGTGATCATTAGACAACCCTTCCATTGTCAGTAACACTGCCACTAACATCAGCCAGAGGGTGAAGGGTATGGCCATTCTCAGATGCAGCAACCCTACCAGCGGGAATGTTACAGGGGCAAGACACTTCAGCTAATAATTGAACTACAATATCCTGTTCTTCAGCATGGTGTCCATGTACCAATCTATACCATTGTTATTTATATGGCACCCAGGCTGCTTTCAGAAAAAGTAAAAATGTATATAGATTTAAAAATACTGAAGTGGCTATAGGTGAAGATATAGGGGAAGAAAAATGTAAAGGGATTGAAAATTGTTTTCTGAAAGCAGAAAGGTGGCTTTTCTAGTCTTCTAAAATCTTAAAATGGCTTCAAAATAATGACATTTTGATTAGACATTAAATAGAAGGACTTTATGATAGGTGTGGAGCTCCTCTGCATTAGACAATTACTTGTTTGACTTTAATGTACCGTGATGAATTTTTAATAAAAGTAAAATAAAAGTGAAATTAAACAGGATGAGGCTACAGGTTAGGCATGCAGAAAAGGAAGTAGTTGTTGGAATACTTAGTTTTCATTTGTGCTGCTTTATCTGAGTTTTTGCATTGCTTTGGAAGCCAAGCCTTCAGTAATGCACGGGAGAAGCAGTTGGAACTCAAAAAAGTGGTGTGTGGAGAAAATGAACAGATAGGCTCAAGGATGGGCATGGAAATGCTAGAGCTGTGCACAGGAGTGTTTACATAAGCAAACTTACTATAACATACACACTGAACAGTTTTACCATTGAGATGCATGCATCTTCAATGACCACAGTTCATACACTTCCACTAATGCAAAGTGACCTCTTTCAGAATTCATCTTCTAGATGGTCAAGTGACCCCCAGAAGGAGTTTGGGTTTTGTGTTTTCTGCCATGCCATAGCATCCTTTTTGTTTTCTTATTCCATAATTGCCTTATGACTCTGAATGGCAATGCTAATAGAAATTTTTTTTTTTTGTAGTCTTAGTGAGTGCACTGCGGTCCAGCTCATCTGGAGATAATTTTAGTGAAGTATCTAGCTTTTTCATGTCTCTGGCATACACAACTGAAAACATGTGACGTCCTCAGAATGTGTAGGCCATAAGAGTTAACAAAATTGAAATCCATTTAAAGACTCTCCCTCTCCCTTTTCTGATCACCTTTCACCTTCCTGTGTCCCATCACCCCTTCCCTTCTCTTTCTCTACTTCCTTCTCTTCTTGCATTCACTGTCAGGAAGGGCCGGCACCGAAGGGCCAGTTCAGCACAACACGACGCCGGCAGAGACTAGCAGCTGCAGTGGCTACAACAGTGAGTGGATTTAAAAATCAAGGGATAGCTCTAAAGATGGGAAGCTGTGTAACTTGAATGTGTAATAAGCTTATGAAAATGTTTCTTGCACTTTTTGGAGGTGTCCATGCTACCCATTTTCAGCTGAGTTTCTTAGAAGTGGTCAGGCCTGACACAAATTAATTCCATAAATGTGGGTCTGAGCTTGTTTACATGGCACATGTCCCTCCTCCTTTATTCAAGTGCAAGTGACGGTTAGACGCAGGCCGTGCTATTTGAACGTCTTTGACATACTCTGCTATCTACTATACAAAATGGAAAGAAATGATCAAATTCTGTTAAAAGATTCTCATGACAGCCTATAGCAAGACAGCAGAACCAAGGAGATTTGTTACCAACAACCATGGAATTATAAAATTTCCTGATTTTTTTTTTTTTTTAAAGTAGTATAAGGTTTACCTTTTCATTTGAGACACTTTCTGTTTACATTCCATTATCCCAAAAAGTCATATTACTACCTCTACTGTCTGTATTTAGTTTTGCTAATTCTCTAAGTCTTCGCCACAAAATCTGGAGCTATGAAATCAACACAGGGGCTGGGAATTGGGAGGGGGAAGCGCTGTTTGTGAAATCAAATTAGCATCAAAAGGATATCTTCAGCTGCTGCTTTATCAGGAAAGCACTTATTAGGAATGCACGATATAGACATTAGTACTAATCCATCAACTGAGTAGTACAACATCTAGATAGGGGAGACTCTATGCAGCCAAAGATTGAAGTGAGCTTTAAACGCATACCCCTTACCTAGCCCAAGCAGTGAATGTCTTCTCCAGGCTAAAGTATTCCAGGGTCGGCTGCTCCAGCCCATAGCTAAAATCCCCTAGATCAGACATAGCTTCTGCTTAAGCCTGAATACCTTGAGCTCCTGCTACCTGAACCACAAAACTCAGTTACTGTTAGGCCCTCCTGAAAAGCATGAGAGAAATCTGTGTTTCTCCAGTTTCCAAATTAACTCATCTAAATTTAATCCCCCGTAATCAGTTGATGCTGAATGCTGTGCTCAATAATTGATTGATATTCTGACCTCATTGGTCTGCCTGCCTAGCAGAGAAATCAACCCGCTTCTCAGTTTATGTGCCTGAGCACTGTCAGTGGGAGGCTCTAACCAGTAGGTTCAGCAGTAAACAACATTGGCAAGAGCTGTACCAAGGAGTGCTGGTGTTCAGCAGGTTAAACAGCATTGGCAAGAGCTGTACCAAGGAGTGCTTAAGTGGAGCAAACACAGCTGGACTTAGATTGCAAGGCAGTAGGAGTCCAGGGAATCGCTGAGTTGTTACCTGCAGCTGAAGTGAGGGCCTGTTGAGGGACATCTTGGAGGAGCTGGAAAAAGTGCAGGACGAAAGAAAACTAGAGGCACCAAACTGACTCTGTTAAACAGCATTGGCAAGAGCTGTACCAAGGAGTGCTTAAGTGGAGCAAACACAGCTGGACTTAGATTGCAAGGCAGTAGGAGTCCAGGGAATCGCTGAGTTGTTACCTGCAGCTGAAGTGAGGGCCTGTTGAGGGACATCTTGGAGGAGCTGGAAAAAGTGCAGGACGAAAGAAAACTAGAGGCACCAAACTGACTCTGCAGCTGTTGCAGTGGTTGTGGCAATGGCCCGTTCTTCCTGGCTGATGTACCAAAGTGCTTGTCTCTCCCAGACAGTGAAGCTTTGTGTATAGACTGAGGGATACAGAATTACATCAGTTAAATGCATGGCAGAAAGAGGAGGTTTTCCTTACAACCCACTCTACCAGGAACAGTCTGTTCCTACATGAACACGTAATTCTGAAGAAGGTGATGGATGAGTGGATATTATGCCCCTGGCATAAAGCAAAAAGTCAGGACAATGTACATCTGAGGTCATGTCTAGAAGAGTGTGTGTATGAAGGAAACCAGAGTGATGCATCAAGAAGCTAAATATTTTTAAAAAAACCTCCAAAACAACAACAAAAAATCAACCATAAAAAGAATGGATTATAAAGTCAGAATTGTCGTCATGGATATAGACAGCAAGCACAGCAGTGAAAGGAAAAAAGGGGAAGAGAAGTACGTTGGCAGTGTTTCTTGGACTGTTGCCTATTCAAGAGAATGAAAGAGTTTGTTCAATGTGGATTTTTTCATCTGTTGTGGACAGTAGCTTGGAAACTTTTCTAAAAGATGCGTATGAGGAGAGTTCATGTCAGTCAACAGTTCAATATTTTTGGTTCTCGTATTTAAAGCAGTTGGCAAAGCAGCTACTTGTCATGTGAATGTATATTTCTTGCAAGCAGTGTGACAGTATTTGTAGAACATGTAAATGCTGTTTCTAGGACATACTTTAAAATGTTACTTTTCCAATAAACCTCACTGCAGAAACATTGCTTTTCAGCCTGGCCAGCTGAGGTATGAGGCAGAAATGATGGATCTAAAACAGGTCTCTTCAGCTAGGTTCATCACAAAGTGACTAAAGACCCCCCCTCATGTGTGGGCAGCCTGCCTGCAGCTCTGCCAGTCTGTGTGGGGCTGGGGCAATCTGCCCCATCAGCACAGGCATGTGGGGCTGTGGGGACTCTCCCTCAAGGTCCTGCATTATAGCTGGGATCAGCTTTCTTTCCTGCCTTCTGGATGGGCTTGAGGCTTGGGTACGTGCTCCCTGCGCACCCAGCTATCATGTAGCCACCTACTCTGCCCTCCTGGAGCAATTGAACCTTTGTGGTGCTCCCAGTCAGAAAGTTCTGGGAACATGCTCTCCGATTTAAGAAGTGAAAAGGTTTTGTAAAGGAAACTTGAAATTTACCTGCATTTAGTCACATTAGTCAATTAACCTAGTTTTGTTGGGCTGTTGAGAGAGGCAGTCTGGTACTCGTGAAGAAGATAATGGGGTAAATATCCAGTACGAATGGAAGGAATTTTTTCTACATCTCCTGTTAATGGAGTCTTCTTGATATGAGGCTAAAATGAGGTCCAATAAATACCCCTACTTTGTTGATATAGCTGGAAATCAAAATACATGAGAGAAGAGAATAAAGTTTATACTGGACAGGTACCATAGAGCTATTATTTTATGTGCTATATGTATCTGGAAATTGAGGAAGAACAGGATGGAAAATGGTGTTTTGCATAATACGCTTATGAGTGGAATGAGATGTGATGAATAGATCCAACAGGATTTTGAGGGTTTCATTGGGGAATCAGAAACCTAAAACATATATCAATGACAACTTTTACAGGAAGGGATTGATAAAACCATTCCCTGATCTAATCAAATAATAAGGTACCAATTTCAAATATTGACGGTAGTATAGAACTTACCTGTTGATAAAAATTCTTAGTAATATGACTTTTTATGTTATCTGCTGCTCTTTATCATGCCTTGGAAAACACATTTTATATTTTGGCCCCATTTTTCATATTTGAATAATTATATTGAGCTGCAGTGTGGAAATTCTTGATTTATGCATTTGATCAATATAATGAAATAAATTAGATTTAATGTGTTCAATGTGTTTAACAGTGCTTAATATTTAGGTAACAAAATGTAGTTCTGCATGCCTTTCCTTTGCATTTAAATTTGAAAATTGTGTTCTTGGTCTGATTTTTAGACATGTATGTAAATGGTAAAATTAAAATAAAATACAACATACGGTCACACATACACATCGCATATATAACAGTGGTAGCCATACACTGCATATGTAGCATATAGGTAACTGTTCAGTACACATGATAGATGTGTATATAACTTATAAAGATTTACATGTATATTTTTGTTACAGTACCTGAAAGGTATAGAAAGAGAAGTGGAAATGATAATAAACTAAATTCTTTGCTCCATCTTACTAAACCATGTTTCTCTGCATTTATTTGTGGTTCATATACTTAAATGTAAAACAGGTCGAGTTTTGATTTTTTTTTTTTTTTTGGTTGTTGTTTATTTGTTTAGTTAGAAAGAATATAGAAAGACTATATGCTTTTTCCCTCTTCATAATTGCCAGTACAGTGAGTTTCAACTCAAGATTTACCAGTAGTTTTGAAAAACTTCAATGATATATTTGGTAATATTATATCCTATTTCTAGATCTGTGTAGGAACTTGCATACTTCGAATGTTGGTATTGTAACAACAGAGTCATACTACATGTACTCTCAAATGTCCAAGTATAAAGCAGCATGTGTCATGGTTCAATTTTTCAGTCATCTTTTAAGCATTGGGAAATGGTCCATTTTTGTAAATGTTAGAATTGAAATGCTCCATCGTTAGCTGTTAGCTATGTATTTAGGCCTTCTTTTGTCTGTTGCAGTGAAAAATTTCAAGAGAATTCTGCATCGGCTGTGCTGAGATTTAGGAGAATAAAAAGTTACATGTTCACTCTTACCATGTTCTTCACATTGTGAACTAAGTATTTTGTTTTCAGAAGAAAACTGTATTTTGCTTCAACAGAGTCAAAAGGTTGGTTGCACCTTATACAATATTTCTTCACTGTTTCTCACTGTAGGTTCCTTTCAGTGCTACAATGTCACCTGTTCGACTGCATTCGTCCAATCCCAACCTTTGTGCCGACATCGAGTTTCAGACTCCCCCAAGCCACGTAACGGACCCTCTGGAGTGCTCTACTGAGTACATGAAGCTTCAAGAAGAATTCTGCCTGATGGCACAAAAAGGTAACTGGAAATGTCAAGCCTTTCCCTTATTGTACTTCTCTGTTGTGTTTCTTTACTGCCTTCACTTAGTTATGGCCAGGGCATTCATCTGCATTAGATGATATTGTGTAAGAATTTTTAGCTTGTCGGGTGGCTTACATAAAGACTACATGTATTATCCTTCTTACATTTTCCATGGATGTCATGAATGTAGAGATAGGTAAACTGTCTCATAAGAGATTTTTTTAGAAGTCTTCTGAACTACTTTCTGCATCTTGTAAATACGTGACTGAATTTGCAAACATTTTGTTTCTCAATAAAATGCTTTATTTCTCCCCAAAGATGAATCAGAATGTCACTGCTACATATAATGCTGTGCAATTCATTTTTGTGCAATGTTTTCTGTGTCAGTAGCTTATTTCTAGAATGTACTTTACAAATGCCATTTTATTGCCAATAAATAAATGGTCCTACAGACTGAAAAATACTATTTTTAAAAGGGTTTGTTATCAGTTTGCTATCTGTTATATAACAAACATAGGAAAAACGTGAGATTGATATCTTAAAAAATGTCAAAAACCTGTTTAAAGACCAAGTAATCCTCTTTATTAGTGCAATATTAAGTCTTAGCAGAACTGATTTTTTTGTTACTCTGAAAAGAAAAATAAAAAAACAGAAAGAAAAGAACACACATTGGACACAGGTTTTCCAAATATGCACCTTTCCCTACGTTCAGCACCAAGAATATGCTCAGATGATACATGTGTGAACACACAGCATGCACATTACAGCCTCAAGCTGTAAGTGTTTGTACTTAATTTGGCGTGGATTACTTGAAGTTCAGATCCTTGTTTCAAATTTTGTAATTGTGGGATGGCAATCTCACTCTGTCTTCATTGCTGAAATATTGTAATAGATGTCAATGTGCAATTCTGTAGCTGAGAAAACACTTGTTTTCTTTTTGTCTTTTTGCTTAGTGCATTCTCTTTTGAAGTCTGCCTTTAACAGCATAGCTATAGAGAAGGAGAAGCTTAAGCAGATTGTTTCAGAGCAGGATCTTACAGGCCACAATGCTCAAATAGCACACCTCAGACAGTCCCTCTCTCAGGTATGTTCTTGATTTGATTTCAAGCACATCTAGCTTGCCAGATGCACTATTTCTTTTGTATTGTGGCCATTTGCTGAGGTAGAAGGAGCCAAGAAAAAAACAAGTTTTTGACCAGAACTATGACATATGTTCTGTTATAACATAGGACTAACCTCAATGCATGTGGAGGCGAAGGATATAATTTGTTTGTGTAAGCATGTATCTGTTATCGTTTTCCAAAGTAAAGAAAAAGGATCAAATGTTTTTATACAAATGCTGAATATCTTTCCTGGAGCTGTTTCCAGCACAGCCAAGGAGATATTCTTGTTTTCCTAATTAAGTTTTAAATTTTGACTGTACATCTTCAGATTTGTTTTATATGTCCATGTCTCTAACTGCAAAAGGAATCATGGGTTACAAGATAATCATGGGTAAACTGGATTTTCAGATACACACCTGTTACTGTCCAGCATCTCTCCCACTTAAGCCAAAGGAAAAATTGTCATTGGCTTTAGTGGGGAAGAAGAGGTAAAGCAACAGTAAGTCCTCAGGTTGCAAAATAACTTGGATTTTTTAATTCATTGTCAAGGAAACATAAAAGCTTTTACTCTGAAGAATGGATTGGTGTGGAGTACTGCATCTGCAAAAAATGTGAGCAGAGGTTTAAAGGCAAGCAGAACTTCACCCAAATGTGTATATAATTTCATACACTTATTGTTATTGGGTTGGAGGTTTTTGCTATGAGATTAAAATTGATGCACAACATTTCTATAGATACAGATACATACCATGTTATGCAGATTGATTACTGTGTGTTGTAATAAAAAAAGATTAAGGACGAGAGATAAGGGTAACCATTTCTGGTTATTGATACAAATTTAACTAAGACCTGTGGTGACTTATTAGCAATTTGCATGAAATAGGTGATGATGTTTTCTTCTTGTTCCTGGCCTCCAGTGTCAGTCTAAAAGTCACTGTCACACAGTAGTTCATAGTCTCAATGGGGAATAAATAGAAATTTGACCTTAGTCAGATGGCTGGGTTTGACCAGTCTCATGACCAGGTTTGAGCAGTTTAAGAAGCTACTGCCAGGCTGCTGTTAGTCATCACCTTCCCTTCCTGGTAGATGGCAACTGTGAACATGCCCAGACCGTTTCAGAATAAAGCAAAATGGGGTAATTTAAACTGTTTAGTGGCAGTTTAAGCTAACCTATTTTACTTTGGTCCTACTTTGTTTCAGTACACTCATGCAATCTATTCCTGAGTCTGCACTAGGGGGAGGCAGAAGGAGATTCTTACTCCGTTATAACAGTCATTTTCTACTAAAACAGTATGTCTGTCTGTTGTTCTTTTCTATAATCCTCAGTACTGGGGATATATTAGGGTTAAGTCAGTTCATGTTCTAGGTATGTAACATATTACACTTCTTCTGGATTTCAGAATCTTGCACATGAGTTCTTTCTAGATAACAGACAATATGTATATATGCACCCAAATTTATAATCTAGGTTGGGCTTTAAAAAAGGAGAAAAATCAGCAGATACCAGACACCAGTTGAATTCTATTGGTATTTGTGACACTCTAATGGATCAGTAATTTGAAATGAGTACACACATGCAAATATGTCAAATTGACCTGGACGGGCAAACACCCAATGATACGAGCAATTATGTTGTTTTTGCTGGAAAGGAGGCAATTTCCTTTTGCAGGCTCTGAATGCCGATAACCTTCATTCAGAAAGGGCTGTATAGTTGTAAACCAAGAATTGCCTCTTTGGGCATTTTGCGGGTAGTTCCCATTTGTTGTTCTGCAGTTTCATTCTTTCTTGCTGCATTCACTCCCCATGTACATAATCCACCAGTATACCTGTCAAAGAGCTATCTGAAGAATTAAGGTAGAATGCCACTGTTACATTGTGGGAGAATATCTGTCCCCCCTGCCTCCTGAAAATCACTGAAGGCAAACCAATCAAAAGATTAAATCATGTTAGAGAGGATCTCACAATAGGTATCTCTCTAAAAATGAAATAAAGGAGGTTCTGTGATTTCTTAGGAAATTGCTTGGAAGAAGCTACTTTTTTTTTTTTTTTCCTGTTTAACACTTACTATTTAATTTTAAATGAAATGTGCAATTTTTATTTTAAGGCTCTCAACCAGAATGCTGAACTAAGGAGTCGCTTGAACAGAATACATTCAGAATCTGTTATTTGTGATCAGGTTGTCAGTGTAAATATTATCCCTAGTCCTGATGAGGTAAGACTTTGGCCTTTAATGGATTTAGAGTACAATCAAACCTTGCTAATTCTCACTAATAGCTGAAACGCGCCTGGCAAATTATAAATTTTTCAGATTGGCAAGTGTTCATTTATAGAAAAAATCAGATTATATTTTCAGTACATAAAATAAAACTTCTGTCTTTTATTTTGCATATGTTAGATCTCATGAAAGAACTCAGTTTGGTCTCTGCAGAGAAACAGGGAAGGACTCCAGTTTTGGAATATTAATTGTTGGCTTTGGGAATTAGTGAGGTTTTACTGTATTTGAATGTAACACACAGTAGCTAACCAATTCTGTATCTTAGTTTCTTGCCAAATCAACAGAACAGTTTAGTATTTAATGGCCTGATCCTGCAAGTGCTTAAAGGGACTGATGTTTATCTTGAGTGGCACTGCTGAAAACAAAAGGTTCAGTCTATGAACCAAGCACTATACTGATACCACGTTTGCAACACCTAGTCTTTCTTGTTTTGCTTTCCTCAGTCAACAGATTACCAAACATTTGTATTAATAACAAGTCAGCTTCTCTCATGAGAAGGACAAATCTGAATTTGCGAGCTGTAATATGTTACAATTAATGTGGTCACTTTGACAACCATTCTGCTTGCATTTTACTGAAATATTTTTCATTTGTCATTTCCACTAATTTTTTTCTATGCATTTCAATTTCTGTGCATTTCAATTAACATACTCTTGTCTCCTAATTATTTCTTCCAACAAGAAAGGAAGGTGAAAATATGTTTCCAATTACTTTTGTTTATTTGCTTTTTGAAAACGTCCAAACAATTTTTCCAAGAGTCCAGCACGTTGGAGACTAGCAACAGAAGATAGAGGTGAAGCGGTGCCACAGCATAGCAACCTGCAGTGAAGTTCTGAGCAATGACCATATCTTCTATTTTGTATTTTTTGTTGGTTAGCTGTTTCTTTTTCATATGTACATTTTTATCTTGGTAGAAGTGTGTCTGACTAAAGGAGTTTTTCAAAGAGGTTCCCAGATCTCTCATTCACTTCTTCTCTTGACTGCTTTATATATATAATCTTGCAGTGTGTAGATAATGCCTGTGTGAGCATCTTTTTCAGGTAGGGGCATGTGTATTTTTCCAAATCCCTCTAGCTTATACAAAAACTTAGAATTTTAATCACTTCCTGTAAAGGTAACAGTGAAATGGGCTTCTGTTTCCATTATAATTCATGAAACATCATAAACCATCTACAAGCTTATAAGCCCCAGTGAAAAAGGAATGGGTTTTGACCTCTTGGCTTGTTTATGATTTTTTTTTCTGTTAGTGCATTTTGAGGCAACTATATAGAATAATTCTACAGGATTAAGATGTCAACAAAACCATCTGCAGGACTTCTGTAGTAAGATTAATGGGGATAGAGTTGCAATCTGAAGAGTTAACTGTGTTCAGAAGGGCTTCAGTAGTTTCATCTGTATTATCTCCCAGAAGCAACATGCTGTATAAATTAAGGGATTAAGTCAGAAGCCTGTTTCCCTCCACAGCAGCAGCTCCTTTGGTAGAATGGTGCAGGGAGAGAATCTTAATATTTCTCCCCCCCTTCTTAAGGCGATAGCCTGTAGGGTAACACATTGAAACCTGGTGTTCCTCCCATCAATAGCAGGAAGATGAAGGTATGTTCCAATATTTAAATTAGCTAGCCCCCATACTGATACACACATAACACAGTTTTGAACCCTTGCCTTTGCTGTTAAATTCTCTTTCTTATAAACCATAGAGAGTTCATTCCCTTTAGTAGTATTGAGTCGGTGTTAATGGCATAATTCAAATGAGATTTGGAGTACAAACATGGAATAAAAACACATAAATATGTATTATAGCCATCCTCCTGAAAATTCAAACATTTCAAACATTTGTTACTAAACTGGTTCACAAGTGCATTTATTTTGAAAGTAACTTATAACTCCCTGACCTTATAAAGCTTTATCTTTGAGTTTTGGTTGTATCAAAGCTAGCTCCCAGTGATCTAATTTGTTATGACCAGGTGTCTTTTCATCTGAATTTCATGGTTGAACTTGTCTGACACAATCCAGCTATTGTCCACAAAATCATTCCTCTGAATACAGAGCTAGATCTGTGATTAATTTGCGCTGCTAAAACTTAGCAGTTGATGCTGAGCAGGCTTCAAATGAAGACATGTATCTCACTGCTCAAAATGCACTTTATTTTGTAATTGTCAAAGTCTCATCCGTTAGGTACACACAAAGCCCTACTAAAATGCTGTCTTTACTATCTGTGCTTATATTTGGCATAGAAAAATTATTCAGGTGATTTACCTCTTCTATGTATATTTTTTATATTAGAAAGAATACTTTTATTTTTCTGTGCTTTATTTACAGACGGGTGAACAAATTCATGTCAGTTTGCCACTGTCTCAGCAAGTTTCTAATGAGAGCAGGCTCTCTATGTCGGAATCAGTTTCAGAGTTCTTTGATGCACAGGAAGTACTTCTATCTGCCAGCTCGTCAGAAAATGAGGTAGGCTATGACAGCATGCTGCAGCTTTGCTGTTGGACAGATTTAGGTGATTGTTTTGTTTTTTTTTTATAATGCTACTTAGAATAAAAAGGTATCAGAATGTGTAAGGTGTAGATAAATGAACCTGAGACTCCCTTGTGAATGGGGTGCAGAAGTTCCCTGAAGTATAAAACTGAGTTGAAAGTTGTTTGTATCAGTAGCTTATGTTCAGTACATATCCTTACTAGACTATGGCAGGTTCAGATAAGGATCACATAGTCAAGAGCAATTACGTCTGACTTAGGTAGTCAACTAATTTAGATTTTAAAATATTCTTTAAAAAAAAAAAGTCTTCTACTGTACATATAAAATTATTCTCTAGTCAGATAAGTAGACAAAAGCCTGAAAAATTGGCTCACTCGAGCTCAAAGTTGAAGGAATGAGATACAGTTCAGGCTACTGAATCATGTTGCTGTCCACAGCTTTTCTGTGCTAGTCTGAATAAATTCTTCAATTTTAAAAATTTATTTATTTTGTAAAATACCTTTTTATAAAGCCACAGTACTGCTGTGGTCTACCACAACTCTTCTGTAAGAGGAAATAAGAGTGTGCCACTATATTTTCTCTTTGATAGGGATTGCTTATGTGCCACGAGTTGGCACAACCACTGGTAGAGTTGTTCATCTAAAGAATGGAATGGTTCCTTATCTTATTGCTTCTGGCAGGTGTAAAGTACATGTTATCTCAATAGTCTGGATGGTCTATATCAGCATGGAAAATTGGTGTGTCTGTACGGTATAAACAAAATGGAAACTTTGTAAAATCACCCCCAAATGGTATAGGCCTTATAATAAATACTGTCATCAGTAAATACTGTAAAATATTTTGAAATTAATATTTCTGAAAAATTTTTTATTAAAAAAATTCTTAAAAATAGTCTTAACACTGATGTAGTTCTTGTTTTGCAAAATGATAGATCAATGTTTATATAATTTTTTTTTCTGAAACGCAAGTTGTGTTTTATTGTTTGGTTCTTTATAAAGAGCACAAATCTGACTATCTCTTCTCAACTCTCATCCCCACTGCGTTACGTTGTCAATTTTTTGTTCATCTCTGATCTCATTTGAAGTAACCCTTTTGCACATTTAATGTCTGTATTTGGCTTCATGATAAGGAATTCAGAAATATAAGGAGAGCGTAGCATTTGTTTTGACACTTTTAGTGCACTGGCAGTATGGGCTGATTGGAATATCCAGTTGATTTAGTTAAAAGCTCTAATTGGGTAGAGATGATTTCTTTGAATGTTTGTGTTTCAGTTAATTATTTTTGTCTAATTTGTCAATATATTTTATATGTATTTGACTTAATTGATATTTTATTTATGTTTTAGGCTTCTGATGATGAATCTTATATCAGTGATGTGAGTGACAATATATCTGAGGACAACACCAGTGTTGCAGACAACATTTCTCGGCAAAGTACACTGCTATGTTTTAAACTTTGGGAAATTACATTGGTTATGTTCATGTACCAGATTTACTGCATGTCTGTACAAGACCAACTCAGCTGAAATCAGTGAAGTTGGGCTTGCTTGTTCTGGCTTGTTCTGGCTTGATTTGGTTCAATGGATAAGTCTGTTTTTCTTAATCTGGTGCTTTCTTATGATAATAGTTTTTTCCCTTCCCAGTTCTTAATGGTGAGCTGACAGGAGGCGCATTCAGGAATGGACGGAGAACTTGTCTCCCAGCTCCCAGCCCTGACACCAGTAACATCAATCTGTGGAACATTTTGAGAAATAACATTGGCAAAGATCTTTCCAAAGTATCGATGCCAGTTGAGCTAAATGAACCTCTGAATACCTTGCAACATCTTTGTGAAGAGCTGGAATACAGTGAACTCTTGGACAAGGCTGCCGAAACAGATGATCCTTATGAACGCATGGTAATAAATTTAGTGTAGCACTTCTTATGTCTGTATTAAAAGGGAGCTGTTGAGTGGAGATCTGTGCAGAGTCCTCTCTTGCTCTTCCTGTTCACAGACAACAGACCTCCCTGATGGGTCAGACGAAAGCTGTGAACAATTACAGGTGGTACATTTGATTTGGAAAAGGCTGAGGGACTTTTCTTGACTTCAAACCAAGTCCTGCAATTGTGACTCATTGTTGTGAAGACTGATCTTGCTCTCTAGGACTGTATATGTAGGCATTGGCAGTTTCTAACCCTGCAGCATCCTTTCCTGGCTTTCAGTGATTGAGTCCAGCAGCCTCCCAGAGCTAATCATCAGGTCTGTGGCTGGCTTATGATCAATGTAGGTGTCAATAGGATGTCATCCTAGGCAATTTCTAATAGAGAAGTTCCAAAACACCAAAGCAAAGTTTGCCTGGGCAGCCTGACTTCAGCTCCCCTGTAAGTATGTCTTGGTTTTTTGACTTGACAGTCAACAGCCTATGTTCAGCTCTCATGGTGTTTTGATTTGTCATGTCTCTTTTTTCTCAGAAGAAACAGGGAAAGGCTGTTAGGGGAAAGTTGGTGGTGTTGTTGCTGAACGTATCTACCGTTCTCTGGTATGGGTTAGCAGCACTGTGGATAATTGGGAGAAGAGAGGTTGCCTGTGGCTGTCTTATAGCCACACGCTCAGGTCCATGAACTACCATATTCACGTGGCCTGCAGGAGGGCGAGGGGTCCTAAACACCGGTATTTTTAGCTTGTCACTGAAGAAGTTGGACCTGTCTTATGATAGGGGGTTGAATTACTTATCATCACATGTTTTTTTCCTACAAGAATCCTTATGTCCCTCACAAAAGGGAGATCCTGTAAGGACTGGGCAGGGTTGTACTGAGTAAAGCAGGCTGTTTGCCTGTAGGACTCTGCCTCCTTTGTTGAAAAGCTTGAAAGGTGAGTATTGAAGGAGTCAGGAGAGTTCAGGAAGGAAAAGCCACGGTGCAACTGAAAGCTTCCTTGGAAACGTGTATTCAATCCCCTTCTCTGCTACAGATATCTAGTGCAATACTGGGCATACAAGCCAAACTTTTAACAAGCACCTTAGAAATGCAAATTGCACACTCAAGCTGAGGCATGTGGGACTACTTGGCAGAAGTGCTGAATACCCAAAACATCAGCGGTAGCAGAGCTGTGAATGTTACCTGCTTCTTCACCGTTCTCTGAAAAATCAGGACTTTGCTATCTTAAGTAAGCATCCAAAAGTAGTGGAAACTTTTTTCTTCTCATTGCTTTATATATCATAAGGATAGTAAAACCCCTCATTTCTCTGTAGGTTCTTATAGTTAAATTAATGAAAAAGGTTTTGGAAGAATGAAGGTTTTTACTGTTGAAGAAAAGCCCGTGAAAAGAGCGTTAATTCTGTTGATGCTGCATTTAGGAATAATATGAAATGAATAGAGAATGGAGCACCCATTACACAGTGGGAAGAAAACAAAGCAAGTAAAAGCTCACACGAGTGTTACGTCCTCGCTAGCATGAGGAAAGGAGGACCTGGTTAAGGTTTGCCCTGCTGTTAGCAGATTATATCCATAGCTGAGTGATTTTTATCCCCATATTGCTTTTCTGAAGTTTTGTTTGGACTTCTGAGTGCCTGTTGTGATACTATTTTTTTTTTAACTCTGCTAAAGGGAGATGTAATCTAAATTACCGTGGCATGTCACTTGGCTTATTACTCCCAGCTAAGCCTGGTTTAGAGATTACTAAATTTTGGTTGTACATGTAGACAAGGGGGCTGATAAGGCCGCACATGCGTGGAAGATCCTGAGGTAACTCTGCATTAAGGACATCCTAAGTGAGAGCCATTTATGTTTGGCACTAAATAAAATAGTTCCCATAGGAAAATGGTATGTGATCTTGTCATTAGAAGTTATCAAATAATATTTATTCAGAGAGACCATAGACTAGAGCTGGGTCTGTGTTTTAGATCATTAGTGATAAGCCTGGTCAAAGGTAGGAAAACAGTATCTTGCGCAGATTGTTATTTTAGGGGACTGTTGAAAGAGACTGATTGAGGCCATGAAAGAAAAACAAATTATATCTACAAAAGAAATACAGTTTGTACTGGTTCTGTCTGGGATGTATGGCTTCACTCTCAGGCATGCTTCATTAATGCAGATTTCACTCTGAGTGGAGTGAGTTGTGTGATACCACGTAGTGATGGCATATACACAAGAATCTCTGCCTATTCTCAATTACGTTCTTGTCTGTATTTTCACAGGTTCTCATAGCTGCTTTTGCAGCGTCAGGCTATGCCTCGACATACTTTAGAGCGGGAAGCAAGCCATTTAATCCAGTGCTTGGTGAAACTTATGAATGTATTAGAGAAGACAAAGGATTTCGATTTTTCTCAGAGCAGGTAAAGCTTGTTTCTAGATAGACACTCCTGTTTAGATTTAGATTTTGTTTCTTTGTTTTATAAAGTAATCTTGTTTTTTCTTTCTAGTTAGAATGGTTTGCTTTCTTAGATAGTAGGAAAGGTTGTTAGTATGAGTGAACTTTGTTAAATGCTAGAAGTTATATATTTTTATAGTAATCACAAGGAAGTGTTTTAAATACATAGCGTTTTAAGTACAACCTTAAGTTGCATCTGTTTTCATAGCAACATAGACTAATAAATACTGTGGGCTATTTAGTATTTTCATGTTGCAGTAACAATTGCATTGTCTTAGAAATGAAAATGAATTATTTTTAACTCAGCCAAACTGTTTTCCAGGTTAGCCACCATCCTCCCATTTCGGCCTGTCACTGTGAATCGAAGAACTTTGTGTTTTGGCAAGGTATACTTTTTTTAATTCAAAAGCATAAACTCCTTTTTTATTAGCAAGTAAAAACTTGGTCTGTACAAGCTGAGCTTTGCATTTGGAATTTAATCAAAATTTCTATACTTATTATTTTTGTGGTAACATATTACAAACTGATGCTCTGAATTATTTCACTCTGAATTCTCATTCTTAAAAGTGAGAAGACGTGTTACAACTTCCCTTGTCACTTGCAGTCTGTTTATACTTTTCTGCTTAAAAGCTTTTTACCAAGAAAATTATTATTTCTTACAAATACAAGCAGGTCCTTTTACACAGTTGAACAAGCAGCTCTTTCTTTCCTTCTGTTTACTGGCATATGCATTTAACTTGTATTGAATGTTTTCATGAGAGATCTGACAATAATGTAGCACGGGCATGACTCCTAGAAGAAAATCAAACTTATCGTTAGTTTTTCTGACCTAATGTAATTTTCTAGCATTTTTTTTTTTCTTTTGTATTTTCATGGCAACCTCATACTGTCCTGTTTTAAACCGGATGGTCTGGCATAGATCATCTTGTGTGCCATGCAGATCACTGCAAGGGAGAGACTTTGGTCTTTTCAGTTTTGTACATCTTTCACTATTATATTCAGATATCAGGTGGAAAAACAAATTCTGGGGGAAATCAATGGAAATTCTGCCGGTTGGAACCTTGAATGTGACTCTTCCAAAGTAAGCTACTGTCCTATTTCCTTTTGTTTTCAGTCTTTGCTGCAATCTAATCTGTGCTGGCTTGTGAATGGATTGGGGGAAGTGTATGCAGACGTTACATGAATTGTACTGGTGAGAGTTAGTGCCTAACTCAAAATCTCTCCTTAGTGTACAGGTGGGGATACCGAAGCATTTTTGAGCCTGAGGATCCATTTGGGTTTTTGGAGGAAAAATATACAAACTCTCTAGAAAGTGATAGACAGAGTGGGATAGAAATGCTTTAGGAGTGGGAAACCAAGTTTTATATGTACAGTAGTGATCAACTGTTCAGAACAAGGCTGCAATATAGGACTGTCAGCAGCTAGCACTGTCCTTACTAAGGCTCTCAGTACTGCTAAGTGTTCCCTCAGAACAACCACTAGTAACAATGTAAGGTCATTTTTCAAAATGTAGGTAAGCCAAAACATGTTCTTCAGATGTTGACAGAGTAGTGAGAAGAAGTTTCACCACAGGTAAGACTAGCTGCAAGTTGTAAATCCTGAGAATATGCAAGGAGAGGATACTTTAAACATATCTGCTGGTTTTGCAGTACTATTCCTGCTCCTGTACATTGCAGCCAGCCTTTATTTCTGTCTCTAACAGTATGGCATCACTCCACATCACCTTTTTATCCATGTCATGAAATTGAAGTAAATGCACTCAGGAGCATCTTTGTCTTCTGTCTTCATGCTTGCCCCTCAGCTTCGAAGGAGAATGTGCTTTGCACAATATAATTCCCTCATTTTAGTCCCTTGTTTGACAATAGAGATGCTCTGACACTGAGTAGTTTTTACAGAGGGAAAGGGATGATGTGCCAGTGAGCTCCTACTTCCTACTTCCTTTCTGTTATCTCCTTTCCATATTTATTTTGTTCTATTTGTAATTTAATTATATTGTCTGCTTATAGCCTCAATTCAGTGTTATATTGATCTTTGGGTTACTGTCCTGCCCCTAAAGGAACTGTGGCCAAAGCACTTAATGCTCTGAGGACAGTGAATATGCCATGCAGGGCTTCGGTGGTTCATAATGTCTTGATTTGTGGTTCATAGCACTATTCTTCAGTTCTCTGTACTAGAGCTTAGGTGAGCTCCTCGATTGAGGATTAGTAATGTACCCAGAACCAGTGCTTTATTGAAGTAAACTATTGTTTCAAAAGCTTTTGAGGCATATGGTCTTGTATTTATGATAATGGAGCTATGTTTTTTACTTCTTTTGTCCGTAATGATCATGATTAATATATGTTACCAACTACTTCTTATTCTGTTATTAGGTATGGAGACTACTATGTCTGGAACAAAGTCACCACTTGCATACATAATATTCTTAGTGGAAGGAGGTGGATAGAACACTATGGAGAGATAACTATCAGAAACACAAAAAGCAGTGTTTGTATTTGTAAACTCACATTTGTCAAGGTAACATGTTTTCTAATACATATCATATATTCATAAAACTGCATAGTTTAAGCATACATCAAGCTGTTTCTTCAGTATTCCTGAAATCCACATTCCACATTTTGTCTTATCAACATTTGTAAATATGTAAATTGTCAAATGAGAGTGCTATGTCAAGTAGTATGACTATTGCATTGAACATTTGATATCAGTGTGTTGCATTGCTGTATAGCTGTGTGCTATACTGTTGTTGGTTTTAGGTTAAAAATGAAATATCAAAATTTCTTTTCTATTACCACAATGAAAATGCAAAGTCACCGTAGACTTCTGTGCCATTTTACTTCTGCCTTTACTAGAATTTGGCAGTCAATATTTTATCTCTTTAGATTAAATAATGCAGCTTTCGTTCATAGTATTTTAATATCCAGGCAAGGACCATATATAAAGACAGATCACTGTATAGCTATGTTATTATCAATTATTTTCCCTAAAAATAAGTTTGGCTTCATATTGCAACAAAATACATCAATACCATTGCAGTGTTAGCAATGGTGCGTTACCGTAAATCTGAAATTCATGTTTTGATGGATGTTCTGAGAATGGGCAACTGGCTCAGTAGGTGAAGGTGTAAGAAATAAATGTGTCTAAGAAAAGCAAAACAGAGAAGAGAAACAGAAAGCAACAAATAACAAGTAATACTGGCTGAATGTCTTCCCTGCTGCAAACAGTAGTGTGCAGCACCCATCAAAGGATTCCCTTACATGTACAGGTATATTCAGTATTTCTCCATATAGAAAGAAGAGAGTTAGCTGGCTTTGATCTTGCAACTTTCAAAGTGTCATTTTTGCTGAATTGTGTGGGATTTGGGTTAATGAACAACAATATAGTTCCCAGATGTGCAGATAATTTAAATACCTTTATACCAAAACCACATATCAAATTATTCAGGGTTTCTCATATACTAAATCAATTAATATCCAGATCATCTGAATTTCGAATTCTGATATTCTTGGTTCCAGGTGAGCTGTTCCAATACAAAATTTGGACAGTCGGTGCCACATATTAAGATTCATGCAGTATCTGTATTGGTACAATGGGTAATGCAAAAAACAGTGTGAACTAGTAAGTCTTTGTTAAACTTGCAGGTGAACTACTGGAATTCAAATGTAAATGAGGTCCAGGGTGTTGTGATAGATCAAGAAGGGAAGGTGGTTCATCGCCTTTTTGGAAAGTGGCATGAAGGCCTTTATTGTGGGGTTGCACCATCAGCCAAATGCGTATGGAGGCCAGGTAAGAAGCTTGTAATAAACTCTGGCAGGCACTGTAGTGTAACTCTAAACTATGTAAAGCTGTTTTAGCCATCATTTTAAATACACAAAATACTACTGGAGAGATTAAATTTCTGGCTAGACAAATAAACAAGAACTTACATGAGTTTATAGTCATGGTAAATAGAAATGTTCCTACAGGGCATAGTCTTCTACATCTCAGTCTGACTCCTGGTCAAATATTCTGGGGTCTTGGGGTCAACATAAGAATAAAATTAAGAAAAAATTTGGATGTCTGGGCCTGCCTGCCTGCCTTCTCACAGAGAGCAGGGTAGCTTATTTGGATTCAACAAATAGAAAGTGCCAGTTCATTGAGTTTGTTGTCTTAATGCTTTATTAGCCTAAAGGATTGGTCTTCAGAGATGGTGAGATTGAATTAGTCATCCTTTGCACCTATAGTATCTTTCATACATGCAGAGTGGTTATCCAGGAATTGTTATTATTGTTAGTATTTTGAACCCTACTCTGTATTGGTAGTATTTTGAACCCTACTTTGCACCCTACTCTCTGCAACATCTGCTCTGACTGCCATTAGTGCTGAAGGTGTTTGGACAGTGCCAAATCAGTCTGTGAGTGAGTGTTATGCTCCAAAATTAACTCTGAAGATCAGTTAAGGTTAGCTTTTATACAGATGTTTGATAAGCTCACTTTCCAGAGAACAGGAAACTATGTTTAATTTGAAAATCTGCAGTAATTTTTATTTAAAAAGGAAGGAAGATCATAAAAGTTTTGAATCTATTAGCATGTAATTACGACCTCTGCAGGATAAGCAGTTGAAATTAATATTTAGTGAAAGTTGTTCCACCTAGAGAATAACTTTTGATGTGTTTTAATTGTATGTAAGAGTAAAATATATTAATATTTTTGCTGTTATAATTTAATAAATGAATCCTTGCATATTTAGAGTAATAGTTTAAAAAGCTTTTTTCTTTCTCATACATATTCATACAGGCTCCATGCCAACCAATTATGAACGTTATTATGGCTTCACGAGGTTTGCTATTGAGCTCAATGAATTAGATCCTTTACTGAAAGATCTTCTTCCTACAACAGATGCACGATTCAGGCCAGATCAAAGGCAAGAATGCTTATTTATACACTTAATATTTGGTGGTTTTAAGGCTGGGTTTGGCTGAGTATTGAATTTTGTATATGTCTTCACTACAGTCTGAACTAAGCTTTGGAGGATTCTGCTAGCAGAGAAGGTATTCAGTATTGCAATCAAATTTCTGCTTTACCCAGTTGAGGGAAAGTAGAAAGCATCTTGTTGGTATAGTAGAGCTATAGTGCAATCTTTGGGCAGAGGTAGGATTCCTCATAACAAACTGGAAAGACAGGCTCTGAAATGTCATGCCCTCCTGCTATGAGTGGAAGCAACATTAATTCCCTCCTAATTCTCAGTTCATAGTACTTCAATGTTTGTGATATGCTGAAGTTGCTAAAGAAAGCGTATGCCTTAGGCTATAAGTCAGGTACATGTAACTGGGGAGTCACGTCTCGGTTATTTTATGAGGTTATGACTAGATGTGAAAGTGGGTACAACACAGACAACAGGCTTGGCTTCTGCTTGTCTTTTGTGATGATGGGTGCTAGAAAATCCCTTGTTCTAGGCACTGTATGATTGCTATAGGACCTGGTGTTATTCACACAGGCTTCTGGAGGAAGGAAATGTAGAAGCGGCAGCATCCGAGAAACAAAGAATAGAGGAACTCCAGAGAGGTCGGAGGCGTTACATGGAAGAAAACAGCATTGAATATGTACCCAAATTTTTTAAGTGAGTCTATTCATTTCAGTATTAAGTCTCTGTTTTCTATCGTGTGACTGGACAAAGTACTACAAGAATTACCACCAACGTAGTCTGTTAATTGTAAAGGCCTGGAAAATGGCAATTTTAAGAAAAATAATCAGATACCTGATTTCTGCCTGAAGCAATTTTTACATAGTTTAAAGCTTCATCATTGAAAGATCATTTTCTCACAATGGGCAACAGCTATACAAGCCTGCTGCACCCCTTGGCCAATGTTTTTTGGACTTTGAAGTAGAATAGAAGTATAATATTAGGATCTAAGATTTAACTATGTTATTGTTTTAAGTCATTGCATAAACAAAGTAATAAATAGCGACCTGAACAACAACATCGTACATATATATATAAAAATGTATATATATACAGACTTAAATTACAATTTATTTATTTTTGAGTGGAGAGGTCTTTTTGTTTGTTTTTACTTTTAATTAAGCATTCTTCTGAAACAAGGGATAGTCATATCAAATAGCCTGATGTTTAGCGTGGGGAATCATAGCATGGGGTCAAAAGTGAAAAGATTGAATGTGCTTGATGCAGTTTTGTAGTGAAAGATGAGCAAAATACAGAGGAGACAAACAATATAAATTGTAAAAGGCTTGCATTCTGCAAGCTATATCTCTTGGTTGATCCCCTGCACGTAATCAGAATCTGTAATGGGCAAAGAGGCTTTATGTGGCTGTAAGACCTGCTCACACAGTTCACGCAACAGATTTGCGATCTTGGCTGTTTTCTAAACCTTCCACTTTTGACACAGGTAGAGGTTGATTTTTATTTTTAAATCCCTGACTGTTCTTGTGTCCTTTAGAAATATTAAATCAGATTTAGTACTGGGTTAGATCAGAGAGGTATGGAATTTAATTTCATATTGCATAAGAGCAGAGGTCTATGGTCAGAACTTCTTTTTCCTCTCTCTCTCTTTTTTTTTTTTTTTTTTTTTTTTTCTTTTTTAAAGTTACCGACGCTAATCAAAGAGAAGCCTGGGTTACCAATGACACCTACTGGGAACTGCGAAAGGATCCTGGCTTTAGTAAAGTAGAAATTCCCGTACTCTGGTAAACTGAGAATGTAGATCTAGTAAACATATCACTCTGAAGAAAAAAATAACTATGCACAATATGTTTCTTATAGTTAAGCGTGGTTTGTGGGTCTATGGAAAAACCTATCATTCACATTTATATTAATCTTTATAACGGACTTTTGAAAGTGCATTAGACCAGGCCCCTCACCACTTCTGCATCTTTTTAATTTTGCAGCAGCCATTAAAAAAAAAAAAAAAAGAAAAAAAAAAAGAAACAGAAACCTTTTAAAGTTTCATACACTGAAAATTCAGAACAAAAGAAGCAGATGAGTTATCCAAAGTCACTCGGAAGAGGTGGTAAACGCAAAACTGCAACCGGTGCTTTAAACAGACATTAACAGTAATGTAATTTAAATTAAAAAAAAAAAAAAGGAAGAAAAAGAGGAAAAAATCCATTTTATTTCAACTATTTTTGTTAAAAACTCTTGGGTCACAACACTGTCATTTCTGGCTTCAGGTTAGTCCTTTGGTGTGATGTGCTTGGACTGGCCTTTGTCAAAAAGATATGCTTTTCCGGAAGCTGTTCCCATTCATATGCCATTGTTCATGCCTTAAACAAAATATGAAGATGTACAGTAAGTAATTTTAAAATATGTATGCTTAGGCTTGTGTGAAGGGCAGATTTTTAAAGCACTAGAATTTTATCATGATATAAATATTGGAGAATCTGCATTATTTAAAATCAAAAGACAACCAAACATCTAACTGTATTTCAGAGGAATGAGATCTACTGTACATGCTTTAGCTTTGGGAAGCTGACTGTATAATCAGACTGAAAAGAAACTGTTAACTGGTTGAATTTGAGACAATTTTGGTAAATGCATATGAATTACTAGTCAGAAAGTTCATATTCTAAATGACTGATGCTGAGATGCAATCATCACTTTTACCACTGGCTGGACATAGTCTCACAGTGAGTCTCATTTCCCCATAACTGTTTATACAATGAGAATTCCCTGAAGCTTTGCAACAGCGTTAAAAGCACAGAAAGATTTCATGGGAAGGTCTGCGGCTTCTCTCCAGAAGCTGGATAGTACTGTAAATGCAACTATTTTCTGCCACACTTACTGTTTACTTTACTGGCTCTGTTTTTTCCCCATCCACTTCTCTTATCTAAATTTATATTTGAGAGTATGGCAGAGGCTCCCATGCATTGTAGCTAACAACTACTACTTGTGTTGCCAAAATAGCTTTTGTGCAAAATTATATTTTACAGTTTTTCATAAAGTGATTCTATATTTTTTGATTAAGAACCAAGTCCCTTATGTGTTGCTAAGCCTCAGTTAATATATGTGGGAGAAGGCTTGGCACTTTCTATTTGAAAATCTCTGAAACATTAAACAGTAGGAGGGCAGATTTTAATAAAAGGAAAAAAAGTAATTTTATTAGGTGAAAACTGCATTCCATATGGTATGATCTAGTCTTCCATTTATGCATGTATTATACATCCAGGCACTGATGATAGGTTAGATTTCATGCATATACCCTGTATTTCTTTCTACACATACACAGTGTACATAGCGCACTTGAATTTTTCTATTTAAGATTGATTCCAGTACTGAGACCTAAAAAGAAAGATTATATAGGTATGTGATCCTGCCAGCAGAGTTGCTTGAACAGTTCTCGGTAGATTACCACACATACCTAGCTCTCTGCCTGCTTCTTCCTTTTGCAGAGTCAGGTCCTTACAGAACTGAGATTACTTTGATTATTTAATAGGCATTTAGTTCTCCCCTTGTTTGTATGGCAAAGCAACTGGCAGAGCAACTAGCTACTAATGAATTCCAGTTTCTTACACAGTTCTGTTATCAGGAAGAACTATGAAAACCTACAGAAAATATTAAGTAGACTTTTTAAGAACTGTGAATGCTCATGAATTGCTTATGAATACTTAGTATAAAAAAACTGCGTGCAGATTAACAGGATTTCTTCCAAAGAAAATTTTGAATTATTCAAAGAACGATATTTTTTCTTTCCTAGTTGAACCTAGTCTGACTTTTTTTTTTTTTTTTTTGTTTTGCATTTTTTTTTATAAAAAAAGGAATCAAATAGGCACATTGTGTGCAAAATAGCAATTAATTATTCTGTGTAACTTTCCTTAAAAACAACATTATTAAACATTTGCCCACCTCATACTCCAGTCTTTGTGTGCAGTTCACCGTGATATTAGAAAGCATTATGTGTGTATGACTGCAAGTACATTTGAGGGACAGAAATTGCACGTCCTCAAATTTTTTTGAAAGTCGATGTTTAATTTAAATACAGAAATAAGGTCTTTAGTTTTACAGTGTTCTGCTAGTGCTTTGTGAATGCCATTATTTGCAATGCAAACTGAAATTTGGTGAACACTAAAGATGCTATCACTGATTCAATTATTTTTTCACAATTGTTTATTTGACGCTCATTGAAAGAAAAATAACTAACATTTTTAGAATTAAAATCTGTGATATGCAAAATCTTTCTATTGATGGCACTTTTTAAGCCTACTGAACGTTAAATTAGGTAACTGGTAAGTAGAGGAAACACAAAACAATGCATCACAAAATATTTGCAGTCTTTATCAAAAATTGAAAGGTGCTAGCAGAATTGTTTATTTGACGCTCATTGAAAGAAAAATAACTAACATTTTTAGAATTAAAATCTGTGATATGCAACATCTTTCTATTGATGGCACTTTTTAAGCCTACTGAACGTTAAATTAGGTAACTGGTAAGTAGAGGAAACACAAAACAATGCATCACAAAATATTTGCAGTCTTTATCAAAAATTGAAAGGTGCTAGCAGATGTACCGTAAAGCAATTTCTTATAGTGCAGAATTCTCTGGATTCTGTGCAAAATCTTTTATTAAATTTTTCCTGTAACCTTGGGGGACATTATGACATATTTTGTGCTATTTCTAAAGAGAATGGGTTAACAGAGGATAGGTCTGGGGGCTTATATCCAAATTACAATTTTTAGACAACCTGTGAAATTTCAGCAGCACTGAGTCACGGGGGATAGTGGGCTTTCCACATCCCCTGCCAGTGTAGCGCAGAATGGGGTTTCCCATGTTGCAATGAGAACACACTTGGTTCCTTTGCAGCCTGGCACCCATTGTAAGTGCCTGCTGCTTTTTGGCAGGGCTGCTGCTCAGCCGTCCCTTCCCAGTGCATGGGATTTTTCCACCCCAAGTGCAGACCTTTGCACTTCTATTGAACCTCATGAAGTGTCTTCTGGCCCAGTTCTCAAGCTGAGCAACATCCTTCTGATTGAAGCTCTGCCATTTGGCGTGCCGTCTCATCCTCCTAATTTAATGTCATCTGTGAACTTGTTAGCATGTAGTTTATGTCCTTGCCCAGGTCACTGGTGAGATGTTGATTGACATGGGCCACAAAATTGACCCCTGCAGGGCTGTCCTCGTTGCTGGCTGCCAGTGGGGCATAAGCCATTGATCAATGCCCTTTAAGCCTGGGGATTTGGGCAGTTTTCAGCCCACCTCACTCCATTCATCCAGGCAGTATTTCCTTTTGAAAGGCATGAAAAATACTTACCAACTCAGTAGATTTAATTGCAATAGGTTTGGTATGTGATGAAAATTAGTGCAAACCATTTGACATTCAAAACCTTCTAAACAATTTAAGAAGTTCTAACTTTCACTACAAGGACATATCCTTTGCTTTTTCCTGTGTTTTCTCAAAACACTTATTTCTATATAAAATACGCAACCCTTATGCTTTAGTTTCACAATAGTGAACTGTACTTTCAATTAATATTTTAAAAGTGTCCCTTAATTTGTTCCCTGTTCTGGTACTGCGGATATGATAGGGTAATAATAGCTATTTTAATCAAATGTAATGTCTTCTAAAGACTTAAATAGCTTCATTCCTATTTTAGATCTGTATTAACAAGATGGTACATTTTTCGGCATATAGAAATTGTTATCTCACTGGGAGATACAATTTGAATAGGAGTTGATTTTCGTACAGTATCACTGTGATTAAAAAGTCATCTAGACACCCATTCTAATTTTAGACAGATGTAAATTGCATGAAATAAATAAACTTTTTTTATTTGGCTTTAAAAGTGAAATCCCACTATAATACTCTTTTAATCTTACAAATAATGGTCCCCCCCTTTTTTTTTTCTCATTTTGAACTTCTGACTCTGAATGAGCTTGTACAGTATTTGTGGGTTTTATTTGAATAGCACATGCTAGGCATATGTCGAGTATTGCAGTACGTATACGTGACACAGTTTTGAAAGATACTGCCATTAATTCCCTACTGAACACTGTCAGAGCTTTATGGAAACAAATTACACAAACCTTAAGGCACACTAGGAGCCAGCGCTGGTTCTGCCCTCATGGGTGCCTGGTTGAGGAGCTTGCATCTAGGCCATGTCCTCTGTTTCCCCTGGAGGTAACATGGGATTTTCTCACCCTCGAACCAGGCAGAGTGGAGCACAACACAATGCAGTCTTGCTTGTTAGAGTTTCTCTCAAAAAAACTGAATTTTTAGAAATACCCTGGAAGGGAGGGGAGGTTCATTTGCACTTGCACGATAACCAAGAGGACTGAATATGCCAATTCTCTGTGAGTTTTGCAAAACTTGCTTTCACTAGCAAAGCTCTGTTAATATAGGGAAGGTTTGTGTGGCCTCCTTGTTTTATAGGATTTTGAATATTGTCTGGTGCAGAGATAAACACTAGCTGTTTAACATGCCGTTTGCTGCAGTCGTAATCTGAGGAATTAACTCTGGTTTAGATGTCATTACTAATACTGGAGCTGCATAATGAAAGTAGAGGAGAGTTTTCAGATTAAATCCACCTGAAAGGAAAGGGTATTTGTATTTATATGCTAAAATGACAGTTAGGGAGTTTGGCCCAGCTGGGGGAAAAAGGTTAATATTGACAGAAGTGTGTAAGAAACACTGGAATGGCCTCCGCAGTCACTCTGTGTTATACAGGGACTTGGGAGAAAGCTAACAAAGTTTACTATGTCATAACCACTTACCTTGGCAGCTATTGGGGCTGAAAATACTATCGTGGGTTTTCTTCCTGTCTGTCATTAAGTAACAGTCATCAAATTGTATAAAACTTGAATTTGCTCTTTAGAGCATGTATTGATAAAAGTTGAGGTAGGCAGGAACACAGTGGCAACTAAGGTTTTTTCTTAATGTGCTCAAAATTGCAAAGGTATATTTAGTATAAAAAGTAGTATAATTTTCTACTTTACCATCCCTGGTTACTTTTATTATGATTCTGGTATCACTCAGAAGTAGTTTCATGGAGAAAAGTATTTTTTTTTTTTTTTCCTTTTTGTTTTTAACAGAAGAATCTCGACTAAGTGTGTTAATAAAGGTTTAATTATTCCTGGGGAGGAGATCTCCATGAGCTCCATTAGAACAGTGAATGGCACTCACAAGAATGTTGCAAATCTCAGTAAGCTCAGAGAAATGGCTTATTTACAGCAATTTATTTTATTTTTGTATTATATATTGTAAGGAGTCTACTTACAAAAGCAAATACATTATTTGCTCTTTAAACTACGGAATGGAAAACAACTTCATTCATTAGCTTTGGTGTAAGCTATGTCTTTCTTCCACTAAACTGAAAAGCCTCTTTGTAAAAGGATTTTTATATGGTATCTTGCAGGTTTAAAAAGTGATAGCAATGTACTTGTAGGTGTTTTGTATACCCTTCTCCTCCTTTGTCAAGTTTTGTGGTATTATAAACTCATCATATCTTTAATTTTTTTCCCCTTCCTTGCGATCTTTGAGAAATCTCAGAGAAGGGAGGGAGAGACTACAATGGAGAACAGTGAAACTAGTCACAGCAGCTCTGTCAGTGGCACAGCTGTAACAAAATAGAAAGTTTTCTAACTTATGAATTAAAATGTCATCAGAGCTGCTGAATCCGTTTCAGGCAGGTTATCTTAATACCATTTTTCTTTCCACTGATCCATGACAGCATGAAAAAAGGGAAGATTGGTGACATTTGCTCAGAATTAATTCTGAAGGTGAAGGGAAGTTTTTATTCTTTTTATAAATAAAAATTACTGTAGCCAGCATTTGGCTGAAGGTGTATTGGTAATGTGGACAAAGAGAGTTACATATTTTATAAATAAGGAAACCATAAAGTTGGAATATATAATCAGCAGTGTGTAATATATTCTGTCTTGACCTATGAATAATTCATTGAAGTATGGTAAAGCTACTTATTTGTACTCCTGGAGCAATGATCCAGACGTCTCCTATGAAACACTAAAACAACTTTCCATATTGACTGCTACTTTTAATGGTCTGCATTAATGAAAGAGGGATATCTTATGCTAATGTATAATGTTGCTGGCCCAGAACATTAGGGATGCAAAAAGGGAAGAGGTGAGGAGATTCCTTCAAAAAGTCAGAGTGGGTAACTTACCTTTTACACCCTGAGCATCAAAATGATGTGAGTGCTATAAAAGAGCAGCACACACGGTGATAAATACTCAACCAGAACTATTCTTCATTGAGGTACTTGGTCCTTATGCCAGTCAGTGTAGGCACGCATGCAACATCTTTGTCTGAAGTTGCATTACTATTTATGATTGCGCTTGTGGCCCAGGGGTTGATTTGTCAGGTGTACCGAGGATAATCAGTGTGAGTCAGGATTACAAACTCAGATTTCTTTTCTAGTAGTCCTGCGCTGAATGCTCTCTCTTCTCCTTTGTTAAATTCACCTGAACAAGGAATATTACAGTAACATTAATGAAATTAATATAGGTTTAATCCTCAGTATTTTCCAGGCAAAGGAAAATTCAGGGTAGTTTCTTTAACTGCGTTGAAGAAATACAGATGAGATCTTCAATTATCTTTGTATTTGCTTAATATTTCATAAAATATTTTGAGATTGGATCACCAATAATAAAATTATACATAAATATATTAAACTTGCTTTGTCACCTATCTTGAAGTCAACATTGAAAATTATCGTTCCAATCTAAGGTTAGGAATTAGGTCTATTTAGTTCTTGAAATAAGTGTTACTGGTATTCTTTAGTGGTTGAAATATAGTATAACAAATTCAGATCACAATAAATTTTATTTTCAACTGAGTCTCAAACAAGACCTGACTGTGAGCTGAGAAATAAATGCTGATGAGTGTATTTTGGTATGCAGGCATAAATGCAAAGACGGCAACTTCTGCCTTAGTAACCTTTCACTCTAATTAGCAAAAGCACTGTTCTTGTTCCTTTATAATTATTTCTAAACTAATTATTTTCAAATATTCATCCCTCACTAAGAATTAATTACGTGTGAAGTTTGACTTTTAAAAATTAAACAATGTTTGGAACTCCACAGACATGAAGAGTGGAGCTCTTGCACCTAATGCTCAGATCTTGCTAAATCTCCAGCTAGCTCTTAGGGGTGAACCTATAGTGCTTACTCACTAAAATTTCATCCTTGGACCAAAAAGAAATATCAGTGGGCTTTTCTGGATGGGATTCTTCTTTGTATATTGATTTGTGTCTGTTATTTACTATAAAATGAGTAAGAAATCAAGCTGCTAGCATCTGATGTCTGAAATATTTTCCTTCACCAAAATGCATAGCAAACTTCTTGTTCTTTATCTGTTACCGCTAGATTGTCTGAAGTGGATACTTTATTTAGCATGTAAAAAGCCATCATAAAATTAAACTACTGTGGTATCCAGAAAGATCATTATGATAGTTCTATATTAGGATATTAGGTATATTTTCTTTGTTGTAACCAGTAGCAAGACTCTCCTTTGGGTCTTTATCTGCTTTCCTTTGTATAATTAACTGTTTGGTGAATTATGATTTCTCAGTGTTTCAACAGCAAAGAATTCTGTATTTTCTCTCATTTTTGCACAGTTAATATTAATTGGGAATAATGTCACACTTTTTTGGTGAGATTGGATCCCATACGCACATGTATGAAATGTAGTAAATTTTAGTATTTATACCTTGCTCAGACTCTGAGAATGCCATTAGAAGAGTAAGATTTAGATTAGTTGTCAATTTTACATTGCCTTACTGAGCCTCTTTGCTTTTAACAGCCTTTAATTTCAGATGGGAAACAGCCATGCACCAATTCTTTAGCAGGCCAAAATGTCAAAACCTAAATAGCTAAAAGAGCATTCTTTGCTGACTGCCCATATCCCTTTGCTCATTATGCAGAAACCCCCAAGTCTGTTGATATCTTGTACACCTCTTTGTGTAGCATACTTGTAAAAGGAGGTCCTCAGAGTCTTTCCACTGTGATTATGCTGTTATGTCAGCTAAAAAAGTATACAGAAACTTGCTTTGCCATTTTTAAGATGAATTTTAAAGGCAAATAGTTGCTTTCTAGAAGCCAAACATATAGAGCCAGCGCTACTTTTGAGTACTGGGTAGACAGTGTCTGTTTTAGAGGGAAATAACAGACTGTAGCTAAAAAGAATCTGTGTTCCTAGATGCACCAGTCAAAACTTTTTCTGTTGTTTGAAAGCAATAAAAAATTGTTACTTAAGGGAAAGAAAGAAAATAAGAAGCATTTATGTACCCAGCTACCCAAATGCTGCAGAAGGCATTATTTTTGAGCATTGTAATATTAAACCTCACCTGCAGCACCCTTAGTTTTATGCTCAGAAGTTCACTATGGACTTCCATAATGAGACGAAGAAGAAAAGGATACTGGGGAAAAAAAAAGTCAGTACCATAATTTCTAAATAACTCAATAGAAAATTGATTTGCAAATATTTGTTTTGAAAACTGTATAAGCTACTTAAATTATCACAATTTTTAAAAGCGCAAGTTTAGTCCTTCATAGTACATTCAGTAATTTAACATTTAAAAAAAAAATCTTGATTGATCTTGATCGCTTTCCTGCAAATGCATTCGCTTGTGCTTGACTATTCACAAGTTTGGGATATCTTTCACGATGATTCTTCTTTACATCTTATTAATTCTGACTCCAAATACTGGCTGTAATCATGCCTGTAAAAACAATTCTATTACTTACAGTTACTAAGCATCAACAGCTGAGGAATAACATAGGTAGGATATAATTTGTATATTCCAAATCTATAGACTTTTATTTCACATGCAAGAGTTAATCAGCAATGCACATCTCAGATTTTTTTTCTGCTTCATCTGCTTGGACTCTGATCTTGCACAGGCATCAATAGTACTTAGCATAAACATTGCAAACAGTCTCATCGAATTCAGTTTAAAAGATGTAGATACTAAAGTTCAAATAAAAAGGCTCAGCAGTGACATTCCTAAGAAATCAAAACAATGTACCTGGTTACACCAGGCTTTATAGTATTTGATTTTTAATTCCTACATGCTTAAACAAATGAGCACCTACGCAGATGAGGCTGAGCTGCTGTTGGTACTCCATTGAACTCGGTGAGCTTCCAGGTGGGTGGATGATCTAGCTGCCCAAATCTATTTCAACTGTAAGCCTAACGTACAGTCAAGCCTAGGCATTCAACTAGTTACACTTAAGCTTAATTTTGAACGTGTGCCCTGTCTTGTGGAAGATAAATATGTGAAATACAGCTGGTTTGACTGCTTGCCAGTCAGAGCAATATATTTGACTTTCCTTTGACTCTCTTGCATTTTGGGACCTTATTCTGGGGCTTGTAGTATTTAAAAACCAGTTAACTTCGTGTCTCTGCAAAGCTCAATTATGTATGACATTTGGAAGAAAGAACAGGAGATTAAATCCATGACAATTCATCATAGTATGTCTCACTCTGGCAAGCTTAGTTGTAAGAATATTTGCAATTCCTATCCCTGTTTTCCTGTACTTTCCCCAGGATGGTGCCAGCCCAGAGTGAGGGTTGCTAGTACTGTATGCCAATCAAAAAAGGAGACTAATCTTTCTGATTTGCAAAGAAGGGGGTGGGTAACTAAGAGCATGCTCCTAATCTCAGCCTAGAAAAGCATGAATTCGAGAAAGTGCCTCCCCTCTCTCCTTCTAGGCTTTAGCACATAAATAGAATTGCTTTTTTTGGTGTATCAAGTTCTCTGGCTACTTCAGAGATTGAACCTAGCCAGGAAGGAGCAGTAAAAATACAGTTTTAAGTTCCCACATAATGCAGCTGCAACACTTATTCTGTGTCTTTGCACTCATGAGTTGGTTTTGAACATACTGTTGTAGTAATCCAGAACGCAGATGAGGCCTCACGCTGACTACCTCTCATGCAATAAAAACCAAGCTCATACAGTAGTTAATGCTGATTACAGTCAAGCATCTTTTGGCCACATGATTGAGGGAGGTGGTAGTGGGGGGGGAATAGTAAACAAAAGAAATTAATTTAATTAAGACTTTATTCCAGTGATGTATGTGGTATACACAATACCCATAATACCAACTCCAACTGAGGGAGGTCCTACAGCTTCTGGTAGGAAATAAAGGTGAACTTGGCTATGCTATAGTTTATGTTGTGCTCTAAAATGTAACAAAAGATGTCATCTGTTTCCTTCAGGCTGAGCCAGATTTACCAGGATATTGTGTCCAAAAAACACACACACAATTCTAGTTTTTGAGGAAACATGATGCTCTTTTACCTGTTGCAATGTAATTGGATAATGCATGTACAAATGACTTGTTTAGCCTGCCAATGAATGTTGCTAATGCCTTACAAAAAAAAAAAAAGCATATTTTTTGTATTTTTTTCCTCAGAGGCAAATCCAAACAATGCTAGATTTGGGAAACTGTTTACTGAAAAGCATTTTCTAATAGATCTCTGAAGAAGTGCAATTGTATAATTATTATTGTTCAGTGCATACAGTACATTGTCTCCATCACTCTGTACACTGCTGCTATTAGTGCTTGTTCTAATAAATCTCAATGTACACTGTTTAAACTGCTGTCACCTGTGTTCTGATTTATTAACATAAGAAACACTTTAGAATATGGTTCTTGAATGAACTGTTTGTAACTAGTTAAGTGAATTGACTGTTAGTCATAAAATTCTTAATATATATTGTACAGATTGATTTTGGAGAGGTGGGTGATAGTGGCAGCAATAGCACTGAAACAGCGGCTTCTCACTAGCATCATCCTGTTCCTTTCTAACCTTTTTCCACTGCAGGATTATTTTTATAAAACTTTTCCCATGTGATTCTTTGTGCAGTTCCTTTAAATCTGGCAGGAGCTACCAACTGCAGTCTCAAGGAAGATAATTTTCTTTTTGGCAGTTCCTGGTTTTATCTTCATGCTACAGCTGGTAAGAGCCTTTTGCTTTTTTTTTCACTTCAGCTTGCTCTTTATGATTAAAGGGAGCTTGCAGTATGTTTCTCAAGTTTTGTGAGAGGGTGTAGGGAAAATGGTTCCTGATGTTCTCTAATAGAATTGAAAAAAGAGGGGTGTGTGTGTGGGGAAAAATTACTTGACGCGCACCCCTTCTGTCATCTTGGAAAAATAACAGTATGTGGGATTTTTCCATTATGTGTTCTTGTCAGTTGTTCAGCCCTTAAATCAATTACATTTTATTTAAAATGACAGCGTAATAGAAAAGAATTTGGTTGGGAGGAGAAATTAAGGTTTTTTTGTTTCTTGGCATTGTAAAAAGAACAAGCGTTCAAACAGTCTGGAATGCTGCCTGAGTGGAAGCAACAGCAAAGTAAGGGAAAACGCTTTTTTCATGAATGGCAATGCTTTCTTTCTTGTGTCAGAGTACACATCTGATCTCGTCCAAACCGATGCTTGGGTTGTACACTGGGAGCTTATTCCCTGTTAAACAATTCTACGAGCGAAATTCAGCTCTGTTTTCACATTTGTGTAGCTGGGATCTGTGCTTTGCCTCTGAATGCTTTGCAAAACAAATCTAACACTTTTTGATGACTGTTGCTCAGCAAAATTACTGTGCATAAGTGAAGTATGAAAAGCTATATGTCATTACTTAATCGATTAAAAAACCCAACCCAACAAACCTTTGGGGATAGATTAGAGCGTAAGAGGCCTGTGAGGCAGCACTACCAATCTGACATCTAATTTAGCATAAAAATTATTACTTAAGTATGGAAGTAAATTTTATATTTAAATTTAATCTAATCAAGAGACAGATGATGCTGCTTCTTAACCACAAACCTGTAGGCGCTGTGGTGTGGTGAAGTGAGACAGTGTGGGAAGCTATTGACAAGATTTCATCCTGACTCAGCTAAAGGAGTTGCCCACAGAAAGCTGTTCCAAGTTTCACTGCCGGTACAAAAATCTGTTCTGATGTGGCGATACACAGCATTTTTGCCCAGCCAACCTATCAAGCCACATGGTTCTCCAAGTCCTTATTAGCTTATTAAATATTTAAGTTGGTCTAAATGTTAAAAAACACAAGTATGCAATATTGACTGTTTCTGCAGCTGTATATGCAAAATTATTTTTTGAGTAAGTCATAGAATCATAGAATCATTAAGGTTGGAAAAGACCTCTAAGATCATCGAGTCCAACCGTCAACACAACACCTCCATGCCCACTAAACC
>NW_008795194.1:4132022-4155304 GCF_000699145.1 Aptenodytes forsteri
CCTACCCTCGAGCAGATCAACGCTCCTGCCCAACTTGGTGTCGTCTGCAAACTTACTGAGGGTGCACTCGATCCCCTCATCCAGATCATTGATAAAGATCTTGAACAAGACCGGCCCCAAAACTGAGCCCTGGGGAACACCACTCGTGAAGTAATCTTTATTAAATCAGATTAAAAGAAACTAAGCCAAAAGAGCTTCAAAACTAATGAGGTACTGTGGGCTAGCTGAGGAGGTACTCTATAGTTTATTTTGACTGAATGGTGAGTCTAATTTTACTCAAGGCCAGTAAATAAAATGTCTTATATTTAGACTGTGCCTTTTATTTCTGAAAGCTATGTCTAAGATGTAACTATTAGGCAGAGTAGCTAAGAGACAGGCTAGGTTGTATATCCCATATCTATATCTCAAGTGCGTATTAATAATGGTAAATTTAAAAAGAATTCAGAACAAGTTAATAAAGTACGCATAATCGCACGTTACAGACATGAATCTGGTGTGAAGACATTTTTTACCTGTGATTAGATTACATTTGTAATCATATGGAAAAGTTCCAAAGTCAAATCAAATATGTAGTTGCTTTTCTCACTGATGACTGTCTGGCTATATTTCGTTCAGCAAAGAAATGAAACTAATTACTAGCTCAAATTTCATGACTACCCCAGGTTTCTTGAGCAGGTTTTTTGACAAGTAAGTGGAGGAAAAAAGTATAATTAAACATTTCCAAAAGGTTACATTTGTTGGACTGCAAGTGGACTACAATTTCTGGTAAGGACTTTGAGTTATTTTTTTTTAACTGATAAAATTTAAGGTGTAGATTGTCTTTTAAGTTCATCTTTAAGTAGGTTATTTTTGAGGGCCTGGCATTACATTTAGCAGCCAAAGAAATTGAGGTGATATAGCACAAGGGCACATCCATTCTTCAATTCTAGTTCAAGAGCTGATTTCATTTAAATGCTAATCAGCCAACCTAGTACAACAATATTAGTCAGGCTGCTTTTTATGTTTGATCACAAGAATTTTTTGTGTCACCTGTCTGTTAAAATGTTTAGTATCTGGAAACTGCTCAAGTGTCTTCTTATTTTATGCCTACACATGTGAAAAAAAAAATTAGGAAACTGAATGAGGAAGTATTCTTGTAGCATGAAAAGGAACAGCCTGAATAAGCATAGAGGTGATTATGAAAGGACACTGAATTCTTGCATGCCCTACAAACACCTACTTCATTTTGTCTGTTTATAAATACTCGGTATCCAAAGATCTGAGAGTACTTTATAATACTAGTCAGTTCTTGCAGTATCCTGCTCAGGGAAGTGATATATTACCACAGCCACATACAGTAGGTTTCATAGACTGAGGTTAATTGCTCAGTATCACAGAACAGCTAGTGGCAATGCCAAAAATAAATCCAGTTCAAGCCTGCTGCTCAGATTAAAACATAAGGAGAAGCAGCAAGGAACAAGATATGTCTACTACTGAAGGAAGTATTGTACAGAGATAACTGTACCAGTACCTATTAGACAGATTAGCACGGACAATGTGAATAATGTCATGGTAGACAAATCCTTTGTTTTGCCATCTTTCTTCAGACATAGTGGCACAGCAGCAGCAGCTACAGTTCTGCATCCCCATACAGGTGGATGCGCAAGCCCACAAAGCTGTCCTCTAACACAGACACACCCACTCACAGATGCTGGAAAAAAGGATTTAGCCATTTGGGCAGCATCCTCCGAAGGAAAGGCAGCATTTTAGGTCACTACTTTAGGTCGTACTGGCTTGTTTGTTTCCAGATTTGTCTTCACAAGCTAATAATCCTAGATGATGAAAGTAGCTTCATTGTATGCAGTAATGTTTACGTAACAAATGACCACTTCTTTTGGCTAAAAGATGTGCCCGCTTCTCATAGGTAGTAAGTTCAAATGCAAACATACTATCTCAGCAAATCTCTCCCTGGAGTACTACTTTTGCATTTCTCATTAGTAAATGCTTCACAGCTAACACATCCATCTGCCCATTAAAAATACTGCCAATAATATTAGGGCAATTACAAAGAAGCACAAGCTGGGATATTTCATACACTTTAGCCAGTGATAGTCATTTAATATCATATTATTTAAAGATGGACGCATGAAACACAGATTAAGTAGTCTGCACATCTGTGAACAAAGGTCTGAAACCTGAAAGGTAAGTCTGTGGAAGAGCATATAAAACTATCACCAGAGCATATGCTCCTTAATCTCTTTTGTGTTTCGTTTTCATCGTTAACATGGCTCTAGTGAGAAGGCAGTGAAGTGCTACAAAGGAGCCAACTGTGCAACACATTCCCTTTTCATCAAGTCAACAGATGCTGCTTGTATAAAGGTGAAAGGGGGATGATGTCAACCAAGAGCCGTAGAGAAGCCAGTTGAACTCCACATCTTGTAACCTTTCATTGATGTAACGCTTACAGTACAGTGCAGCTTTTAATACTTTGATTGCTGGGCAAGTGTCACACTATAATACAGCACCTCCTGGCAGGAGATCTACTTTTATGTGTACTGTAGCATAGACTATGAATATGTATTATTGCAGTCTATTCTGTGGCAGAGGATAGAAGGAGGTTCCAACAGCGTTTACTTGAGCTGTAAACATGAAGAGTATTATATGGGAAACATAGTAATAGTGAGTGTATCTGTCTTCCAAATGGACTGTTAAAAGGGACCTTGAAAATAATTTAGAATAGCCCTTAATGGTATGTTTTAGATATCTGTATAGAAAAGGACAACAGTGTTTCCTGCATCTTTTTAATTTTTTTCAAATCCATTCTAATTGGTGAAGAAACTGATCACACACAGAAGTCCCATATAAATAAAACAAAAGTCCATTAAAATATTTAACTCTAGAAGCTTCTTATTAAAATTTTCTACTGAGACTACAGATAGTAGTGGAATATTCAAAAGGATCTGTCTCCACAAGAAGCAAAACATACTTTAAATGTGGGGAACTTAAAACATTTTAGGACTAGGCTTCTGATGAGTTGCATCCTTGAATTTCTGGGTTCTCTAATTTTGATATGGTCTATTTATCCTGCTGCCCAGAGAGGTTTCCATAAGGAACCAATTAAGTTTCAGATACACAAGAAGTGACTACATTTCTTTACTGCTTTACCAAATTGAGAGCTTAATAAAGTAAGTCTACACAAAATTAAAATATTGCCATAGCTAATTTAATTGTTCCCGTATACTGCATAATTAAAATAGCATTTGTGAACTGATTTAAATTTTTCACTGCACTTGAACTATATGATAAAAAAATCCAACATGGAAGTATCTCTGCTGAAGCTAAGTCTGCTGAAAACCCTCATCTTGCTTTAACTTACTTTTCTTCCCACAATGGTCTCTAAATACCATAATGCTTTGTGAGCAGCAATCACTGCGAGCATTATGCCAAGTGACCCCAGTACCCCAGCAAACTGCTAGACCAGGAGTTCAGCATGACAGTGGTGCTATTTTCATACTCTGGAGCTCTGAAGTGATGTAAGTCATGGTATTAAACTGACTGGTTTTGCTTATACAAGAGAATCACTAGACAAGCTCCACCTTGGGAAAAAAAAAAAAAGTCAAGTGCTGTTAAAACCACTTTGGTAGTAAAAAAAAAAAGGCATATATGTAATAAGGACCATATTTGGTCCCATAAATTGTTATTTTTGTTACCTCCTGAGATATAACAGGATCTATATTGCACAGATCCTTGCTTTCTAGGGAAATACTCATGCCATCTGCTGGAAAGTTACGGAATTTAGCAAGTAATTTTTTCAGTGGCATTTTATTTTGCCAGGTTTTAGGTGTTAAATTCTTGCACTTGTTCTATTGTAAAGATCTGTAGGTCAATGTAATATAGTTCAAAGGCACTTAAGTCAGGTGGTCTGGCAACTGACAGCACCTTTTTGTACATTAAGAAGGTATTAAACAAATCACCAGCATAATTTGGTACTGATTATGTAGGCTTAACCCTTTCAAGTGAAACACCAACTCAGTTTATCCAGTCAGTTAACACTTAAGACTTCTTTTCTCCCCTCAACTGCCTGATTAATCATACTAATTTTATTATATGGTTGACTGTGACAAGAAACAAATTAAAATCAGATCAGTTCATGTGGATTACAGAAACATCAAAATCATCCGTAGATGATTCTAGATTTCTGGATTGAAATTAGTGAGATAATTCCACATTTTCAGTTCCTTGGACAAGCCTCTAGCTTGCATGCACCTTAGGTCAGCCTATAAATGCATCTTTAGATACCCCATAATTACAGGTATCCCAACATTCCTGCAGGGATAATGTAGGATAACTATCTAATAATAAAACAAAAATCATTATGGAGTTACCTAATAACTACAAAAAGCATTCTGCATCCTCAAAGGTTATGCAGAAAGCAGGACTATCCTCTAGATTTTACTATTAAATAATCTCCAGGTTCATATCAATATGATGTAAGGAAAAAAGACAGTATTTAAGCATCAAAATTCTCAGCTATATATAGCTAATACTTGCCTGCTCTGTTACTACTCCATGGCTAAGACCTGTTCTGAAGAAACAGAACTCATCTTGCATATGAAGTAAACTATCTTGCTATTCACTCCAGGTGAAGATATAGCAAAGAAACTGCAGAACACAGAGCTGAATAAGCTGCCTTGAAACTGCTCCCCATGTTGAGGCTTGTGGTGTCCTTAGGCAAACTTACAGACACCGTCAGTCTGCCAGGGATGGACAACTCAAACAGAAGCAGAACAGAGCGTGGTGGTTAGGAGCAGAGAGCAGAGTTAAGCTAGAGTTATAGGGACAGGAAAATGAATTAAAAAAACCGTAAAAATTGAACATTGTATCTCTACATCACTTCATATTTTTTCTTGCACAGAATTCCACCTTCCAACTATAGATGAACCTGCTCTGCAGATGAATCAGTAAATGAGGCTTCTGCCAGTAAAAGTCTTGATTGATTTATTTATTTACAAGGGTCAGAGGGTATATAATTAGAGAGAGAAGGGGTAACAGAAAGAAAGTGTGTTCTTATGATCGAGAAAACAGAGAAACTGCAGGAATAATGTTCCTCTGACACCAACAACGAGTTTGTATATGATTCAGGGGGGCTCACTTAAGAACAAAGGTCATCATAGACGGATACTAGGCAATTGGGGGGGGGGATGTTTTTGGTCATATTTTTTCATTTGTTTTTTAAAAAGGTGCCTGGGTCATGGTGAGGGTTCAAGTCTGACCTCGTCCCAGTAATGTATAAAGGTGGGCTAAGATCAGGCTAGAAAAGTCCTTTTGTTCTTCTATGAAGGATCCTGTGTAGCAAAGGCAGATGGGATGCCTTGTTACTATTGTTATGTGGCTCTGTGCTAAGGGGTACTGAAGGTTACAGCCCTGGCAGTCCCCAGAGGTACCTTTGAACCTGCATGTGAGCAAGGATTTTCATCAGCACAACTTGGCCAGACAAAGCAAGATTTTTTTATTCAGGTGCTGACTTGGGCATAATGTATGCACAGCATGTTTTTCATTTATTGGTTGCCCAAAATGAGAGAGCGCCAGGGCTGCAGAAATGCTGAAAATTCGTAAGTACACTCATGTGCCAAGTATGAAAATGCCTAGTACTGGAGGGGAGGGGGAAATATCTTAGGTTTCTTCACTTGGATGCACAAAATCAGTGAATGTTTTCTGAACGTGGCAATGTTAATGTAGTTGCACTCCTGTTCTCTGACCTGTGGTATGAGGATGATACAAACAGCTGCTGCAGCATTTATGGTGGATTACAGGGTGTTAGAGTAACAGCAGTACCATGTAAACATATCAAATGAAACTATTTGTTATCAAAATTAGTGCTAGGATCAGATTGAGTATGATCTATGACCACATGCTAAGCAAGAGAAATACAAATACGTGTTGAATGAACAGTGCCAGCTGAGCTTAATAACCTGTAGAAAAATTAGTATCCTGTCAAACAGTTATAAGACATATACAAGATAAATCTAAATCAAGACTGAATGGGCAATTTTAATTTAAGAATTTCCTTAGCTTTTCCTTCCCTTTAAAACATTTTAAGTTCTACTAATGGGTTTTGATTGAGTAAATATGTACAGGGTTGTTTTGTTAGTGCAGTGTAATATGAATTACAGTCAGACTGAACTGCAGCATTTCACATTATTTCAGTTCAAAGTCTATATATAACCAGCTTCAATTTTTCAGCACCCTCTAGAGTAAGCAGAAAGCTCTGGCAGCCTTTCCTTTCATCTTAGATAGCTGAGGTAATATACTCCTCTTTTCGCCTTTTTATTGGACTTCTTCTGAACATTTAAAAGTAGTTATGGAAGTATTGGAAAGAACTAAATTGAAACATGTTACATTATTAAGTGATCATATTATAAAAACAGTCCTTAAAATGCTTTCACATGAAAAACCTACTTCAGAAAAATCCTGTCAAAAGTTATAAGACATATACAAGATAAATCTAAATCAAGACTGAATGGGCAATTTTAATTTAAGAATTTCCTTAGCTTTTCCTTCCCTTTAAAACATTTTAAGTTCTACTAATGGGTTTTGATTGAGTAAATATGTACAGGGTTGTTTTGTTAGTGCAGTGTAATATGAATTACAGTCAGACTGAACTGCAGCATTTCACATTATTTCAGTTCAAAGTCTATATATAACCAGCTTCAATTTTTCAGCACCCTCTAGAGTAAGCAGAAAGCTCTGGCAGCCTTTCCTTTCATCTTAGATAGCTGAGGTAATATACTCCTCTTTTCGCCTTTTTATTGGACTTCTTCTGAACATTTAAAAGTAGTTATGGAAGTATTGGAAAGAACTAAATTGAAACATGTTACATTATTAAGTGATCATATTATAAAAACAGTCCTTAAAATGCTTTCACATGAAAAACCTACTTCAGAAAAAAACGCCAACCAAACAAAAGTTTTTACCTGGCAACCAGGGATAATATTTGTATTAAAGTGTAGCTTTACAATCCTGTGGCTGATGTTTCACCTACTGTAACTGCAAAAGAAGTCTCTGGAAGATGTGCTACAAGGTTTAGCAGTTGTATGCTCACCACTCTTGCAAGAAAATCAAGTCATCGTTTACATGAGGAAGGGTCGGCTCCTGCTGCCTCCCTTCACAGGTCCTCCATGGTGCTGCCTACTGACTCTCTTTTTTCCCCTTTACCATTTTATATCTTTTTACACTGGTGTTTTCCCTCTTGGATCCTTGAGCTGCTCCTTAATCCTATATCAATAATCTCACTTCTGTCTACAATTTTACTTTTATTATTTTGCATAATTCTCAAAATTTTGCGAATTTCTCAGTAGTCTGAGGCAAATACATGCAGCTGGCCTGTCTCAAAACTAGCCCTTGGGTCATAGACAGCTGAGTCCGTAGGAGAAGAATAACATATAATGAAAGCCAACTGCTGTTTCCTCCCTGCCCCCAGCCATCTCTAATCTTACGCTTCGGCCCAGGTGTTTCTGAAGACCTCCACACCACTTACTCCCCAGCTGAGCTTTCACAGGTAGGTTATGCAACCACTATTGAAAGGCAATACCGTCTCAGAAGACCTACCAGCTTTCACGAATGTGTAATTCAGGCGGTCTCCCAGAGCGCATCTGGGCTGCTTTGTTGGTAAAACACTAGAACTGAGCTGCAGCAAGAACCCAATAAACAGTAATACATCAATAACTCCTAACAGGAAGCTAAGGGTTGCAGAAGTACTGTCTTCTGTTTCTAAGATTGTAAATTTTGTTTTCAAACAGTGGCATTAAACTGCCAAGGAAGGGGCAACCATTTCGCTCTCGGTTTACACTGGTAATTCATTATTCATCATACAGAACTGGAGAGCTTAACTGAAGGTCTTTGAGAGAAGTCTCGAGCAATACACCATAGAAGCTTGGTAGCTAAGATGCTGTTGATTCTTTCCAAGCAAAATATAACTCGATCTAAAAAAACAGTTTGACAGTCTGTTTTTTTTTAAAACATGTTAATTTGTTTGAAAGAACACTGTAAAAAGAATTGAACATGGGCTTTACGTCTGGAAGTTACACTTGATACAGAGTTTTTTATTATTTTCATTACTAATGTCATAATATGTTTGCTGCTGCAACCAAGAACTTTGTTAAACAGGTCGGTGATGGAGAAAGACTAGTTCCAGTGCCCAGTCTCAGTGAAGCTGATAAATACCAGCCTCTGAGCCTTGTGATTAAGAAAAGAAAATGTTTGCTTTCAAAAAAATCTAAATTTGCTTCAACACCTTTCACATTAAAAGACATTCTTCAAGGGGAGAAAGAAATTTCTGCAGGTAAGATTTCTATCGTTCTTCAAAGTGGAAAAATGCATGTTTTCTAGTAAACAGAGAACAGTAGACATAGTTTAAACTGTGCAGTTAATGTGATGGTTCTTTAGTGCATGGGTAATAAAATTTGTCTTGTTTAGTCCTGTAATAAATATTTAAGAAAAAAGTACAAGTCAAACTGGTAAAAAAACCCCCAAAACTAAAAAAAAAAGACTCTCTGGAAAATGTAAAAAACCCAAATCAATTATACTAAAAAGCCTTGATATTTTCTGGACTAATATGAAACAAATGCAGTTAAGCCTTGTGTTTTTTCACAAATTGCAACAGATTCCTGATAGATGTATTGATGTATGTTGATTAATTGCTACTTAAAATTTGTTTTTAATGTTCATCTTTCTCTGTGTACTCGTTTTTAAGTTGAACTGGGCTCTGCACAGGCAGAAGCATTTGACAAACAGCTATGTGACTGAAGTAATTGGAATTCCATAAGGGTTTTTTTTTTCATGTTTGCAATCTTTTTTTTGAATTTAAGGAGCTTACCTGTGTTTAAATTTTCTTTGCTATGCAATATCCGATTTTTTTGTGGAGATTCTCTGAGAATTAGGAGGTGCAAAATTGAACTATACTGTCTGTATTTTTCCATACCTTCCTTTGAAAAGTCTGTGTAATTCTTGTCTACACGCTGTTTTCTCAAAACAGTTTCATTGCTTTATTTTCTTTTGAAAAAAGGTCCATTTTGACAAAAGTATTGATCACATTAATTGCACAACAATTGCATTAGTTAAAAACTCTACTAAGACAAACCACTATGAGCACAAGAAGACAAAAATACCAGTTGCCCCCACAAAGGGGTGATTCCAGGATGGAAGCATGATGAAAAAAATTGGAATCCCACTAATCCTACTAGTCTTCCATTCAGGACAAGTCAGCTGGCTTGTCCTGAATGAACAAAAATGGAAAAATCTCATTAAAAAGTCTGAGAAAAAGGTTGCAAAATCTCATTAAAAAGTCTCACAAAACACTAGTCTTTTCTGTAAAGGTTAGATGTCATGTGCAGAAAGTATTGTCCTTTAATGTAAGCAAAGAACTTTGTAATTGAATTTTCTTTTTTATGTGACAAATACAAGCATTTGCAATCTTTTTAGAATTATGAAAAATAGATGAACTTTTTTTTTTTGGTTAAAAATAAAGACAAACAGGATTCATACTAGATGACTTCATAATGTCAGTTTATCCTAAAAGCTTCAAAGGATTAAAAAAAAAGAGTAAAACCCAGACTTTCAAATGTATTTGGATGCCTAACCCCTGTGTTCTACCTGCTCTATTAATTTTAATTTGGCAACCAAGGCATTCTAATATTTTTCTGTTAGTGTAATGGAAATGTATTTAACATTATAAAGAAAGCATTATAGAAAAGCTTTGGCACCTATCTTTTGATTGTACAGTAAATCGATGCAAACTTTCAAGTAAGTCAGAATTAATCTGTTGTTTTCCTTCAAAATAAACTAACATAGTCCCTGGAATCATCAGGCATACATGGAAAGTGTGGTGAGTCTTTCTGATTGTGACAAGTCAGGTAAAAGGCAAAGTTCATGTTACTGGCACACCCGTGTCTCATTCATGTATTGCAAAAAAGAAGAAATGTTAGGTTCATTTATACTGCATCTAGACAAAATTCAGAACTCACAGTGGCTTTCAGTTTGATCCTAGTTTTAATATGCTGTGTGGCCTCCTCTAAGTCATTTTGTGTTTCAGAGTCTCTGTCATTAAACCCAGAACACACTACGTGTCTAGTTTATACAAGTATCAACAGCATACTTACAGGTAAAAGTACTTTAGGAGAATAATGATAAGCACAGAAATGTAGAAATAGCCCTAATCACCATTTCATGCCCAGGACATATCACATGCAGGAGCACGGGCACAACTCTGCCAGAGAGAGGCACAGAAATCCCTCAGACAGCTATGCACTCTCTTTCCATTAGTCATCAGTAGTAACACCGATAAATAAGTGCTCAATGTAGCTCTGAATTTCACATCGAAATGGTTAAGTACAGTAGGAACAGTACCATTTATTCTCTTCTTGCTGTGTAAAAATACAAAGTTCAGACTTTTCATCACGCAGCGGTTATCTTCTTTTACTCAGGTGTCTCGTCTTACCAGTTGCTCAACTATGAAGACAAATCAGATGTTTCGCTTAATGGTAGAAGAGGAAATCAGATAATGAATGATGTTGGGTTTGATATTGCTGGATCAGATTCTGTTGCCTTTAAAGCTTCGTTTGGCATAGTGACCAAACATGAGGTTGAAGTACCAACATTACTTAAAGAACTTACTACAAGGTTATATTATATATTTTGTTTTCTGGTTCCATAATTATATTTCATACAGTTAGGTTGAATGTCTGAAATGGTTAGGTTTTGATTATTTTTAGCCAATCAATAGCAGTCACCATCTGATATTTTGCAAGAGTCTCAGGCTGGATCACTGGGATTAGACACATGTCCTTCTGTATAACACAGACTGTAGAATTTTTCTGAATTAATTCTTGTTTGAATTACAGTGCATCTTTGAGGGAAAAAAAAAAAAAATCCAGAAAGAGTCCATCCAAGGTCCTATCTATGTTATCCCATACTATTGAAAATTTGAAATTTACTTTGAATGACATTACCCAACTTCAGGTTTCAGAAACAGGATTTCTTTGCCTTTGTCTGATGAACTAGAGCGCCATATGTATTATTGCCAATGTAGATACTTCAAGTTTTATGAGGCTATTACAGAGCCTTTTCTTTCCAGAAAGAGTCCATCCAAGGTCCTATCTATGTTATCCCATACTATTGAAAATTTGAAATTTACTTTGAATGACATTACCCAACTTCAGGTTTCAGAAACAGGATTTCTTTGCCTTTGTCTGATGAACTAGAGCGCCATATGTATTATTGCCAATGTAGATACTTCAAGTTTTATGAGGCTATTACAGAGCCTTTTCTTTGAAAGGCAAAGTAGGTTTATCTACTTGAATTTTTCATAACCTTCTGTGGCTCTTCTCTAAATGCAGTCTCCATTTTTCCAACATCCTTGTTGAGCTGTGGACACTGAAACCAAACTTGGTGTTCCTGTAGTGCTAGCACAAATGTCAAACACATAGAAATATGATGTCACTAATTCTAGGTGTAATTATCTAGTTTATATTTCAAAGATTATCCCGTGGCCACAATGTCATCCCAGTGAATCCCAGTGTTGCATCCCAGTAAATTATTTACTATGCATGATGTGACATTTGGTATTTTCAAATATATATTGTTTCCTTGTAGTTATTTACCAAGCAGTGCATGTCATTTTGTATCTGTAACCTCTCTTGTTCTGTACCTACCTTTTCCTGGTTTATTTGTAACCTCCAAACATTATCATTAATAATTGGGGGTGGGGTGGGGGAAGAGGTCCTAGTCTCCTGATAAAAATATTCAATGTTATAGGACTAAGAGCCAATGCATGTAGAGAAATTCTTACAACCACTTGTTTCATGATTGTTCCATGTTTATAAGTTATATAGTTTTTTCCAGTTATAGTTGACATGTATCAGTTAACCAGTTTTTAATCCATTGAGTGTATGCCAGCTTGTATAGGCATCATTTAGGCTTCTAACAAAAACATTGCATCATCATAAGCTTTATAGAAGCCCGAAGGTACAGCATTACAGCATTGCTTTTACTATCTATTTTCCATAAATTCTTACTGACTGACATTAATTATATCACTTAAAAAAAAAAAAGTTATTAATTAATGTGTGTTGACAGTTCCTTACTGTCACTAAGAACAATGTCAGATGGACAGACTTGGAATTTTCCAGGATGTCCCACATTGCCTCTCTAACATTTGTACATTACTGGCTTTCCTTGAATTTTTTAGTGCTTCTGTTCCCAAACACTGAAAATCAATATTAAGTTCCCAGAGACCTCTTCAGTCAGTTGTTTTACTGCTGTGAGACAGAAGTTGCGGTGATTTATTTACTGATTTAAAATTACTAATTCTAGTAGCTGCTTTGTAAATTGCTAATAATCTCTGAATTTCCTTCCTGCCTCCCTCTTGATTTTAGAAAAATAAACTTTGATCATTGTCTAGTCCATCAATCAAGAAAAAGTAGGATGGAAATTTTGTGCGTGGTCATGGAAAGTATTAGAACTACAAGGCAGTGCTCATTAACTGTCCATACTGGAATGCGTGGAGAGACAATGAGGGTAAATATGTTTGACAAAGTTCTGTAACTTAAATTAACAAACATAAAAAGCTCATTTTTTAAAATTTTATGGTTGGATTTAATTGCATTTTTACTGATGTAAGCGCAGAAAAAAATCTGAAGTAAATCAGTATTATTGCACTGATGTAAACTGAATTAAAAGTTGGTCTTTTGTTAGTATTGCTTATGTGACTGAAGGATGGGAAATGCATGAAAGGATGGCTAGACAATGAGCCATTGCTTTGGGTGAAGCCTCAGCAAAAATTTGGAATTTACTTCTTAGTTTGAATCTCCAATAAACGTATAAACTATCTTTCATTATTATATTCCTCTTCTATAACACATTGGAACTTCAGGTTGTTATTATTTCAAGGGTCGGCATCTTACTCCCTGTCTTATGTTCTTCCTCCCTCTCCCTCTCTCTCTTCAGTGTGTTTGAATAATTGAACCTACAAATCTTCTGATGTTTGCCCATTACTAGTATTTATAAATCATTCATGTAATTTTCAATGAGTGATGCAAGTTAAGTTACTCTTTTTCTATCAAACTTTATTAAAATGCAAAGTTGTTAATATAAAATTCTTTAGTTGTGAAATTTGATCTTCAGTTTCAAAGCTTCCTCCTGGCATTATAATTCTCAATATATACTGTTAAGATATTATTTTGTTTATTTTTTCATTTCAATTTGTAACTTTTTTCTTTTGATGCTTTTCTAAATTATAGTTTCACATTATTGAAGATCAGAATTATAAAGGGCGGGACAAAGCCATTGTTTTTCCTGCACATACAACTATTGCTTTTAGTGTATTTGAACTTTATATTCATTTGGATGGTAATTTTGGTAAGTGATGTGCATTACTGTCATTACTGCTATTATTTATGATGATCTGAGTTTTTAAAACAGCTTTCTTGCTCTTGATATACATAAGCCCCGATCCCATATATGCTTTAATTTTATGCATGTAAGTAGTCTGTCTTTCTAAGAGAAACAATTCTTGAAAAGATAAACAAGGCAGGTGCTAGAAAATAGTCTGTTGTGGAAACATGTTTTAAAAGTTAAGTATGATTTTGTAATTTTTTTTAAAATCCCGCAGTTGCATGGAACAAAAAATCACTTCCTTATATTTCTAGCCTGTAAGGAACAGGCTTATGAGACCATCTGATTAGTTTTGCATAAAATAGGCAAGTAAAAAGACCCAAGTAAAGAAGCAAGCGTGCAGAACTTCTAAACTAAGCTAACATTTTTTCTGTTGGGGCTTTAAGTTCAGTCTGATACATCATTACCACATACGGATACCTGAAGATATTTAGGAAGAAATAATCATAACTACTGGAAACTAATAAAAAAAATTGCATAGCTCCTGTAAGATTTTCTCCTTTTGGGGAAAGGATAGCACTTACGTATTTACATTATTTGCACTAATTAAAGTGTAGCCTATAACATTATCAATGTTATCAACATTATTTGTAATAAACCAGAAAGTCAATTTAGGATTTGATCTAGTACTTGATAATATCAAATGCAAAACTCCCCACCCACTAGAGTAACGTTAGATGAAGTTTTAACCACCAGATTCACGTGTACTTAAATACAGGAACCTCTGTGCGAGCCACTCAGCTGTTTCAGGAATTGCTTGACTCTCTCTAACATTGTGGCTTTCTGTACATAGCCAGATAAAAGACCTGTTTAGGCAAGTAATCTCTCTCTCTGCAGATCTGTACAGCACTATGTTTTAAAAGTTGCAAATAGCTCCCGTACCCTTTGGCATACACAGTATAAAACTTCCATGACAGGTACTCTGCATTGTAAAGTACCTTGTTGCTGAACTGTGAGATACCTTTACCCTTCTGTAAAAACTTTAAATATACTCCAAGCTAGGCGTAATTACTGGATTAAAAGACATAATACAATTCGGTAGCTCTTTGTATTCAGTTCCATAATGCTTAGCATTAATTTCAGTTTTGGAAGTGTTTTAATTTTATTTTACCTTTATGCAATGGTAGGTACATGCACAGTGTTTTTCCTAAAGTCATCATCAGTGAAATAATCAATGAAGCCGATATTTGTATTTGCATAATTAAAGACAGTTCTCAATTGAGAAAGTTTAAAACATGTTTTTTCAGTTCCTTGTAATTGATTATCCTTATATTTCACTTTAAAGGTTTTCTTTCAAGTTATGGATAGAAACTTAGGTGATACTTATTTTTATTTAAAAAAAAAGTTTTAGTAGTTGATTCGGTGTTGGAAGAGATGACTACAGAACTCACAGCCTTGCTTATTATTTTTCATTTTAGTTTCACATGAGATCATAGAAATGTTTCTCCTTCAGAAGCGGGGCTTCTCTGTTTATGATATTGACTGTCTTAGTCCCTGAACATGGCCATAAATTGTGTATAAACAAAAACAAATGCTGACGGTGTATGTTGAAAGCCACCAACATTTTAAAATTCCCATGGAATCTGTGATTCTGCGGGCTATTACTGTGTGCAGACTTGTATTAACTAGTGGTACTAGCCATTAAAAACATTAGCAAAGCTGAATTTAATCACTGTTAGCTTTATAGATTAGAAGGCATAATGGCCATAAATTGTGTATAAACAAAAACAAATGCTGACGGTGTATGTTGAAAGCCACCAACATTTTAAAATTCCCATGGAATCTGTGATTCTGCGGGCTATTACTGTGTGCAGACTTGTATTAACTAGTGGTACTAGCCATTAAAAACATTAGCAAAGCTGAATTTAATCACTGTTAGCTTTATAGATTAGAAGGCATATTAAACTGTTGTGCAATTATTGATTTTATATTTTGTTCTTCTAAAAACTTTTTAATTTTTACAGAACTCTGTGTGACTCCAATTTCAAAAGGAGGATTTGAAAAAGAGAAATCTGGATCATCTTCACTGACTTCACTGACCAAATTAAGGAGGTTAAAGAGTAATCTGTTTCATCGAAGTACGACTTTTGATATTTATATCCAAATGTCTTAGTTAATGCATGAGGAGTGTATTTCTGTTTCTTTGTGTGCAAGATGAATGTTTAAAGAAGAAAATTTTGATGGAAAACGTACCTCAATTTCTTGTGTATTGAAATGATTGTAAAGTGATGAAAATTTATATTTGAGAATCTGACTTTCACAAATAACAAATTTATGGTATTACTGTTCATTAAAACTCTAAAGATCTTAAAATAAAAATTTATGGTTGATGATAAACTGGTATGGAGTAATTACACAACTAACTTCAGTTAACGTTAAGCCTATCTCATATGCTTGCCCTTTACAGCTAGTGTTATGCAATGCAAGTTATAATCTATAAATAATATTTCAGGGCAAACTCTTTAACTGTCAAACAATATTAATTTAAATATTTGAATATACTCTTTAGGCTGTAAGGCAGGGACATGGGCAAGATACCAGCATAGTTCTCTTTTCTTATTCTGATATGAACACAACATCCAGCAAAACTGAGTATCGCTGTATGTAGCTACATTTTCTTCAGAACAAGATCCTATACTTTTAACACTCCTTGGTCTAAGTCTTTTGGAAATCTGCAAATCTGAGCGTGAAGATAAATGTTGAGCAGTAAACACATCCTTCTAAAGGCTGGTCTGGATAGGTGTCCTTGCTCCATTGTATCCTGTTCTTGAAGGGCTTTTATGGACCAAGCCTTCAGCGCCGCTCCAGTCCACACTAAGGGAATAAATCTTCAGTAGGTATGATACATCTCAGTAGCTGTAGCTGCCTAAAAGTTTGTCACCCAATCTAAACTAATCAATCCCTGAAGAGAGAGGGAAAAGGTAGGTAGTTCCAAAAGTGATTTCTTCCTGGGGTGTTTGGATGCTCAGAAATCTGCTAGGAGGTCAACATGGTGTCCTCCAAATTTTCTAAACCTTTTAAGTATTGATGGTTTTTTTTGTAAATACTAGAGAAAAAAGTGAATTTATGATTTTTAGAAAATAAATATGGTTAAATAAAATAAATAAATATGGTTAAAAAAATAAAAATGGTTAAACAGGAAAGTACGCAGCTGTGATTTGATTTGGCACTAATTTTTCAAAAGCTTGCCTCATGCCTATCTTTTAGGTGCATTTCTAAAAATATTATATATTTCATATACAAAAAATTTCTGGCTTTTGTCAGTGTCTTTTGTGAAATTAAAGAAAAATTTTCATCACACAGGGCTTTTGATGGGAAGTAATCTACACCGTGGCATGTTCAGAATGGTTTCATGAATGAGTTGTTATTTCCACAATTAGGTTGACAGGTTGTTTTGTAAACAGTTCATAATGTAATGACAAATCATTGCTTCTTTTTTTTGTGCATTCTTTTTCAGATAAAAGAGTAGTGGATACCATTGCTAACTCTGATGCTTACTTGGAGGACCTTTTTACAGATTATTATGAAAAAGCTGCGAGCATGACTGATCTCTCTACAAGCTATCTCAGAGAAGGGTCTCATATCCGAATTAATTTACTTAATAACAACATCCCCAGAGGTCCCTGTGTCCTTTGTGGAATGGGAAGTTCTAAAAGGGAGACAGTCTACGGATGCCTAGAGTGTTCTTTTAACGGACAAAAGTACGTACGGCTGCATGCTGTGCCCTGTTTTGACCTCTGGCATAAGAGAGTCAAGTAACTGAGCTAGGTAAGTGCCTGTTGTCACAGACAGGGGCATAACTGTGCCACAAACTTTTCAGAATTAGTAAATATATCTCAAATTGTTGAAAGGCAAAATAGTGAAAGTGCAAAACATTTTATTACACTGTTATCTTCAGATTATTTGCTTCACAGTCAATGACCTTTTACTTGAAAATGCCCTCGTGCATTCCCTGACATTGCTCTTCTTTCTAGAACCTTCTCCTTTTATTATCATAATGGAAAATGTACTTTTAAACTGTATTTTCATAATGTCAAAATATATGCTAGAACTTACTTTAAGTTGTTTACACAAACTTCTTGTTAAACCCCCAAACGTTGCCTTTATCTACACTGGCATATGATGGTAAAATGAGAATATTTGTTAATAATTCAGTGTTCTCATGAATGTTTAATTGAAGTATCAGATTAAAAAACATGCTAAAACTTAGCTTAGTCTAATGTTTCATTTACAAAAGGGAACAACTAAAAGTAGGGACAGGCGTTTCATATTAGGATGCCATTACCACATGTCAACAGTCTGTTTAGATTACTAAAACGTACCAGCCAGCCCACCTTCTGCATTTGGATTTTAGATCACAGCTGCTCTTGACTTTCTTTTATGTGTTTAGAAAAAATTGCTTAGCAGAAAATGTTTTGGAAGCTTACGAAAATAACAGAACTACATCCTTCCAACAAGACTTCAGGGGTGAAGGTCTTTAACCAGTAGATCTCAACCACAGAATATTCAGTCTGTGTTGTTGAGAATATAAACACCAGAGGGCACCGCAGAATTGTGTCCAATACTGAGATGGGGAGCGCTGTCGGTGAGTATACTGCTGAAGCTCTCCCCATGCTATTGTAAACTGGGGAAACAATGAAAAAATGTTTTTCTGTCTTTTAGAATTATTTTAAGGCTAAGCCAGGTATGGAAGCTTTTTTACTTGTGCTGCCACTTTCACTGTGTACATCTGATTATTACATGCTGAAACGAATACAGCCATTGCTTTTCACATGAGAAGAGTGAAGTATGTTACACAAGTATTTTGACGACATCTGCATCAGCAGAACAGTTAACTAGCCTGAAGTACTATTAACTATTGTTACTTCTTTGCATTTTTCCAAAATGAGGGAAACCAGAATGATGCCCAAATAATTACTTACCTTTATACAGAGCATCTCCCATCATCTTCCACCTCATCCAAGTAAAACACGATAGTGTAGATTTTTAACTTGGCGTTGCTAAATAAACTGGCTAACTTAGTAATTTTACTAAGTCAAAGTTTAAAAACCCACTTAAAATACTGCTTTTTCATGAACACCAAATTATTCACGTTAATATTACATCAAAGAGATTATTTTAAGTTGCTTTAAACACATTTGTTTTTATCTTGACATTCCACAGACAGTGTTCATTTATTTTAAGGTCTGTTATAGTTAAATTTTCTGCAAACAGCAATTCCTCAAGAAGCTAGCCTAGAAGCCTGCAGAGGTTTAACAGAGTTACCTTCCTGGGATTCTGTTTTCCCCTTGTATTTTACAGGGGATTGAGAAGTATTCATCAGTTATGTTCTAACTATGTCAACAGGTACTGGAACCATTTTTGTGTGCTTGATAGGACAGAAATAATTATTTTCATCAGTATTTTACACAATGAGAAAAACTACTGAGCAATACTGTAGATTAGGACATGACGCAGGAACCACTAATAATAGATCATGGTGTTTTCCAATTTTATTTCTTTCTTTTGAAATATCTAACACATTTTATTAGGTGAATGTTAAAAATAAGATTTTTACAGTCAAGTTAAGAGATATAAAAAGACGCCACTATAAAAAAAAATACAGAAAATTCTGTGACAAAGTATTATTATTTAAAATTCAGTGTCCAGAAAACAGCCAAAGATGTTTTAAGTACTTAGAGTTCATCATGCTGGTAGACATTGTACTCCTTTGCTGATATGAAACCATCTCCATCATGGTCATTCTTCTTAAATATATCAGCTAAGATTTCATCATGGACTGAGGGATGACGTTTTTTGCCATCTCTTGCAAATTCTTCTTTCAAATACTGGCTTATCTAGAAGAAAAGAAAAAAGCCCAACCATCGTGGCTTTTACGCCAGTACTCAACAGCTATCTTCGAGGACACTTGGGGTATATATGTAAGTTATTGTGACTCCAATGCAGACGTGTCTAAAGTTTGTTACCCAGCAAGTCTGAGACATACTACTGTATTAATCAAAGCAAATTTCAACGTTGCACCATGTAGTTTGTGTAAGCATACAGAAGCTTTACATGATGAACTGCAGCAGAGGCAGCTCATGTAAAGATAATGCTGATGCAGCTATACCTATCGTTTTATAAATTATTTATTCCAAATTAGTTACATCATATTACCTCAAGTTCAGAGAGTTTCTTGTCACTGTCCTTGTCTATTTGATGAAATGCTTCAACACTGCGAGGCCCCTTATTTACTGCATAAAGTTCAATCTCAAAGATCAGTGTTGCATTGGGTGGAATCTTGCCCTGTGCTATGAATAAAAGAAAAAAAAGCATTTAAGAAATCAGACACTATGGTCAGAGATCACACATGTGATAAATTTACACATAAAGTGTCTTATTTTTTTATTACAAAAGGCTGTGTTAATATTCAGATTAAACTCTGATTTTAAATATCATACAGCTGGACAGGAATATTGTTCAGATGGTGTTAGATAAATGATTTTCAGAGAGATCTGCAAACAGTGTACTTCCCTGGAACGAAATTATATTGCTCACATCAATTCAGGTACTTTGAAAAATTAAGAGAAGGGTTTGTGTTATTATGAAAAACAAGTATTTCTAAAGTTCTCCCTCTTTCACGTACTGTCATATGATGGGGCTTATTGAGAGACTGAGTCTAAGACGTATGCCTTCATAAAATATCTGCAATCTCATTTAAAAGATTACGGTAATAGACCAATGCTCATATATATTTTCTGTCTGAAGAAATAAGAAAGCAGTATCAGGTTTTACCAACTTACTATGAATTATACCTATGGTTAAAGGACATTATGTAAAATAGTGTTTAAAATATACATCTCACTAGAAGGAAGCAATAGAATGTAAGTCACCTGATTCACAAAAAGAAAAAAAGAACTACTGGAATATTTTGTCTAGTCCCTGAAGAAAAAAAAAAATCATGTTAGACTTCATTATTCTTTTGTCAAAGCATTTTCTGATATCTGATGTAAAAACACTACTGCCTATAAACACAGGTCATTGTTCCAAGCATCTGGCAAAAAAAAAAGGGAACTGAAGAGAGACAGTAACAAACTAATGAGGTCTAAAAGTAAAGCCAAAAAAGCATCAAGAAATCATGCAGTGTAAAATTAAAATGTAAACATGCAAGTTGCTTCTATTCATAGCCAAAGCCAGCGAGCATGACATTGTAACCTCGGAATTTTGACAGAATTTTGAGCTTGTGCCTGTCCTTCATAAACTGAAGAAAAACTAAACAATTTACTTTGTTTATAAACAGAAGGTAAACAAAACTATTACTCACACTATTAATCTAAAATGTCCATAGTAAAAATGACAGGTTTCAGAGTTCAAAAGATTTTAATCTTACGATTTAAAAATGTAGACGTTTTAAATATATCTGAATATAAATCATGCTTTATATACTACTCACGAAAGAAATATACAATACTAGAATTCAGTGCCAGTAGTTTACAAATATACATACCAACAAAGGAAAGATATGTAAAGATTTAGAAAGCCACATGCATCTTTTCTAATTCAAGATTAGGCAGGCATCTTCCCCAGCATGCAGAAATACGCTGAGACAGAGGACAGGTATGCTGTAGGAAAATAATACATTCTTGAAGTGCTACCTAGAACAAACAGTTAACACTACTGTTAAAGTTAAAGAACATACTTTTATTTCTGTCAGTGTTTTTCCTTGTTGTTATGAGACTTACTTATTAAACATTATGCTCGAGGGGAAAAAAATTATTTCTAGTGAACTTCACTGGCTACAATGGAATTGTATGAAAGACAAAACTGGTGCATGGAATTCTGACATAATATCACTACCAAACAATCATCATAGAGCAGGAGCTACCTTTTCACAGAAACTACTCTACCCAAGACAGAGCTGAACTTGAGTTATCTACAATTAAGAGTGCTGAAACACTGCATAAAACTCTGACTAGAACTTTTTTTTTAACAGTAGACTGCACACTTAAGCATCATAAATTCAAATCAGATTTCATGCATTGTACTGTTGCAATTATGATGTAATGTCATGATATTGTCAATTAACTACCCAGAATGTAAGCAGTATTTTAAACAAATTATTTCTACTTAGATTAATTCTGTGGCATGCACTGGATTACATTCCATTTTGCTCAGAAGACACTGAATGTCATTAAAAGGCTAAGCAGGTAGGAGTCAAATAATAGAAACTAAACATGAATAGCACATAATAGATTAAGACAAAAATTGCTGATATATGAATCATGAAGATCTTCCTTTTGCTGTCAATTTTTTGTATTATGGCAATACTTTGAAAAACACATCGGATGCCATGTACTGAATTCTAATGCAGACTGGTGTGGGTCTATGATGAGGACTACTTAAACTGCATAGGAATGAGCAGGATTAGGCGCACAGCAGCAGTCATCACCTTCAGTGTCTCCAAAAATAATGGAGCACCAATTCTTACAGTCATTTACAATATTTTATGTTTGAAAGGGTAAAACAGAGGAAAGGCAAAGTTTAGTATTAAAACTTCTTTTTTACCGTATCCTTGCTGTCCATATGCTAATGACGGAGGAATGATCACTTTCCGTTTTTCTCCAGGACACATATTCATCATAGCAATATCTAACCCTTTTATGACTTGTCCAACACCCAGAACGAACCATTTTGGATGACCTTCATTTTGCGTCCGACTATTAAAAAGAATTGTGAGTGGATAACAGTGAATTTAGTATTTTATTTTTTTACATATAAAATTAACTTTAAATTAGCAGTCAGTAAAAATATACATTAGATACTTAGAACACAGGAATGTTTAGAGTGCAAGAATATAAAGTATTAACACTTTTTCTGCTACATTTATAATTAATTTAGGGTCAAATCTTGAGATGTGTAAGGGACAACCTCCTTTTGAAATAAAAAAAACAAGTAAAAAAACCTAACTTATTACAAAAACATCCAATCTTCCTGATCATATACACTGCATGCCAGAAACAAGGTGCCACTGCAGGAAGTTTGTGAGAAGAGGAGCGCTGGGAGCAATTCACTGCTAGAAGTGAAAGTATCTTCAGCATTTCACATCGCTGTAGGGTGGGATGGGACGGAGCATGCTGGTGTGTGTTGGGGGAACCTGGCAATTTTGGCTACAGTACTGTGTGCTCATCCACCGCTCTGTTCAGTTTAGATACGCAGTGCTTGAGCCAGCTTCTGGTCATATGAGGTGTCCCCAGTACAGGAGCTACACTGAATGGTGACTGAGCAGCATGTAGCTCAAAAGTTAGAGAGCAACGCTATATGTGCCAAAATCAGCCACTTCAACAGGCAAAAAAATGCAAGTAAAATGGTACTGTTAAATATAGAATTATCCTACACTGATTTTTTCTTAAACGATACAAGTGGGGGAAACGAATCAAGATTTTGTAATAAACTAGGCTACTGTCTGATCTGTCCAAATATGGGTAAGGACTGAGCCAGGTGCCTGAAGGAAAGAAAAGACTCTCCTCCATAGTTCTGCACAAGTGAGTCCTGCCTCACTAGTAGGATGCACCGCCATTAAAAGCAAGGCACTGTAAAAATAAAGCTTTTGCACAACGGTTTCTGTGCAAAGCAAGCTGAAGCAACTGAAACAGCCTGAAGATAGGTGAATGGGACAAAGTGAAAAAGCAAAAGCCTAAATGCTAACATTGGGGCAAAGAGGAAGTGTCCTGGTTTCGGCAGGGATTGGGGCAAAGGAAGTGTCCTGGTTTCGGCAGGGATAGAGTTAATTTCTTTTCTAGTAGCTGATACAGTGTTTTGGATGAGAACAAAGTTGATAACGCACCGATGTTTTAGTTGTTGCTAGGTACTAGGTA
>NW_008795194.1:4161664-4162704 GCF_000699145.1 Aptenodytes forsteri
ACATCAGGGTTTTTTTGCCTGCTTGACTGAGAGAATAACTGCTTCTCCAGTGTCCTGGTTTCGGCAGGGATAGAGTTAATTTCTTTTCTAGTAGCTGGTACAGTGTTTTGGATTTAGGATGAGAACAAAGTTGATAACGCACCGATGTTTTAGTTGTTGCTAGGTAATGCTTACACTAGCCAAGGACTTTTCAGCTTCCCATGTTCTACCGACTGAGAAGGCTGAAGGTGCACAAGAAGCTGGGAGGGGGCACAGCCAAACTGGCCAAAGGGACATTCCATACCATGTGACGTCATGCTCAGTACATAAACTGGGGAAAGCTGGCCGGGGGGGGCCGCTGCTCGGGGACTGGCTGGGCATCGGTCGCACAACCTATGCTGCCGCATCGGCAGCACAAACCAAGGAGGGAAGCAGCGACAGGGAAGGGGCATAAAGACTGCAAAACACTAGCGTAATGCGGCTGCCCTGCACAATACCAGCTATGCAGGAGTGCATGCTGTACCCAAGTGTCTAAAATAGTCAGTCTGTGTCCCTACCAGGAGCTCCTCCTCCAAACCCGAGTTTTTCTGCACAGATTACAGCACAGAACATGGCAGGTGATAACATGGTGGGGTTTTTTTTGCCCTGCCAAAGGGGTTCTCCATGTGAGGTGTGGGCTACAGGCTCTCAGTGACCCTATGGGTCGGTCCCCTTCACTGGCGACAGCTGCCAGTCTCAAGCATGGCTTTGGTCTCCAGCTTACCTCAGCGCTGGTCCCTCTTAACCCTAGGTAAATCCTACATCCTTCAACACTCGACTGAGGAAAAATAAAGGCTGAGATGGGGGTAAATTACTAATGCTAACGTGGTTAGCATGGACCCCAAGCTGTGTCCACACTGGGAAAGAGTGGGTCCCGCTTACCCGGCTGAGGGGGCACGACCCCAAGCCACACTGGGAAAGAGTGGGTCCCGCTTACCCGGCTGAGGGTGAGGGAGCTGGGTAGGCGGGACCCACTGCTCCTGGGGGCGGGCAGGCGGCAGGCCGTAAACCCCCGGGCGAGG
>NW_008795194.1:4165517-4167290 GCF_000699145.1 Aptenodytes forsteri
CCGCCAGCGCTCCCCGCGCGCTTCCGTGTGTGTGGCGTGGGGTGGCGGCAGGCCTCTCAGCCGGGCCGAGCCCCTTCGCGCTTCCCTCGCAGCCCTGCGGCGTGGGCACCAACGCGGCCCCGACAGCCTCGCAACCGAGATGTGCCCGGCCCCCGTGGTCTTTCACTGGGAGCTGGGTGGCCAAGCACCTCTGGAGACCTGGATTGCGCCTTGCCAAGTTAGTCAGGGACTCGTAACAGGACCGGCGGCAGGGAAACGCTGTTTGAAGTGTCTTACGCTAACGGCCCAGCTATGGGGTTTTTCCCTCTTTCCTCTCAGAAATAGCTTTAATTTGCAGCATACAAACTTGCAGGGTGTCCTCGCTCGCAGCTGAGGAATCATCTTTAAATCTTCAATGCTAAATGTAAAAGTCTGAGTTCTCTTTTAATTTGGTTTTGGATGGTAATTTTTTTGAATCTGTGCTCCTGTATCCTAACCTGTAAAACAGATAAAAAACTTTAGTTCTGGGTGAAGTATTCACACCATTTAGTTTTAGAAGTGCTGCAGAAAAAAATGCACTAAATGCCTGCGTTTGCCATCAAAGCTCTAGTTTTGTTTGCCTTGTACTCTGTTGTAATAGAGATACCGCCTCCCTCTTGAGATAGCAAGGGATAGATGGTACTGTCAAGGTGAAACAGATTTATCTTCTGACACTCTAATAGGACTAATTGTCCCTCCAGAGCAGATCAGTGTTGGATCATATACCGTGCTTAATCACGCCTCGTGTTTGGCTGCTTTGGCAATATCTTCTTTGCCCTCTCATTCTTCAGCACTTCACGTGTGCTGTTCTGCTTCAGCATATTCAGGTTTTGAATGTGGAGTGGGGTGAAACTCAATTCTGAGCGTTTATAAAGCGTGGGCCACATTGCAAGAATTGTGCACACTTACTGTGAATTGAAGTGTGAAGAGCATAATCTTGCATTTTTCAGAGCAAATATGTGTCTATGTATACTGGCCTTGCAGTCAAAGAGAACAGTTTTACTGTAATTAAATAGATATTTGATAAGGTATTTTCACTTCTTCACAATAAATGTGCAGAAAACACATACAGGAAAAATTGTCGTTACGAAAGAAATAATGAGTACAAGTTATTTCTTTTTGAAATAGAATGGAAATTGTCACTTTCACTTATGTGACCAAAAATGTTACTGTAGCAAAAGGTAGAAGATCACAGGTAATGAGCTCTTGTGGTGTTTCATATAAACTTCCCATTTGAAGTCTGTTATCTAATAAGTAAATATTCAACAATAACTGTGAATGCTTTACACACAATAGACTCTTATATTAATATGTAGCTCACTTCTGCTAAAAGTCAGTAGCCCTCTAAAATAGCAAACTGCAGAACCCTTCCTTCCGTGTGTGCTGGCCAACTGAGAGCATCTGCTCCTCCTTCATTTCAAAATTACAGTGTCAGGAATTCCCTACAACTTCTGGAATATAGGAGGGCAGCAAATAAAAAATAATAATCTAATAATACTAGTGAAATTTTAAAATGTTATTACTACCAACTTTCTTATTACTCTACTGTCTATTTTTGTAGCCAGAAATAGGCTGTAGTACTTGTTGTCATTAACGGTAGAAGCCAAGCAGCAAAGGAGCTTGTTACAGTTGCTGAAGCATCGTGGAAAACATTTAGTTTCCTCCTTCATTAAAAGCAAAGCCCAGAAATAGGTCTTTCCCCCCCCCCCCCCCCCCCACCAAGTGTCTACTGCTGGGTGTTGGTAGAAACTAATT
>NW_008795194.1:4167391-4171729 GCF_000699145.1 Aptenodytes forsteri
AACAGTATGTGTGCATCTGAGAATTTGTAAAGTACAAATTTGTTAAATATTTTGTCAAACAAAGGACACTGTTTGCCCAATTTCAAATCAGAAGAGGTGTTCTTGTTCTATAGCTTGCTTCTGTGAGGCACTTGGAATCTTTTAAATCCTTTGCTTCTGTTTTTTCCAGTACCAGCATAATGTGAGGCTGGAATAATCATCCATGTAGGGTCCCTTTTGATTGGAATCGGAATGTTGAGACAGGCGTTGACTTACCACCTGTGCATGCACTTAGGAGATAAGGGCAGCACAGAGTCAATGTTTTGCAACACAGTGTAGCAGGAAAAAAAAGTTAGTGCATTTCTGAGCTGCTTTTTACAGGACAGGGTCTTCAGTACAGTCATTTCATGTCTGTTTGCATATTCTTTGAGTATAAGTGGTGATGTACACATACAATTTGAAATATTTCCTGTGGGAGTTGGTATCCTTTAAAGTTTGTACTTTTTTCATTCTGTTTTTATATCTGAGTGTGGATAGGCTTATTAGTTACCATTCTGCATTTTGAAAGGCACAGATGCTTACCATTATAGCTAATAAATTAAAAAAATAGTTACATGTTATTATTTCTTTATCATGGAATTGTGACATGAGGTAATGGGGCCTAGTCTTACGCTTCTTGAATTAGTGTTAAAACTTGTAATGACTTAATGTGAGTAGTATGAAGCCTTTAGCTGATTTTCAAGAGTCTGGTACCTAATTAAGCCTCCTGTGTTATAATGCACTGCTGCTGGATGGCTGCAGCTTGCTCTGTTGGAATGCCAATTGGTAAGCGCCATGGACCACACCGTCATATCACCAAATATGTTGAGTTCTTGGCCACGCAGTTGTTGCCAGTCCAGACCCTAAGCCAAGTAGGAAGTTTAAGTTTGGTGTCGAGTTGTAAAATAGAGGGATAATCTGCTCCTATTGTACAGCTGACCCAGACTGTAACAGGCCAGTGTAACTGTTATGCTCTACTGGAATATTTTAGTTCTACGTTATTTTTAGAAGTAAAGGTGACTTACTAGGCAAAATGGTTTGCATTTAGTAGTATTAGAAATTAGGGCACCTATTTCAATGAGTGTTGAGTTTTATGAAATAGCTGTTAAAAAAAGAAAAAAGGGGAAAAAAAAGGAAGAAAAAAAAGGAATGCTAATATACTTTAAGCCTATGACAACAATTTACTATGTAGTGTAATGCTGTATAGAGTTCTCGCGGGTATTTGCATCGATGCATAAACTATGTTTTACAGATATAGCGAAGTCAGAGATCATCATATAATTTTGCTAATGCAAAGCTGGTGAAAACCTTAGTAGAGGAGCCGGTGTATGCTGTACTCACAAATGGACCTAGGAGTATAAGCCATGTTTCAGTTCCCTGCACAATGCCTGATATTAAATTGTTGCTGAGCGATGGAGCTGGGCTACTTTCAGAGAAAATGGTGTGTCAATAGTTAAGTGTGAAATATAGAAGTTTTCACTGAAATGCAGTAGGCAGAGGTGACCATAGCATAGCAATTTGACATCAGTCATTTGTGTCTTACAAATAAGATCCTACAATCTTAGGAAAGTCTGCCTGAAAAATACACTTGAATGAGAATGGTTCTTCAGACATATGTAATTTATCAACCTTCAAAATAGGATTCCTTGGTGGCTAAATTAAAACTTAATTTTGCTCTAGAATGGAATACAGTGAAAACTGAAATACTGCGGATCTTGCATCCAAAAAGAATGGGAGTGAAATATCCATATAATACTAGTTTGGTTATAGAGTGGCTCTGGTCTTCAGACTGTGCAGATTGTTTACTTCCTGCTGTGTTAAATGAATAGTTTAATGTTTTTTTTATATTAAAAAAAATATTTTTATATATATATATAAAAGTTTTAACAGCCAAAACTAATAGTAATAAGAATGAACTTTCCTTTTCATGCTTTTGATCTCACTCGGTTGGCAGCCCCGGTGGTTTGTTTTAGACAATGGGATATTGGCATACTATGATTCACAAGATGATGTTTGCAAAGGCAGCAAAGGAAGTATAAAGATGGCTGTGTGTGAAATAAAAGGTAAGAGTTGATAGATTTCTGCTTGAGGAAATTTTAGCTGCCAGGGAAATAGAAAAGATCACCCAACATACATTTTGCATCACAAGTTTTTCCTCCTCTATTTTTGTTTGTCTATGGTCCAATGTGACTGCTTCATAGTTCACAAATAATAATGGATGTGAATTATGAAATGGTGACAAAGAAAAATGTTTCTGACAGTTAGAGCTCTGTTTTGAGATTTAGAAACCACCATATATTCCTTTTTGTTTTAAATAGTTGTGTGCGAGTGGCTTATGCTTGAAGTTACCTCGGCTAGTTATTTAGTTCTACCGCTTAATCCCTTTTATGACCAGGGGTAAGAGACTGATTCATAAATGCTAGTTTTTCAGAAGAGCAGCATCAGTGACCCAAAAGGGGAGATTCTTATAAACCAGAGATGTTTAGTCTTTTGTTTTCCTGAGTCATTTTTACTTCTGTCAGTGTTAGCAGCTGCCCATGTGCATGGGTGATGGATGTATTAGAGTTAGTAAGTGTACTGTTTGTGTCACACTGAAGGCTAAACTCACAGTCTATTCTAAGCTGTAGGTCAACCTCCTTGGCTAATAGCAAGGCATTGTCTAACTCTCCATTGCTTTCAACTCTTGGCCTCTTTCCAGATACCCACAGATGCCTGGGCTTGTGATGTGGGTACTTGTATATTAAAAAGTGGGACTTCTTATTTTACGTGGGCCACCAAGTATTTTTCATGTGGTAACTCCTTTTTGTTACTGTTTCCTTGGTGTAGATGAAATCAGTGATGTAAAGTGGGAGATCCCATTTTTTGGCCATTCCAGTTGTTCATTTTGCCTTGTCATCTTGTTCTTTTGGTGAAGGAAAGATAATAGTTGAAGTCGGGATTTGGTGCAGACTCCTGCATCCGTGGGGAGCGGATCTGGAGGAACTGTGGTTGATAACATGAAACTCAGCAGAGTATTCAGTTAAAGATACAGTATTGAGTATAATAGACTGTTAACAAAGTCCACCTCAGTTCTTGGTTCTAGGACTCTGCGACCTGAAGCCAGATTTCATCTAGAAGGGAGATTACTTCAGTTTTTAGCCTAGTCCTCTGTAAATACTTGTCTTTGCAACAAAACTCTTCAGTTTGCCATGTTTAGACCAGGTTTGGAATACAAGAGTTATTACAGTTTATACGCAGTATATTGTTAATGCAGAAAGGGAACCCCATTGTACTTGAGTCTGGCCGCTGTTCGGTGTCTCGTGTTCCTACCTGTTGACTTGAAGGCATGCTGGGGAGAAGGGATGAGCAGCTTTGGGCTTTTTGTTATTTAGCAGTGATACATTGTGACTTACCGTATTACTTTGGGATTGTAATAAACATTTTAAAATACTTTGATCAGTATTTAATAAATAATTGTTACTTAGTTGAGGGTTTTGTGTTTTGTTTTTTTTTTTTTCCCCAAAAAATTGTTTTTTTTTTTTTTCTCCTCTGTCATAAGTTCATGCAACAGACAACACAAGAATGGAGCTAATCATCCCTGGGGAACAGCATTTCTATATGAAAGCAGTTAACGCAGCCGAAAGGCAAAGGTGGCTGGTAGCACTGGGGAGTGCAAAAGCCTGTTTAGCAGATACCAGAACAAAAAAAGAAAAAGGTATGTGTATTACCTAGAGCATATACAATCTTACCACTTTTTCAAATGCTTGTTTTCAGATAATGATAGTGCAAATATTGTGATAGAAAGTTAGTATTATTGTCTTTAAATATAAATCGTAATTATTTCTAGTCATCTATATGGTAAATTCTCCCTTGATGCTTGAATTAGAGGCCACCTCCATTGACCTCTTCTATCTTAAGAAGCTGAAATACCAGCAACTTACTGTCGTTACAAAAACAAACATATTGTTTGTAGCTGTTGTGAAGCCATTTCATTTCTGCTGTTTTGATTTTTTATAGTTACTATTGTTTTTTCGAGAATTTTTCTTGGATGGCTTAATGTAACCATTTCCAGCCACTCTGGTGGGCGTAAATTTCATCCACTAAATTTTTTCTACATTACATTGCAGCTAAGAATGATTTCAACTTTATCTTTCCTAGTAATGTGCCTCTTTCTTAGTGGTCATTAAATTAGCATCAGTTATCATAGAATCATAGAATATTTTGGGTTGGAAGGGACCTCTAAAGGTCTTCTAGTCCACCCCCCCTGCCGTGGGCAGGGACATCTTCAACTAGATCAGGTTGCTCAGAGCCCTGTCCAACCTGACCTGGAATGTTTCCAGG
>NW_008795194.1:4172873-4181161 GCF_000699145.1 Aptenodytes forsteri
GTGAGACTGACTGGCCTGTAGTTCCCCGGCTCTTCCTTTTTCCCCTTTTTTAAAATGAGGGTTCTGCACCGGACTGCCACGACTTCTCAAATACGATGGATAGTGGCTTAGCAACTTCATCCACCAGTTCCTTCAGGACCCGCAGAACGATCTCATCGGGTCCCATGGGCTTGTGCACCTTCAGGTGCCTTAGATGGTCTCCAACCTGATGTTTTCCCACAGTGGGCGGCTCTTCATTCTCCCAGTCCCCGCGTTTGCCTTTTTTATCCAAAAGTACAAACTATTGTCTGCTTCAAGTACAGTTCTTGACTCATTGCAGAATCCAATTTTCCTCAAAATTAAGTGAAAGTTTAAGTGAATTTTTAAACTGATCTTTAAATTTAAATGAAAAGTGCTTAAAAATTAAAATGTGTGCATACATTATATGCAATAAATTGATATTTCCTTTATTTTTTATAGAAATAAGTGAGACCAATGAATCTCTTAAAACCAAAATGTCTGAACTTCGTCTCTACTGTGATCTTTTAATGCAGCAAGTTCATACAATACAAGAATTTGTTCACCGTGATGAGACTCGCTCTCCTCCCAGCATTGAGGTACAGAATTTCTAGCATGCCATTGGAGAACCTAATTATATAATACACCTCAAGTTTCTGTTGACATCTTATGCCTTTTTCATCTCCCTAATGTTGGGAGATTTAACCTAAGGTCAATTTTTGAGTGCTTGTGTGTATATAATACTAACAGGTGTGTATATAATACTAACAGTGATTATATGTGCATAAAGTACCTGGATGATTCAACTGTAATTGTAACATGCATTAGGAAGCAACTGTGTTATTGAGTCATTTGGTTAAAAGGCCAGAAGAGCTGCCATATGAGTTATGCAATAATTTTGTCTTGTTTTGCATCTCTGTTATGGGCAGAGTAGTTGAAAGAATCTTGTTTGTCCATTCTTTACTTCCTTGTGTAGGAGGGTATTCCGTTTTGTTATCAGTGAAAGCTAGCGTTACAGGTATTGGAAACCTGTGGTGTAGATAAGTCTCTCTGAATATGCACAAGTAAAATTATTCTAGTATTTCTGCTTTTGAATGAAAGTTAGTACTGGAAATTATGAATGGCTTCATTCTTTACACTCTTGAGCAGCGTGTGGACAATATTGTTGTCCACTTAGGGCAAAGCAAGGGGTTCATGCTTAGTCACAGCACAGCAAATTGTTGTCAATTTACAGCAAGGTGAAACTGACCTGCAGGCTCCTTGCACTGGAGTGATAAACCTGTTTGCACGTTCTGCTCCAATGCACTTGTTTCACTGAATGATCTTCTGATACCAGTTAGTCACTCTGAAACAAACTTTGCAGTAAAAATATTACAGCATTGTTGGCTGATACCCTAAAGAAATTCGGATGTCAGAAAGAAATCACAATGCTGTCACATTTGTGTGCTTAAATTAACCTCATTGGAAGGTGTACATTTGATTAAATAAAATGGGAAATGGAAGTTCTTAGTGGCAAGGAGGGAGATTAGTGTGTGTGTGTGAGTGGTGGTGGGGGAGAGTTGTATTTGCATATTTTCTTTTTTTTTTCTTGCTTATGCTTGTGCTTTCATTTATTTTCAGAACATGAATGAAGCCTCTTCCTTGCTTAGTGCCACATGTAATACATTTATCACAACACTTGAAGAATGTGTGAAGATCGCTAATGCCAAGTTTAAGCCAGAAATGTTCCAGCTGCCTCACCCTGATCCCTTAGTTTCTCCTGTGTCACCATCACCTGTCCAAATGGTTTAGACATTTTGAAATACTATTTTTTTCGAAGTGTCATATTGTTGGTTGGATGGGGGGAAGAATGGCAGAAGATTATGCTATTGCTATGTGCTATGATGTCAACAGTTGAAATCTTAACTCCGTTATGATCAGTACTGGCCCTAAATATAAATCAATAATTTTCTGTTCCCAGTCTTTGCTAGCCTTTACATAATCAGAGTAATTTATCATACATGTCAAGGCCCTGTAACGAGGTATCTTGTAAATGAACGAGGTTTAACTTTTCCTCAGTTCAACTGTTTCTTCGTTTTTTAGAATGCTAGCTGTACACTGATCTTAAAAATTTCATAACCTTGCCTCCTGTTTAAACAGATAAGTACCTTGTGGCTTGAAGCACTTCAGCAAGATAGCATATCTTTCAGTGTATATAATTCAAATGTTTGTATTAATCTAACATGCCCTTATTTAACAAAAAGGTAAATAATGGTAAAGATATTACTTGCATAACTCTTCATTACTGATTTATTTCCCTTAGAAGGACAGTGTGTGTGGAATCATCTTAAATGTCTTCTCGATCATGCGTATAGATTCCAAGATGAGCTGTATTGTGCGATTTTGTTGTGGGAATCCCTTTCTTTGCACTTGGATCTCTTGTCTCTTTATCTTCAATCAATTTACTTACAAAGCTGATCATTATTGATTTAAATTAATAAGTTTCTTTGATATGCATAGAGATTTGACAGTGATACCAGAAGAACCACAAGGAATCAAGAGGCAGGGTTTGGCTTTATTGTGTAATGGGGAATTTAAGCTGGCATTTGGTAGAGGAAAAATGTCTTGATATTTCTGTACATCATAGCAATTAACAAATGGCTCTGTGAGTAATTTTGGAGCAAGAGAGAATGAATTCCGTAGTTTACTACAAAAAATACTTATCTAGTTTCTATTTCCTGTGTGAATGCTTTAAAACTTTTAATATTGATGGCAATCCATCTGTTTTCATATAGTCAAATCAGATTTTTAACTAAGAATGGTTGCTTTTGATTAAAAAAAAAAAAGATTGCCCTCCCTCTTTGTAGATACTGTAAATAAAGTAAAAATTAATGTAGGTACGGATATTCTTATAAGTAGCTTGTGACATTTTTAGTGTGGTTTGTTTGGGTTTTTTGTTTGTTTTGTTTTTTTCCCCCCTAGATGAAGCGTTCCATTAGTCACCCTGGTCCTTGCTATTCAGAAAGGTAACTTTCTATTTCATTAAGCTTTTTTTGTATGTCTCAAAAAAACCTCCCTGAACCTGCTAGCATTAAAATCAAAACGTGAGAATTGTTCACTTGGGGGGGAAAAAAAATGGAACAGCATAAATTGATCTAATTTTGAAAATTAAGGGTGCAGATTATCAGTGTCGGTGGCAAATAATGCAGCTGCTGTCTCTACTACACTATAAAAATGTCTTCATGCTAGAAACTTTATGCAAATGACTTATTCTGACAAGTTCATAAAATTAGATATAGAGCTTGAAATGCTAACATTCTTTTTGGGTCAGTATTTCAGATTCTCAAATTATTTTCTTCTGCATGCAAAGATTATGTTATATTTTTATTTCCATTTTCAGGCTTTATAATTATGAAAGTTAAGAATGTTCTGTTGACTGTGCCATTTTTAGCTTAGTATAGTGAAAAACATTGATGCTAACAGTTTAATATAAGCACCAAAATTATTTTAAATTTAAAGTATATTGAGTTTGTGTGGGTTGTTACAGATTTTGCTTACTAATAGATCTCATTTCTTTTATAGGAATAATCACTCTGTAAAAGAACCAATTTCAGCTCTTCACAGATTTTCACAGCGGCGCAGAAGAACATACTCGGATACAGAATCTTACAGTGATACTCCCTTTGAAGATTCTCAGAGTAAGTTTGGAAGAGGGTTGGTTTTCTTCTGTATCTTTTCGTACAATTTATTACCCTGTTTACAGCAGCTGTTCTAGTGCTGATCTCAGCACAAGGAAAAAAGTTTTCTTAGTTATGCAAAGTTTTGGTTGTAAGATTTCTATATTATAAATCGAAGCACTTGTGTAGTTTGTTATGTGGCTGACTTTTGCTGGCTTTCATTCATATTGAAAAGGATCTTATAGCGGGAGTAGTTGTATTGAAATCAGTGAGGCTACTGGCAAGATAAAATGAGACATAACTAGAAAAGGGATGTTCGTACTAACAGAATCTTACATGAATGATGTTCTGGTAAGTGGTGTGGAATACTGTTGTTTGCCACGTGCTTGTTGTCACAAATCAAATTCTCCTTTCTGTGACCCCTGTGTGTGTGGGGTTAATTTCCACCCAGTGCATTACAGAAAGATGGTTCATTTCAGTGGCGGCTTGCCTTTTGTAGAGAACAGCACTGTTCTGAAAGAGTGCAGCCTTGCCAATAATAAATAAAAGCAACCCAAAAATTATGAAATTATGTCATTATCAGAATATTATTCCCTCCTGATTAGATGGGCCTATTGAGTTAGTAGCTAGTTCTTCTGTGGTTTTCCTTTTGAATCTTGCTGTCACTTTGACTCCATCCTAACTCTTCTCAGGGAGATTTTAACTTGACTAGTTCTGGTTTAGTCTTGCTTCCTTTTGGAGAGCCTAGTGCCTCACTTGGCTTGAAAAAACCTGAGGCCTGTGCATTGCTGAAAGCCCACATGAGCACAAAGAGGTACTAATACTTTACATTCTATCATGAAGCAAGTATTCGCACCTCTGCACCATTTCCTTGGTTCTCTGATGCTCACATGTTGCAGGGTGACCACCTCTTTCACCTCACTCATCTGCTACCAGCATAGGGTATGCCAGCATGTATCCCAAGCTAATAAACTTAGTTTAGATCCTATTTTGTGTCTCATCGCTAATGTAGGTGCACATTAGTCTAGCTTCCTATAATGCAAGGCTTTTGTTGTTACCATCTGGACCTTCTGGCATTGGTTAACCAGTCTGACTCTTTTCAGGACTGCTGAGAAGAGTCTTTGTCTTGTGTGTTTCTGCTAATACCACGCTTTTTTGGTTCCTTACCATGTAGCTCTAGTTTCTAGCTCAGTTTCTCTTTCTTTTGTTTTCTTTTACTGTGTTAGAAGCTCCCTCTGCTACCTTCCAGTTACCTTAGTTCTTTCTCTTCCCTGTCCGGTAGCCTAGCAATACTCAACTTGCAGTGAGTCATCCATTTCATTTTAATAATAGAAAATGTTTTAATTAAATGCTTATCAATGCATCAGTTTTTAAAAAAAAAAAAAAAATTCATGTGTTCCCCATACAGAATACTTCTGCACCTCACAGATTACTGTCCTTCATAATGTAAAAATTACTGTGTGGGGAAAAAAAAAATTACTTGATTTATACTAGCTGAACATTCTTTATATCCATCATCCTTGGGCATGATATTGATTGAAATCTTTCAGGAAAAGTCCAGACTAATTATGCTACTGATGGCTTATGTATAGGAAATAGTTAGCAAATAGAATAACTGACAGATTGAATGAGGTTTTTTGGGGTTGAAAATGAAATACTTATTGATATCTTCATAGGATCTGCTCACTGTTCTAGAAGTGCTGTCAATGGAGATCTGGTATCATCAACCATTCCTGAAGAAAATAGATCAGTATCAAAGGAAAGATCTGAACTGGAAGAGACTCTTTCATCCTTTTCTTCTTGAAAAAAATGAAAGTATTCAATTTTCTATAAATAATGCTATGCAAATGCTGCTGTAATTATACTGTTGTTATAGGAAGTAGTCATTTCCCTTTTTAGAAGGATTTCTCTGCACTTTATAGAACAATATAAAAACTATCTTTGAAGTGTATTTTATCTTTATATAGTTTATTTACAAGAGTATTTTCCTAATATTTCACAGTTTGAATGTGCATTTTTTGGAACAAATGATGGCTTAACAAATAAGCATCCACATTTGTAAATGTAGCTCTTTTTAAAAAGTGTGAAGGTCTGACTGATACATTAGTAAACCTGCAGGTTATAAACTTTAGCAAAAAGGTTTCTCCTTTTTTTTTTTTTTTTTTTTTTTTTTTTTTTTTTTTTTTTTTTTTTTTTGAGAAAATGCAGCTTGTGCCATGGGCCTTTTGGTCATTTGTACCAGGTCATCCACCAGGAGCTGTGATTAACCCTGCCGTGGCTTTTTTGCCTGTGTAAGGGCTGTGCGAATGGGCACTAATGGGTCTACTCTAGCAGCTTGACGGTAATTGACATTGGTTTCTTTAAAAACATAAGGATATACATAATCCAGTCCTTATTTTTAGCCAATGAAAGTAGAAATATTTAGTGTATTTTTCTAAACAAATGTATAAAAATAACTTAATACGAAGCATTTGTACCAAACATTGGATATTTAATAATTTTTATTTATTTATTCTTTTTTGCATCAAAAATTTCTACCTACTTTCACTTCTAAAGATCTACTAAAGGCTTCAAAATGTGCATAAACTGTTTCTGGGGTGTGTAGCGTCACAAGTAGCTAATGCAGCACTGTTAAGATTTACTCACTTAAGATGTGTTTTTAGCAAGTATTATAGAAGCAAGAGTTGAAATATTAGACCATTAAACTGCTGTTGTAATGAATATTTGTATTTATACATATTTTATTTATAACATATTTATACAAAAGGGAGCTTCTGTTTTTGTGACTCCTTTATGTCATTTGAGGATGGTATACAGCAGGAGCTGGATTCTGCTTTCGGTTACATCAGTGTAAATTTGCATTAACTGTAAGTGAGATCGGAGTCTGACTCTTAATAATTAATGAGTAATATAGTATAACAGTGCCTACTGGCACCTTGGTCCTTAAGGTTTAGTGTTAGCATTGTAAGCTTTTTGGGGATTTTTTGGGATAAACTTGGTCTATAAAGTTTTAGCTGTAGAGCACTTTAAGCAAGCCATTTACTGTTTTTGATTTACACAATTGTTAAATAAATGTACAGGGGTTTTTGCACTCAAGCACATACCAAAATCTGTTTTTATAACCAAATCTTCTTTAATTTGGTTTAACTAGTCTTCCTTTCGTGTATATGAATAATTTGGTGTTTTTGAAGCAGGCTGGAAAGGACAGATGGGAGTGGAATGGAAGCTTTCTTTATAAATTTCTGGAATGTTGATTTATCTAAATCAAAATAGGTTCAAACATTGAGGAAAAACACATGAGCTGATGCCCATATATAAAATAGCAGTTTATAAATATTTATGTCAGGGTCGAATGGAATGGCTCGTACAAGTAAAGTTATTTGTGGATACCAGCTCAGAGCTGTCATTTGTGCTCAGTTCTGTCAGTTTTCATGCAACTAGTATTTGCATATGCATATCAGCCACACACATGCTTGTACATTTTTTTTCCTGAATGTTTGCTTTAATGTATTCTATGTGACACTTATGACAATTGTAAAAATAAGTATTAAAAAAGATGCTTAGAGAAGTAAACTACATATTGCAATGAGAGTGTTGTCTTGGGTCATATGCTGTCTTAGAGGTACTTTTTGAAATTTTGCTGAGGTTTCTGCCAGCTTGTACAGTGTTAAGTACATGTCGCTAACAAATATCTCTTTCTGGCTTCCAACTACTACAGAGAAAATAGTTTGGACTCCACATTGTGCAAAAAAACTCTGAGACTGATCAGTGCATGTAGTAAATGATAATTTTAAATACTGCCACAGATAGGATTGTTTAGACAAAAGTTGTAATAATTAGATTCAAGCACAAAATTTGCATATAATTACTTCAGCACTGTTTTGGGTTTCTCCATGCCTAAAGCTGGAATGATGGTTTTGTATACATGTAACATGTTCCTGCTAAAGTTAAATCAGACTTTTTATATATACCTGTGCCAAACTCCGTGGCAAAAATCCTAAAATGTATTTCGATGAAATCAGTGAAGATGATATGCCATCATCCTTTTGGCATCTGGAGCTAAGAAGTCATTTCTGAAAATGGTACTTAGCTGGCTGAATCACAATGATCCACGTGTAGTAAGACTAAAAAAAATCTGGATGCTCTTACATTTTCATTTCCAAGTTTAGGGGAGAGCTTATCAGGAATGCCTAATTGTATTATTATTCTTTCCGGTGGAGAATGGGAGCTGAACCTCAACGTAGAATGTGTCATTAGTACTTCTAGTTCCGATCTCATTTGCTTCTGAAGAGATCAATCTGAAACCAATTCAGTTTTTTAAGTAGTATTTTAAAGAACATAAGCATACCACGTATATTTAGGTGAAAAGTGATAACTTCTAGTTACTGAGTAATATCTCTGAAGTCCCTAACATCAGATAATTAGAAATGGAATGTGCTTAAATGGTTTACCAGCTTGTACTATAAAGAAAAAATAATCAGGCACTCAGTGATTTGGACACTTGTGAATACTGAGATTACAATGTTCAGGGGCTTTAAACTTCTGAAAATTAATGTTTGTATTTCTTTCCACTTAGTGTATAGTAAATCAGCTTGACTTTTTAAAATCCGCCCCCCCCCCCCCCCCCCCCCCCCC
>NW_008795194.1:4181395-4212611 GCF_000699145.1 Aptenodytes forsteri
AAAAAAAAAGTATTTAATTTATTTAAAAACTGAAATCACAGCTATTTGTGTTAAGGTTATTTTCACAAACTATAAATTTGAGTTTTGCTTGTTATGCCACCATCAGTTTAAATGTTGTAGTGTAGCTGTTGTTCCTGCTGGTCTAAGTTAATAACTTTTTAAAGGGGTATAATACCTGAATGAAGGAAATGTCAGTGTCTGAAAACTAACTATTTTTTTCAGATGTTCCTCATTATCCTGCTTTAAAAGAGTTAATGTGAAACCTGCCTATTATGGGCATTTCTTTACTGACTACTTTGAAGGCTAAACCGAAGAGTTTCAGATCCAGATCTAGAAGAGAATGTTACTGCTTAAAGGGGATTTATGTAGAACCTGGGTGCCCAAATCCACAGTTGCGATCCTGAAAATCTCTGCTGTTTAACATTGAAGACCAAAGGACCATACAGATATTTATTTAACTTCTAAAGCTCCCCACATGACTGTAACTGTGTATGTACATCCTTAGAATTGCCACTGTCTTGGAAGGACTTGGCCCCTTAGCAGCTAACTTAAGCAGTGAACTGATTGGGAACGTAGGCATTCCTCTGCCCATACAGCAGGAGGACCAGCGCTTCACTATTTTGCAAAGTATGTCTTACAAACTAACATGAATGACCTTGCTAGAAGATAGAATAATGGCCTGCACTTTAAAACATGCTAAAAGAAACGCTTTACCTCTGCTTTTCCAACTGTGTGTGTACAGTAGTGATTAGAAGGTGTCATTTAGGAATTTAATTTACTTAGCATTTTGTTATTTGTTAAGTCTGGATGAACAATCCAGAATGTTGTTTGGCAAGTGAGCACTGTAAGAAAGTAGTCAGGCTGTTTCCCAGCTCTGCTGTCTGGTGCTGCCTTCTTCATGGTAGGATACTATCATTGTGGCTATTTATGCACCAATATACATAGGTACTCCCATAGCTGTATCCTGACTGTTCTAACCAGCATGCATATGGGAGAGAAGGCTAAAGATGAGAGCATAACTGTATTTTACGGGTGTGTTTAAAAAAAAAAAAAAAAGACAGGCTTCCTTCAGCTTTTTCAAAGGGAAGGGTAAACAGGCATCTCCAAGACTGTCAATTATAGATGTCAAAGGGTAATACTTCAAATCCTGTCGAGGGACAAGATTTAAGAGTGTCTCCTCCTTTTCCCTGTGTTTCATATTCTCTTGTGATAAATATTGCTTTGGCTACTTCGGTATCTTCCCATTCTCGGTGCACTCCATAGGCTGCCTTGGCATTTTCCACAAAGTTTGGGTTACAGTGGCAGAAGCAGGTTGTAATTAACCTACATGGGTCTGACTCTTATTTTTCTACACACTGGCCGTCATTTTCTGACATGTCAGAGTACCTTATTTTCCTCTGTCATCCTTTCTCCTTTGTACCGCTGCTGTTAGTACTATGGCATGTTCCAGTGTGGGAATGACTGAATGATTTATTTTTGACTGTTACGCTTTGGTTTTTTTAATAGACGTTAAGTATATGATTTTTTTTTTTTAAATCCGAGCTCTAGAACATTATCATCTTCAAAAAAGGGGAAAGGAAAAAAAAAAAAACCCAACTAGAGAAGATTTAGTTTTAATATTTTATCAGAGATGTGAGGTTTTTGTGTCCTGATTCTGTAATTTTCTCCCCTTGAAGGGAAAAGTTGTTGAAACTGGAGACGATGGTAAAAATTGAAATGCAATGTTAAAACTAGGGTTTCTTGTCTGCTAGTGGTAAAATGAATCTCTTAGTGTTGTTATGGCTATCCACCATCACAGTTATTTTTCTCAGGCTGCCAAATGTAAAATGTTAGTAGAGAATGTATAGCCCTATAGTAGAATTTACACAACAGCTCACAGAGCTTTGCTAAAAAGTTTTTCCTTATGCATCAGGACCCAGGAAACATGAAGTCCAAATGCCTTCACACACATATCAGTGGTAGGATATTTTTCTGAACTTGGTCCTGTAGTGCAATAGATTTTACCTTTAAAGAGAGCAAATGTCAGCTTGTACAGTTAAAACTCCCAATATTCGACCTGAATATAATAAGCAAATAATTTGAGAAGTTCATTGCTCTTTTTATGTTTATTTTTTATCCAGACACTGCTTAATCTATTGTCTTGAAAAATGTTACTGTTTAGGGATGTGTTCTGTGAAACTTGATGCTTTAGGTTGTGACTTTATCAGTGTCACTCTATATTAGTGTTCGCTTAGCAGTTTTGTGGAAAAAAACACCGGCTCAGCAGTTTGGCATGTAACGTTGCCTATTAAAGCTGTGCTTCAGCAAAGCCTGTAAGTACTTTAAATCCTGTTTTCAGGCATGCGAATGACTCATCTGCTTGCAGTTAGGTGTGCTTGCTTAAGTACTGTACAGAGTTGGGCCGGAGAGGTACAGGCAGAATGAACTTGCTTACACTGCCACACCAGTGTGCTTTCCTCTTGATCAAGTAAATATGTCTAGACTCGGTAGAGGCCATGGAAGACTGAGTTTCCAGTAGCATTTGTGAAGAAGAGTCCATGCTTAAATCTGCAGATGCTGTCTGTCACTATTACTTTCTGCTGAGACGACTGACTAGTGCATTTTTAGTGTTAATTTTATTATGTGTCTGTGTACACAAATTAGTTGTTGGTTAAACAAGGCTGTACCTTTGTATTTTTGTGTCTTGTATTGAGTTTGTTGGGTTTTTTTAAACATCTAATGGAATTAGAATGAGAAGCTTTCTTGAGTTTTTCTTTGAATGCTTTAAAGATTAAAATAAATGGCCTTTTCTACCTCATTTTTATTATTCTTTTTTACTTTAGTCCCTAAGGAAGAAATACCATGCACTCTTAAACTCTTTCATCTTTATGATTGTTTCTAAATGTTCCTGGTTCCATCACTTGAAAAAGTCCGGATCTTGTCCTGACCCAAAACTTAGCTCTTCTGAAATCCTTATTTTTACTTTAGTCCTTGTTTCACCCCCACTTATTAGCTTTCCTGCATCATTTGGATAGCTAGTGGTTGACAGTATATAGGTTTATAGGAAATAAAAAAAAACCAACTCTGCTTCTGTAGTGAGTCTTGTTGGAATAGGTTTTTAAACATGCTACCTGCTTTAGTACTTCTGATGAACTTGAGCTTTTTTGTAGTAGTAGTAGTAGTATGCTGGGAGTCATAGTGATGCATAGTGTTGCTAAGTAATGCTCGTGCTTCACTTAAGAGAATTTTACAGCTCCTGAAGCAGTGTTGCGTTGCTGTGAGTATATTTACTCTTAAGCTTTTCCTACTGACCAGAGTGAATTCTAGAAGCACAGTTGTTCCTTTGACCTTGATACTCTTTTCCCGTAGATAACCAAAATTGTGACCTGCCTGCATGGGATTTGTGATTCCGCCCCCAGGAATGTAAAGACAGGCTTTGCTCCTATAGATATGTCAGCTGACTTGAGGGATGAAGAACTGGTGAGGCATGGGCCCTTAATCACCCATGGGAGGCGAGAACTTGTAGATCCAGGCAATTAGGGTCAACTAGTCTATACTAGTTGCAGCTGCCAAAAAAAGGAGGCAATAGCCAGGTTTTCTGGAGGCAGTTTTTTAACCACTATAAAGAAGAGAGATTAGCAATTGATCCATATGGGGTGTAGTGGAAGGCCTGGAAATTCACTTAACGGAGGGATAATAAGAACAGCATAATGCTTAGGCATATGCTAGAATTTATCCATTGTCAATGAAGAACCTATGAAGAAAACTTCTTTTTTTAAGTCTGACTTTTTTTAAGGCTGACTTTCTGGTGGCCAGGCTGTTTCTGATAGATGGCTGGATTTCCAACAGTTAGCTACCTTGTTTACATTGGAGAATTGCATTTCTACCTAGTCTTTCAGCAACTCTTTTTCTGTAATGTAGTACAGGAACTGTAAAAACAGCATAATAAATAAATAACAAGGAGTCGCAGATTTTATGGTGCAGAAAGCATGCTTTATTTCAAATGAACAATTCTATCTCAAGGAGGTTCAACAGCTAACAAGATTTATTACTACATTAGGAGAACTAAAGCAAATTGAAGTGCGGGGCGGTATTTGATGTTGTAACAACAGTTTCCTTTCAAACTGTGGTTCATTGCTTAGTTGCCCGGAAGTGACTACTGGATGTCTAATACTACTACACAAACTCAATCACTGCACCCTACGAACCTCCGAGAGGGGGTACTGCTGCTGCACTTGAGTACCTAAATAGCTTCATTGATTAAGGGGATGGCCAGGTGATGTTACTTTTTTAAAGCTATTCAGGCAGTCAATATGTCAGAAACAGTACTCAGACAGTGGGTGAACAAAGTGCTGGCCGCTTGCACTTTGTCCAAAAATTGTCAGTCAGGTATGGAAATTATGACATAATCAGATCCAATGTAAAACATTAAAGCAATGCTTACAGGAGGGTAATTGCAAACATCACCAATGCCTTACATTTCTGATTCAACATAAATATTCGTGCATGTATGAAATACTATGCACAGTATCATCTCTTAGGTGTAGGTGATCTTCAACAGGGAGCCTCTCTACCTGTTGAGGCATTCTTAGACATCAACAATGAGTTGAGGCGCAAAAATTAGTTAAATGTTGAGCAGGGTAGTCGTTTGCTAGGAAACTTTCTCCTACCAACTGTTAGTTCCAAAAGTTACATTTCAAAATGTCATAAAATAAATGGTACAAAACTTCATAACCGTTAACTTCGGCTATATACAGTATGTACATGTCAGTGAAAAAAGTGTTTCAAATTCTTAGGTCAATAATGACTATAAGTCATAATGTATAGCTCTGGACTCTGTCTCATTCAGGTAGGTACAAAAATATTTTTTTTATATTTACAGATCAGATATTTCAGTCCATATATGAATCACTTGTAAAAAGACAAGTGTAAATAATACAGATCAAGCTCTCTAAATTGATCGAATATTAATATTCACAGTGGCAGAATCAGTACCAAATTCATTTCCTAAATTCAGGGTATAAAGTCCACCGTCGTTCTTCTGGACATCCATGATGATCAGGGTGGTTAGATCTTCACTGGTTTCAATGTGGAATCTGCCTTGCTGGTCCTGACTGGTAATTTTTCTCCCTCTGCAGTACCATGTTATTTCAGGAGCAGGTTCGCCCGAAAAGGCACAAGATAGTGTGAGAACTTTTCCTTCATCAATGCTGATATCGGATGGGAGAGCTTCGATTTTGGGTGGTACTCCTTTACAAAACAGGAGAAGAAATACCAAGTTAGTCTGTTTCCACTATTACAGATCATATTTCAGTCCATATATGAATCACTTGTAAAAAGACAAGTGTAAATAATACAGATCAAGCTCTCTAAATTGATCGAATATTAATATTCACAGTGGCAGAATCAGTACCAAATTCATTTCCTAAATTCAGGGTATAAAGTCCACCGTCGTTCTTCTGGACATCCATGATGATCAGGGTGGTTAGATCTTCACTGGTTTCAATGTGGAATCTGCCTTGCTGGTCCTGACTGGTAATTTTTCTCCCTCTGCAGTACCATGTTATTTCAGGAGCAGGTTCGCCCGAAAAGGCACAAGATAGTGTGAGAACTTTTCCTTCATCAATGCTGATATCGGATGGGAGAGCTTCGATTTTGGGTGGTACTCCTTTACAAAACAGGAGAAGAAATACCAAGTTAGTCTGTTTCCACTAAGCCATGCAGCAGGCTTACTCTGAGGACTACTTCAGGATATTTGAAGCGCTAACTCTACCAGTAATTGTATTGCTCACCTCTCAGACCTGATTTAAGCATTTTACTAGTTGAACTCTCCAGTTGAGCCATACTAGATTTCCCCATAGTACTGCTGGAGCTCATCTCTACAAAGGATTCTTTCATGGAAGACATGCTTTTGGCAGACATGCTTGCAAATTTCATTTCAGTCATGCTGCTACTGCTGAAACTGCTGAATGAAGCCTCTTGTTTAGAAGAAGCCATTTGAAAGGACTGAGAAGAAAAACTTTCGTGCATGCTTGCGTCGCCACTTGTCTTCAATACTACCTCTTTTGGAGGTTCTTCAATTAGAGCTGGGGAGCATCGCAAACATAGAAGGAAAAACCAATAACGTCACATTAACGAACGAAGTCATGCAGTTCTATGTGGTTAATTTTACAGAAATTAAGAGACAGCATAGTTTGCTTTCAACGGAAAACTGCAGTGGAGTATAAAATTATTTACAATCACTTGATACAAGATGTCCAAATCACAAACAGTAATTTATAAATGAAACAAGTAGGAAACAGAACTGTTGCTAGTACGTATGAGCTTGAAGGAAAAACTTGCTTAAGAAACAGGTCATCACACAGCATTTCCTATTAGAACCATTACTAGAATTAGACATGAGAAATTGTGTGCGTTCAGTTCATGTTTGTAGAAGTTGTGAAACATTTTCAAGTTCTTAGAAGCATGGTATAGGAAAATCTGTATTTCACTGCATTGTTCTGTAGCTATAAAAGGCAACAGAAAAGCTCAATCACTGTAGCTTTCCTTTAAACCCAAGCACAGTCATACAAGCAAATCATAGCAACCCCTTGATGCTAGGAACTGGGATATAGTACAGCCAATAAAATACTAAACACAGTTCAGTTATGGCTAAGTTACCATAAAAATTTTTAACTGTGGAATTACTTTGTTTTATTGGAACAGATGCCATTAGTAAATGAGGAAAAAGTAATTGCTAGCACCAAGGTCTTAACACAGTTGTCTTAACAGAAGGCTATGAGCATTCCTTCTAACATGCATATATTGATGTAATAGAGCATCTGCGTGCTTCTCTGTGGGTCTTACGAAGATTTCTAATGCTGTTTTAGTTCTGTATATATAATATACAAAAGAAATAGGAACTTGTTAAAATACCTAAATTAACATTACCAGTAGCTTTTATCATAAGTCATTTTAGTAGACACACCACAGCAAAAAGTTGTGATTAGTCTGAACGCAAGACCCAGAGAACAAACTTACGGAGTACAGTCAAAGATGCTGTAGCAGAGCACTGCCCATGGTAATTTTTTGCTTTGACTGTGTATTTTCCTGTGTCACTCACTGCTGCATTTCGAATCTCAAGAGAATATATGTTTTTAGAGCGTGTTACTCTGATGTGTGATGAAACGGCAATCTGAGGAGGGGAAAAAAAATGGTTTCATTAAGATCGGTTTTATGAATAATTCTAGTTTTTCAAGTAAATAAATAAATAAATACTTACAGGTTGATTATTCTTAAACCACTCAATTTCGGGAGAAGGATCGCCAGAAACTTCACAGGTGAACAATACATCTTGTCCTTCATTGACATTTTGAGACTTAGGCTGCACGATAAATGCTGGTTCATTGGAGCACTCTTTAGAAAAGGTCAGAACATACTGGCACTTAATAATGCCTTCATCAGTTTTACCCTCACAGGTGAGTATACCTTCATCTGTATTACTAGCCTTTTTGATAGTTAGTGTGTGATCACTTCCAGAAACACCATATCTGTAATCATCTGAATTTCTCAGCTCCATTCCATTCAGCACCCATTTTACTTCAGAGGCACCAGGAATACTGGCTTTCAAGGTCACTTTCTGCCCTTTGGACACTGTCATTTTAGTTGAAGAAGCTTTAATTTCTGCTTTCAATTGTTTGACATCTTCAGTAACAACTGACTTTTTAATGACTTCTTGAACTGCTGCTTTTTCTTCAGTTGCCACTGCTGATTTCTTCTGAGTAGAAACTGTAAGCACCTCATCTTCTTTCTGAACTGATTTATGAGTTTCAGATATACCTCTTACCTGGGAGTGGATATTTTTAAATACTTGGCCAGTAAACTGGAAGTTAGTTTTTGAAACGCCTCCTTCCCCAATAATTTCACAGGTGTATTCTCCTTTATCAGATTCCATGAGCTCATGGATTTTGAGTTCATAGGTGCCATCTGCTGCATAATGAAACTTGAAATGATGATCTTCTTTCAGTTTTTTGCCATCCTTATACCAAGCCACTTCTCTGACACTTAAAACGCTGCTTTCAACTGCGCAGGATAACTTTACCTTATCTCCAAGAGTTTCTGCTTTCAGATGCTGTTTTATCTTTGGTGGAGAAGCAGTTGGTAATTGTACTTTCTCTGCTGGTACTGTTTTGTCTCCAGGTGGTGACTTTGCTTTTGGGGGGCTGCTGATGGGTTCAGGAGATTTCACTCGTTTAGGAGACTTAACTGGCTCTGGAGACTTTACACGAGGCTCGGGAGATTTGATTGTTGGAGGTGATGTAATTGTTTTTTCGGGAATTTTTGTTCTTTGAATGGTCAAAGTAAAATGCGCTTCCTGTCTTCCTTCAGAGTTTTGCACCACAACAGAGTAACTTCCTTCATCTGACATCTGGACCAAAGAAATTTCAAAGGTAGACTTGTACTGTGTTCGTGTTACTTGGAAGCGCCTGGAAGAAACAATGGGCTGACCTGCACGGAACCATGTTATTGTTGGTGCTGGTTCACCATCAACGTCACAGGAAAATCTTGCAGTCTCCCCTTCAGAAACTGTGATTGACCGTGGTTTTGTAAGGATTGTTGCCGGTAGAGTGCTTTTAAATGCCTTGTGTACAGTTCGTTCTTCCAATGATTTTTCTTCAGCTGCAGTGATTTTTTCTTCAGAAGCAGCATAGTGTTCATATGATAAAAGTGATTCCCTTGTTGCTGACATTTCTGATTTGACCTCTCTTACTGAGGAACTTGCTTCTGTAGCAGATGCTTTCTTAAATGAGGAGACTGCATATGCCTCTGTTTTTGTCAAGTCAGGTAAAACTGACCTTGGTACTTCTTCATCTCTCCGCTGGGAAGAGTATGTAGTGTAATCTCCTCCAGTAACATCTAGTGTTGCGTAATCAGAGCATTCCCCTTTGTAGTTTGTGCATACAGCCCGGTATGTTCCACTATCATCAATGTGGCAGTCGAGAATCTCCAGAGTTAATACACCGCTGGTATTAGTAAAATGTATCTTACTGCTCTCGTGGAGCTCAATACCATTATGGTACCACTTCACTTCAGCAGTTGGTTTTGACTGGACATTTAGAATGAACCTGGTATTATGGCCACATGGTACCCGGTGTGAGCGCATTCTCAGGGTAATGCGAGGAGCATGGTCAAGGGTGAAAGGCTGCTGAGTCAGAACTTCGTATTTCCTTTCCATAGCTTTCTGAGTTTTCAAAGCAGATTTCATGGACTCGTATCTAGAAAATATATCAAATCTTGCCATCCTCTCAAACCGGGAGATTGATCTTTCACTAGAAACTGGGCTAGGTGAGCGTGGTCGAGTTCTCTCTGGTGTTGGGGATCTTCTCTCACTTTCTTCAGGAGGCCGTGAGCGGGGTCGAATTAATTCAGATACAGGACGCATTAACTCAATGTAAGTTGGAGAAAGAGATCTTCTTCGCCTTAGTAATCTAGAGGGAGGTGAAAATTCCCTGTGAACGTGTTGCACCATTTCTATTTCTTCTTCTGATGTCATCTCAGTTATTTCTCTTTCCCTCCTTCTCCTGAGTCTACTCTTTTCCTCCTCTGCCATATATTCGAGCTCACTCCTGTATTCAGAAAGTCGTTGAGCGGTGCCAACAGGACGGAGCAATTCTTCATCCTCTCTTTCATCCATTATTCTTTGCTTTTGTTTAGGTGGTCTGTAGGCAGCCCTGTCATGGCGTTGACGAAGCTCTGCATAGCTTGCACTGGTCTCAGCTTTAGTTGGGATGTGATAGCGTGAATACCTCAGCTCTCTTTTTCTTTCTTCCTCTGAACTGACCTGTGTTCCTGCAGTAGAATACCGAAGGGCAGACAGTTCAAAGCGGGGGGGGCTTCTACTTGGTGGGGAAGCAGAAAAGCCTAACTCCAGTTCTTCTTCAAGGCGCAGTCTTTCCTCTTCAGTTCTCTTCATGGCTAAATAGTCATCGATAGGCAGGAGTAATTCTTCATCAGACAAGTCACCAAGTGATCGCCGCCTTGGTCTGTAGTAATATTCATAGTCTGGAGATGGGGTACGCCGACGTGCTGGTCTCACAATTTCAAGATCATCTTGTGTTAGCTTTGGTATGCGCCATTTAGGCTTATACTGATCAGAAATGCGTGGCAGTGGCATCACGTAGAATTGCTCCCACCTGGAAAGACGTATGCGTTTCTGGCGTTTCTGAACTGTTCTCTCAAGTTTTCCTGGCATTTCGTACTGGTCTCGCAGCCTCTTGTACCACTTCATGTCTGACAGGGGTACAAAGTGTTTAATGTTCTGATCTTCCTCAAGAGTAGTGTGCACATGTTTGCGAGGCTCTGGGACCTCATATGGCATACGGAGTCTTCTTTCTTCCTTCTTTTCTTCTTTCTTAATTTCATATTCACCTTTGACAGTCTTAGTGCTAACAGCTGGCTTATATAAAATAGCAGCTTCTCTGAGAGCCTCTTGTGCAGTTTGTGTCAGTGGAACAGCTTCAGCCCCAGAAAGGATTTCTGCCATTCGTAAGGTCTTGTCAATTTGCCTCTGTACGTGTTTCTCCCGCTCTTCTTCAGTCTTGTACTCACGCTTGACATATTTCAAGCGTTCAACTTTTAGATAAGCCTGACAGCTTGTAGATCCAGCACTGTTTGTAGCAGTAACTCTGTAATAACCACTGTCTTCTGGTAAAGTATCTCTGATATGCAAAACATAATAGTCTAAACCTTCATGAATTATATCAAAGTTAGGACCAAAGGATAGAGGCTGACCATCTTTCTCCCATTTCAGTGTTGGTTTTGGTACACCAGATACCCTGATCTCAAAACTGACATTTTGGCCTTCTTGACATTCAGCATTTGCCAGCAGTCTTTTAAACATCGGCCTTAGTGTGGCATCTGCTGGAGGTGGATGCGGAATCACGGTCAGCTTAGCTTTACAGCTGTCTTCACCATATTTATTGCGTGCCACAATGCTGTATTCAGCATCATCCTCCTCAGTGACATTATTGATGACGAGTTGATAAAGACCCTTGTCTGATTCAAAAGTATACTTCTTATCATCATCGCCAGGTTTGATTTTGTGGCCTGATTTGAACCATGTTAAGCGAGGTTCCGGGTGAACTGTTATAGTTACTCCGAATCTGATGTTTTCTCCAACGTATGCAGTGCGGTTATACAAAGGCAGAGTAAATTCTGGTGGACGCTCTAATAGTCTCATAGTATCAACCCGTCGTTTCACTTTCCTAATAGTTCTGCATCTGTAGTGCTCAGCAATTTCTCTCACACCTTTAACAAAAAGTTCTGCATAAGAGCTGTCTTCACCATAGTCATTTACTACCTTGCATCTGTAGGTACCATCATCGGATTTAGAAACATCTTTGACATACATGGTTGCCACACCTTCTTCGTATTTGATTTCATATTTCTCATTGCTTTCTAATTGCCTCATACCAAAGTACCATGTGACTTGTGTGGACTGATCATAGTTTTCAATCCTACATACGTATTTAGCATGCCCTCCTTCTTCTGTAACAGTATGCTTTATCTGCCCAGCAATGGGACCAATGTCTATTGGCGCAACTTTAACTTTAGCCACCGTTACACCTTTCTGAGATCTAATTGCGCCTCCACAGGAAATGCGGGCTACTGACACAACTGTGTTCCACTCCTTCTTTACTAGAGTTTGGTAGTAACGCCGGTGCCTCAAGGTCTTGATGACTTTAGTGCTGGTCTTTTCTGTCTGCTGTTTTAGCCACACATGGTTAAGTGCTTCAGCAGCTGTCATCCGAGCTTTTCTTTCCTTTACTAGTAGGCGATCAATGAAGTCCATGGCCTCAATGCTTATGTCTTTGAATGCTTCATCATCAAAGTTGTATTCAGCATTTAGAATATTTTCAATAACTTGTTGGTTTGTTTCAGCAATGAAAGGATTAATGCCACTGAGAAGTATATATGTTAGAGCACCAACTGACCACATATCAGTAGCTGTGCTGACCAAATCATGATGATGTACTTCAGGCGCATAATATTCAGGAGAAGTGAACTGGAGTCTAAAGCTGTCTCCAGGCTTCAATTGTCTGGCTTGACCAAATTCAACAATTTTAACTACAGAGCTTCTTCTTGTGAAGTAAATAATATTGTCTGGTTTAATATCAAAATGTCCGATGCTGTGGCGATGTAAAAATTCTAGTGCATTGCAGACCTGGCGTACGTAACTTACTATTTCTCTTTCATTCAGTTCAAATGAAGCTGTACTGATTCTTTCAAAGATGTCAACTCCAGAAATGAATTCAAAGATCATGACCAATTCTTCTAGGCTCTCAAATGATTCATGAAGATACAGGATATTTCGGTGCCTAGCAATGTTTAGAATGGAAATTTCTTTCTTTACCAAAACTTGGTCAGCACCCTTTACTTTGACAAACTTGGCCAGATAAGTCTTTTTTGAAACTGCCTCAACACAGCGGTGTGCAATGCCAAACTGCCCACGTCCAAGCTCTTCTGCAATCATGTATTTGTCATAGAGTTCCTTTGTAGAACAGTGAGCTGCTTTGACTGTGGTGACTTCTCTGGCCTCATCAACTTCTTCATCATAGTTCATTACTCTGGTCTTATCTTCCTTTGTTATAATTGGATCAGTAGGTTCAGAAGGCTGGCTTTGGCCAAACTTGTTTTCTGCAATTACACGGAACTGGTAGGTGGTCTTGCCAAATAGGTTCACCACTGTGTATCGTGTCTCACGAGCTTGTGCAACACGAATCCATCGCTCTGCTGTTGTAGCACGTTTCTCAATAATGTAGTTTATGATTCTGCTTCCACCATCAGTAGCTGGTTCATTCCAGGTTAAGTTGACTGAATCCCTTGAAATGTCAGTTACCTTCAGACCTCTTGGTGGATCAGGTACATCAGCCACATCTAATTCAACTGTTTTTTGATCGATTCCAAATCTGTTTTTGGCACAAACAATGTAAAAACCTGCATCTTTTCTGTCAACGCCATTTGGGAAAACGAGAGATGTGAATGATCGCGTAACAATGACTTGGTAGTGTCCATTAGTATCGATGAGGTCTTGTCCCTTCTGCCATGTGATCACGGGATGAGGCTTGCCGCTGAATGGAATCTTGATGCTCACTACTTCCCCGCGGAGGGCATGAACAGCTCCCATGCCTTCCAGGTTTTTGGGCAAGTGAATCTTTGCAGGAACTGGAATAGAAAGAGGAAGAAAAAACAACACATGACCAAAAGCACATGAGAAGAGCACCAATAGTCTAAATATTCAAAGCTTAAGAAGAATTTGTCTTAGGAATCAAGACCCTTCATTCACCTTCAACGTCCAAAGAGGCAGTGCCAGACACAGATCCTCCTTGGTTGGTAGCTCTAACTTGATATACTGTGGCATCATCATCCGTTACATTTGTGATGACCAGCTGGTGATAGCCACCCTTGAATTCCTGTATCTTGATCTTTTCACCATCTGGCATGATTTCTTTGCCCTGTCTGTACCACTTAACAATTGGTTTAGGATGACCAGTGACTTTGCAGACAAATGTGGCATTAGCTTGAAATTTCACATTCAGATTCCTTAGTTCTTCCTTGAAATGTGGAGCTTGAATTGGTACATCAGATTTTGGAATGACTGGTTGTGATACCTCACTCCACTCACTTTCACCACCAAGATTTTCACATTTTACACGGAACTCGTATTCAAGACCTTCAATAAGATCTTTCACAGAATAGACGGTTTCACGAATTTCATCTGTTGTTACAGAAATCCACTTGTTTTGTTTTTTCTCACGCTTCTCGAGATAATAAGTTCTAATCTTTGCACCGCCATCACTTGCAGGTGGCTTCCATGAGACAACACAAGAATCCTTTGTGACAGCACTTGCTACTGGCTGACCAGGTTGTCCTGGTTTTTCTGTAAAAAATAAAAAGGTTTGAAAACTGAAGTGAGCTTACCTTAGTAATTACAGGCATATACAGAAATTGAAATTTTGGTGTCCACTTACCAAATGGAGGCTTCATAACAACAATTGATGAAACCTCCAGCGCTTCGCTAATGCCATATGTATTCTGAGCAGAAACACGGAAATAATAGCCTGCATTTTCAGTTAGGTTAACAATTCTACAGGTTGTGCCTGAAATGCTTGAAGATACAAGTTGCCATTCTGCTCCTTCCTTGGCTTCACGTTTCTCTATGATGTAGTTGGTTATCATAGCACCTCCATCATCCTCTGGTGGTTTCCAGCTTATCACCACAGAATTCTTCAGTATAGACTCTATAAGAATCGGCCCTACCGGTTTATCTGGCTTATCTGTAAAAGAAAAAGCACGATATTTTTAGTTCTTTTGCCAGTAAATATTTGAGAAAGTATTCCACAAAAATACTGAAAATAAAATTAATTACCTTGTATTTCCACATTAAGTACAGTGTCAACCGTTCCAAATGTGTTACTGAGTTGCACTTTGTACTTCCCAGCATGAGTCTTGTGCTGGACGTTCTTAATAGCAAGATGAGTATAATGCTCTGTGTTCTCAATAGTAACTGTTTCTGACCCTCTCAAAGGTTTGTTGCTGTGGAACCAAGTTATTGCTGGTACTGGTCGGCCAATGTACACAACGTGAAGGCGGAGGGTGCCACCTGCACCTGCATAGTATTTCTCTTTCAAAGGGAAGCCAGGATGGAACTGAGGAGGAGCCTGCAGTAATAGCTTGCCACTAGTTTCAATTTCTCCGACATCATTGGTAGCCATACAAGTGTAGAGACCTTCATCCTCCTGTTCGTCTGTTATTACTGTCAGTGTATGGTTGCGTCCATCAGATGACATTTTGTATTTTCGGCTTTGCACCAGTTCTTTGCCGAAGCGGTACCATTTAATATCAGGCAAAGGTCTCCCAACAATCTGGCATGTCAGCTGAGCTGCTTCACCCAGTTTAGTTGTAACATCCTGCATTTCTCTTTTTATGGCAGGTGCTTCTCCAGCTACGACAAAGAAAATTAAAAAATAATGAAGATTACTATGAAATTTTCCTCTATTACTATCTTACTGGAAATTAATTTTCATTTATACTTGTGCCTCTTATACTTGAAAGACTGTGCTTTAGGACAGTCATGTGGCAAATAACATGTAAAACAAATAGGCAGCATGTTAAGTGCAGCACTGTGGTTTATGACACAGCAAATCACAACACTATCACAGCAAATATGACAATATATTTTTGCTTACATGTTAATTTAGTTTTCACTGCCATAGCAGTCCTCCGAGGTCTGCTGAGGCCAGTCTGATTTTCTGCAAAAACACGGAACTCATATTCTGTAGCTTCTAGTAAACCTCCTACTGTAAACTGCCTGTCCTTGATGCGTTCTTTATTGCATTTTTTCCAGGTGCTTTCGCCAGACTGGCGATATTCAACCCAATAACCAAGGATCTCTTTGCCACCATCACTTTCGGGTCGTTCCCATTCTAATGTAATGCTGTCCTTAAATATAGAAGTGATCTCAATTTCTCCAGGTTGGCTTGGTTTGTCTGAAAATTAAAATATATACAGAAAATAAATTCCTCTCTAAATGGCACTAAGTTGCTTTTCAGAAGATCTGTTAATGCAAACATTTTCTTACCGAATGGATCCTTGCATACAACTGGTTCAGAAGCAGGACTTGCTTCACTTTCACCAATGTCATTTTGAGCAATGATACGGAATTGATATTCAGCATCTGGAACAAGTCCCGTTACTGTGTACATTGTAGTGGTAATCTGTGTCTTATTATGCCGGACCCATTTTTCTGTAGATGTCTCTTTACGTTCAATGTAGTAGCCAGTTACACGAGAACCGCCATCATCTTTAGGTCTGGACCAGGACAAGTTGACAGAACTCTTTGTAGCATCGAGCACTTCAGGTGGGTTGTTTGGAGGCTCTGGAGGATCTGTTAATAATTATAATAACAAAAATAATAGAAATAATAGTGATGTAGCATTAAAACATTTGTATATACTACTGCACTTTTAGAACCATAATGTAGTAACTAAAAATTATTTTATAAAAAAAAAAAAAAAAAATCTAAAGGAAAACTTACTTAGAGGTGTCTTTGGTACTGCTGGTTCTTCAGATTTGAGAGATTTGCTAATACCGAAATGATTTTCAGCAGAAACACGGAAGTGATATTCCACGTTTTCTTTGAGCCCTTTTACCACTAGTGATGTCCCTTTCACTCTAGAGTCAACAGTGTACCAGGCAGTCTTTGGTACTTCTCGTCTCTCAACAATATAACCTAGGATATCTGCACCACCATCATCTGTAGGAGGCCTCCAGCTTACTCTGACAGAACGAGCTTGTATATCATCATACTCAAGTGGCCCTTCTGGTGGATTTGGAATGCCAATCACTCTGACTTTAATATACACAGCTTTTTTGCCACACTTGTTTTCAAGTGCCAAATCATAGGTTCCTGAATCTTCTCTTTCTGCATCTTTAATCACAAGTTCTGTGTGAGTGTCAGAAGTCGCAATCATGGCCCTCTTGCTGATGTCATGTCCTTCTTTTGTCCATTTGCATATTGGGATGGGCTTACCCTTAATGGGTATTGTAAGCCTGATAACTCCACCTTGTCTCACCATGAGACCTTCCTGGTATTTTTCATCAAGTTCGTAGTCAGGATATTCTGTAAACAAAATTAACATGTCATGCTATGTCTGTTTTACAGATGACATCATATCTGCTTTAGGCAAGTACTTTTTTAGGACAACTTATAATAAGAGTTAAGAATTGAAGTGTCTTACCAAGCATTTCTGTTATTTTGACTGTTCCTGGCACTTCAGCAGGTTCTCCTGGCCCACCAGCATTACAGGCTAGCACACGGAATCTGTACTCTGCACCCTGGGGGAGATGTGTCAAGGTGTATTCACGAATCTTGGTTGGCGTGGTATTGCATTTGGTCCATTCAAATTGATCAACCTTCTGCATCTCAATTAAGTAGCCAGTAACTTTAGAACCACCTTCATCTTCTGGTGGACTCCAAGCCAGGGAGACAGATGTTCTTGTAGTATCAGTGACTCTTGGATTCTGAGGTTTACCTGGAGGAGCTGGAAGAGAAGATCAGATGCGGGGGTGGGATCTTTTTTTATGAATATTTAAAAGATGTAACAAATGCTAACTTGCAACATATGATCTGTATTAAGTCTATAGGATTTACACAGGAAAACTTAGAATGAAAGATTTTCACTAATATTTTCTTGGTTTTCTCCAGTCAGAATCTCATTTGTTAATACACCCAGATAAATTTCCAAATTAGAAAAAAGAGTAAATTTTACTGGTATAATTCCCGTCTGCCATGATGTGCTTAATCTTTGTAGGAAATTACTTACCAATTGGATCTCTGGCAACAGCAGACTTGGAAGGACGGCTGGGTTTCCCAGTGCCTCTGGCATTGATTGCTGTGACTCGGTGTTCATATTCTAATCCTTCAACCAACCCAGTGGAACGGTAACGAGTCATAGTGACTGGAACTTTATTTACACGGATCCATCTATCTGCTCTAACTTCTTTGCGTTCCACAATATAACCAGTAATCTGTGAGTCACCATCATCTTCCGGAGGATACCAAGTTAATGTCATGCCATCCCGAGAGATATCAAACACTTCTGGAGTGCCAGGAGGACCAGGAATACCTGTAAAAACATAACACAGAATTAGTGAAGAAAGCGTCAAATGATTCTACACATTAGTAATATGCAATATATTGTGAATGACAATGTAATATCAATGTCCTATCAAACTCTTTTTATCAGCAGATATCAAAGTACTTTACAAACTAGGTCAGTGAAATACTCCTGTTTTTGTAATTGGGGTAAAGCAATTTTTAAGGCTAATGGTAGACCTGAGCAGAAAATCCAAGTTTACTATCCGGGTTCTGTGCAGTGCATCTATAATACCTATATAGATTTATAGATGGCATTTTTCTCTGGAAGGATAACAAGACTACCGTGCATCATAATGTACTATTTTATTTGGCGAAAGGAATTAGTAACATCTAGAAAAATCTAATCTATGTGTGGATATATAAGCCCATTTAAATATATATTTTTATTTTTAAAGGTAGATAATAAGCAAAAATTCAGCCTTACGGATTCTGCTCTTGCATTCTATAATTTCAGACTGCAGGTAGGATCCGATTCCAAAGCGGTTTGTAGCAGCCACACGGAACACGTATTCTGCACCTTCAACAAGTCTGGTGAACTTAAACATTGTCCTGGTTACTGACTCTGAAACTGGCAGCCATCCAGGACGGTGAGCATCGCGCTGTTCTACCACATAGCCACTAAGGGTAGCTCCACCATCCAGCTCAGGTGGCTCCCAGGAGATGGTTACATAATTTGAATCAATTTCATCAATTCGGATAGGTCCAATAGGTGGTCCAGGTTTGTCTAGAAAAAAAAGAAAATTAAAAAACAAAAAAAAAAGTGGAGAAAAGGAATCATATTGCTGATGTAACAAAGTTCAGATGGAGAAAGATCATGGGCAATTATTTTCATAAATCCTTACCAAGGATTATAACCTTTATTGTATCAGTAACTGTTCCAGTTGTGTTCTTCAGTTCGAGCGTATACTCTCCAGTGTCATGTATAGTGGTCTCACGCACTGTTAATTTAGCCATTTTGGCAACAGTCTCCGTTTTGATGCGTTCCGATTCTTTTAGTTTAGAACCAGCAAAGAACCAAGATGCAGCTGGAGGTGGTCGTCCTTCAATTGGAATAGTTAACTCAATGGGCTTGCCAGCAGGTACATGAATTGTCTTCTGAGGTATTCCAGCGAAGTCAATTGTTGGTAGAACTGAGAAAAGCAAATAATTGATATTTTAAATTTCCATTTTATAAATATCACATTCATTTGATGTAAGCTTCACCCTGTTATTTTTAACAGTAGATACCTACCTTTTTGGTCTCGTACTGTCACTGCTGTGACAATCTCTCGTGGTTCTGAGACGCCCTTCTGATTCTGTGCTCTGACCCTGAACAAGTACTGTTCACCTTCATTGAGAGAGATAATTGTATGCTCGTAGACGGTAGGCTTCAGTGTCACTACCTTCAACCATCTTTCTGTTCCGGCTTTGCTGGCCTCAATAACATAGCCAGTCAATCTGCTGCCACCATCATGTGGTGGTTTCTCCCACGCAAGAGTAACAGTTGATTTAGTGGTGTCAATCACTTCAAGTTTTTGTGGTACCATGGGGACATCAGATACTAGTACAGCATCAGACGTTTCACAAGCTTCACCAATGCCGTAAATATTTTCTGGTAATACTCTGAAATAATACAAAGCTCCTTCTAGAAGTCCAGTAACTCTATAAAATGTCTTGCTGCATTTGGTAGTGACAGTCTTGTAAGCTCTCATGGAAGCTTCACGTTTCTCAATTATATAATTGTTGACTGGGGCTCCACCGTCAATGGTTGGAATATCCCACGTAAGTGTCACAGAATCTTTTGATACTTCCTTAATTCTCACTGCAGCTGGTGGACCAGGTGTATCTAAAACAAAAAAAAGATTTGTTTTTTTCCTTTTGGATCCTTTCCTTTTAGTCAGTGACTGATTCTGCATAAAAAAACAATGCTGGGTTTTGATTTGTAAACTGGCACAGCTTTAGAAACTATGTATTTTCCTTTGGATTAGATTGTTTTTCTGACTTCCCAAACATTCCCAAGTTATTTAAACTGCAAACTTCCTCTGGAAATGAATGACTTTCTTATTCCTGAGCAATGTGCACTATGAGTGATGTAATGCCCATATACAATTGTAGCAGTACTTACCGTACACTTTTACAGAAATAGTTGCAGATTTTTTTCCTGATTGATTTTCAGCCTCAATGACGTATTTTCCAGCATCATACCGATTAACTTTATCCACAATAAGCAGAGTGTAGCTGTCAGTAGTATCAATAATAGCTCGACTTACAAGGTCAACACCCTGCTTACTCCATGTGATTACGGGAGCAGGTCTACCAGATACAGAGACCATTAGGCGCAGGGAGCCACCAGCTCTGACTGTAACTGTCTTCTTCAGATCATCAGCAAGTTCAAGCTCAGGTATTTCTGATGAAGGGTGTAAGAAACATGGAATTAATTAATCTTTTAGTAGTTCTAAAGGAAAACATATTTATTCCTTAAAATATACATTGTCTTCAAATTACCTATTCTTTCCACGGGTTCTATTTCTGCTGATGATTCACTAAATTCACTCATACCATTCACATTTGTAGCAGCAACTCTGAATTGGTATTTCTGGGTTGTTTTAAGACCAGTCACGGTGAACTCAGTATTCCTCAGAGTGGCAGTTGTATGTGGTCGATACCACTGTTCAGTACCTTCTTCTTTCATTTCAAGAACATAGCCTAAGATGTCAGCACCACCATCATAGGTGGGCTTTGACCATGCTAAACTTATGCTGTGCTTAGTAGTATCCACGACTCTTGGAGCTGAAGGTGGTGCAGGAGTATCTTTGAAAAAGAAGAAAATGCATTTCACATTGGTGCAGGAAACGTTTTAAAGTTAAAAACAATTTCTAAACAGCTAATGCTAGGAAATGCATTTAAAATGAACTATTAATGGCTTTTAGGTTTATTCTAATACTAGCTAGTTCAGTGAGATCATATGTGGTTTTGGGTATCTTAGTCGAAGTGTCAACACGGGTTTATGCTCCATTATTATAAGTAAATATTAAAATATGTTTTAAATGTGGCATTGTATGTGGTCGATACCACTGTTCAGTACCTTCTTCTTTCATTTCAAGAACATAGCCTAAGATGTCAGCACCACCATCATAGGTGGGCTTTGACCATGCTAAACTTATGCTGTGCTTAGTAGTATCCACGACTCTTGGAGCTGAAGGTGGTGCAGGAGTATCTTTGAAAAAGAAGAAAATGCATTTCACATTGGTGCAGGAAACGTTTTAAAGTTAAAAACAATTTCTAAACAGCTAATGCTAGGAAATGCATTTAAAATGAACTATTAATGGCTTTTAGGTTTATTCTAATACTAGCTAGTTCAGTGAGATCATATGTGGTTTTGGGTATCTTAGTCGAAGTGTCAACACGGGTTTATGCTCCATTATTATAAGTAAATATTAAAATATGTTTTAAATGTGGCAACTTACATGATGGTTCTTTACATAACATGTACTGTGAAGCTTCACTAGGCTCACTGTTCCCAGCAGCATTCACTGCAGTGACACGGAACTGGTACTGGCTGCCTTCCATGAGACCAGTGACTTTCAGTCTGGTATCATAAACAGTGTAATCTCTGTTCACTCGTGTCCAGCGCAGACTTTTCCTTTCACGTTTGTCCACAAGATAGTCCTTAATCTCACTGCCACCATCTGATTCTGGTTTTGTCCACTGAATAATGATATGTTCCTTGCCGACACTCACTTCTTCAGGAGCACCGGGCTGTGTTGGGATAGCTGTTTTATTTTAAAAGGTGAAAAAAAAAATTATTTAAAAAATTGTTTATCTATGAGAAACATTCCACAAATTCTGATGCACAATGGAAGATAATAACACTCACTGAAAGCATTCCTGGCAATCACAGATTCTGTTTCAAGTGGAACACCTGGTCCATATTTGTTGACAGCTCTCACACGGAAGATGTATTCGTTATTTTTAATAAGTTTTGTTACCACACATGATAAAGTCTGGCATTCAGCCTCAACAATAACCCAATGAAGTCTGCTGGTTTCACGCCTTTCTACGATATAGTGAGTGATTTGTGCACCTCCATCTTCCTCAGGAATGTTCCATGCAAGAGTACATTTCTCTTCTGTTACTCTGCTAATAGTGATTTTGCCTGCACATGGACCTGGTGAGTCTGGGTAGAGATGAAAATAAATAGTGTTATTAGCAGCTAAGGAAAAGCATCTCACTCTTATTTAAAAGAATGTGGGTTTTTTAGTATACTAAGTATAAATATTAATCGTGGGATACATACCAAGCACTTTGACAAGAACAGAAATTTGTTTCATCCCACTGGCATTTTTAACTGTTAGAGTATATTTTCCACTATCACTTCTGTCACAGAGCTTGATAATTGCAATGGCTCGTTTGCTGGTGTATTGCAGAGATATCTTTTCACATAGATCCAATTCCCTGTCACCTTTGGACCAGAAGACTTTTGGTTCAGGTTTCCCACCAATGGCTGCATCAAGAACAAGATCTGATCCAGCCCTAATGGTCACAACTTCTCCCTGCAGTCTGGCATCGAGTTCAGCCTTTGGTGGTGCTGTCATAAGGAAAAAGAGATTAAAAACAAATGACATGACAGTACTAAAAATAGAACATTATGTATCTTTTTAATTGTTCCAAGAGAATATTTCTTACAGTATTCATCTTTGCAAATGACAGCACCAGTCGATTCAGATCCTTTGCTAATCACACCAGCAGCATTCTTTGCTAGTACACGGAATTCATATGCTTCATCTTCACTAAGAGCTGTCACAGTAAAAAAGTTTTCTGATACAATGGTATAATTGCATTTCAGCCAGCGCCCATCACCAGATTCATTATATGGTTTGCGCTCTATAATATATCCGATAATTTTGCTTCCACCATCATAAAGGGGTGCTGACCAGCTCAGCGACACTGTAGATCTGGTGACATCTGTTACTTCTGGTCTTCCTGGTGGATCTGGAGGAATAAAACAGAAAAATGATAAATGCAATTCTATTTTAGCTTAAATAACAACATAACTCTAAAAGTAATACTTACCAACTGGATTTTGAGCCACTACAGGTCTGGAAGCTTCACTAGCTTTGCTAACACCTGCAGCATTTAGAGCATAGGTTCTGAATTGATATTCTAGGCCTTCCACCAATCCCGTGACTTTGTAGTTGCATTCACAGCATGGCACTTTGTTTTCCTTCACCCAAAGGATGGTGTTGCGCTCCTTCTTTTCAACCCAATATCCAATGACTTTGCTGCCACCATCATGATAGGGTTCCTCCCAGCGAATGGCCATGGCAGTTGCAGACACAGAATAGACTTCTGGCCTTGAAGGTGGGCTTGGTGGGACTAAACACAAAAAAGACGGGGAGGAAAATGTTAGTTCTTACAAATACCTCAGTCAGAGGAAAAGAATAAATTTTGAGAAGTGTTTCACTTACCGAATGGATGCTCAGCAACTATTGTTTTTGATTCAAGGGGTTTGCTGACACCAAATCTGTTTTCTGAACTTACTCGGAAACTGTACTCCTGGTATTTTGTGAGATGAGTGACTTTGATCTGTGTACGTTTCACACTGGAATTTACCAGCTGCCATGCTGTTGTGCCAGATTCACGTTTCTCTACAATGTAGTTCGTAATGTCACTGCCACCATTATCTTCAGGTTCTTTCCAGGTCAACACACAGGATTCAGCAGAGACAGATGATATTTCAATTGGGCCAGTGACAGGACCTGGCCTTCCTATGACTACCACTGTGACAGTAAATGTTTTCACACCAGCAGTGTTTTCAAGTGTGAGGTAGTATTTACCAGAGTCACCTCTCATACTGTCCTTTACAGTCAGTATGGTTCTGTCTTTTGTTGTCTTGATGGTCACTCTCTCAGTTTCCTTCAGCCTCATCTCCTCAAGTTTCCATGTCACTTTTGGAGCTGGGCGCCCACTGATTGGTATATCAATAGTAAAGGTGCTTCCAGCCTTGCATGTTATGAGCTGTCTGCTTATTTCGCTGAGATCTGCTGTTGGTTCAATCTGTGGCTCCTTAATAATAACAGAAGAGAAAGCTTCTCTCGGCTCACTGTAGCCAGCATCATTCTTTGCCTTGACCCGGAACTCATATTCAGTGTTCTCCACAAGGCCTTCAACAGTGAAAGTAAGTTGTTTGGTTTGTCCAGCTTCAATCCAGGAGTCAGATCCTTTTTGTTTCATTTCAAGAAGGTATCCAGTAACACGGCTACCACCATCATGATCAGGTTTAAGCCAAGCTAAAACTACAGAAGATTTGGTTGTATCGACAATATCTAGTCTCTTAGGTGGAGCAGGTTCTTCTGTGGCTACAACTGGTTCTGTTAATTCACAGGGTTCACCTACACCATATTCATTTTCTGCTGACACTCGATAGTAATACGGCACACCTTCTGCCAGATCAGTGACCTTAAAGATTTGTCGAGTGCATGTTGAACTCACCACTTGCCAGCTACGACGGCTTGCTTCCCGTTTTTCCACAATGTAGTGATGGATGCGTGAACCTCCATCCAGAACAGGAGCATCCCACATTAAAGTAATAGATCCTCGAGTCACATCTTTAAATGTAATAGGTCCTGGTGGACCAGGCGTGTCTAAAACCTTGACAGTAAATGTGATAGACTTACTTCCACTGTTGTTTTCCACAGTAAAGACATACTTGCCAGCATCATTTCTATTGCATTCCTCCACAGTCAATGTGCTGAATGAATCAGTTGTTTGAATGTCAGCACGCAAGCTAAGATTAGCATCTGCTTTGGACCACACAGCAGTAGGAACAGGTCTTCCAGAGAAGGCAATAAATAGACGAATGCTTGCACCTGCTCTTACAATATGAGTCTGCTTGAAGTTTGCATCAATATCAATTTCAGGTGCAGAAAGCCTGTCCACGGTTTGGACTGACGCAGGAACTTCACAACTTTCTCCTTTGCCAGCACCATTGACAGCACTAACTCTGAATTTATAGTGTTCTCCTGCCTCCAAATCAACAACAGTATATTTAGTAGCAAGAACAGTCTCTGCATTGACTTTCTGCCATGCTTCGAGATCAGCTTTGCACATCTCAATGATGTACCCAATTATTTCCATGCCTCCGTCAAAAACTGGCTTAGTCCACTCTAAGCTTACACTAGTCTTTGATGTATCTGTCACCTTTACAACATTAGGAGCACTTGGTGGGCTGACTGGTTCTCTACATTTAATCAGCTTTGAAACATCACTTGCAGGTCCAACTCCTGCAGCGTTTTCAGCCATGACATGGAATTCATACTCATTGCCTTCAATAAGGCCAGTTACTCTGTATCTGTTCTCAGTAATGGGCCTCTTACTGGATACTTTAACCCAGCGCATGCTCTTCTTTTCTCTCCTTTCTAGAATGTACTCATTTATCTCGCTTCCGCCATCTGATTTTGGTCTTGTCCATGTGAGTGTGATACTGTCTCCTGTTACATTGGTAGGTTCTGGAGTTCCTGGTGCATCAGGGAGAGCTAAAAAAAGAAAAACATCATTAGGAAAACAAGATGGTAACTTCACAGTTATTTCTACAGAATGAGGTGGAAACTTACTGTAAGGTATTTGTGCGGTAACTGGATCAGATTCCAGTGGTCTGCCAACTCCAAATTTGTTCACTGCAGAGACACGGAACTGGTACTCATTGCCCTTAATTAATTTAAGTGCAGTGTAGCTGCAAGCTTCACATTTATCTTCAACTAATGCCCAAGCAATCCTGCTGGTTTCACGTTTTTCAATTATGTAGTGGGAAATAGAAGCACAACCATCATTAGCCGGAGGCTCCCACCATAATGTGACTTTTTCTCCAGTAATGTTCGTGAATCGTATTGGTCCACCAACTTTTCCTGGTGTGTCTGCAATTTTAAAGTTCAGAATTATAATTTGCTGGCACTTAGAATAAAATACTACTTTAAAAGAGCATGCTGAAAGTGTTTGGTGGAGTACCTTGTACTCTGAAGGTAATATCTTCTTGTTTAGTGCCTGATGCATTTTTGGCTTCTACTGTGTAGACTCCACGATGATCCCGGGTAGCATCTCTAATGAAAATTGTACTATATCCAATAGCTGTAGTTATTTCTATATTCATTAGTTTATCAATCTCCTTGCCATCCTTAAACCATGTCACTTTAGGTACTGGACGTCCTTTGATTAGAGCTTTAAGTCTAATGCTCTCTCCAGCTTTAACAGTAAGGCCTTCAAAGTGCTCAGGGCCAAATTCAATTGTTGGAGCAACTAAAAAAGGAAAATATAATTCAGTTCCCATATTTTTTCCTGATACTCTTTTTTAATGTATTAATTATAAAAGATTGTTATATATAGAATTCTTTCACTTAGAAAATGGCATTCTCTGAAAAGCAGCTATTATATGAACTATAAACTTAATTTTTCTGTAAGCGCACAGTGCATCATATTAACAATAGGTGAAAGACACCATTAGTATATGCTGTTACAGTACGCCAAGCTACCTGAGGCACATTTTCATTTCTAAATCATTCAGTGCATCAGAATATTACAGCTTATGATTTCTTTCCAATTTTGCTGCTGCTGCTTATCCAACACAAATGTAGAGTGTCATGCCTTTCAGCAATTGATTACATATTTCTGCCAGATTTGGGTCCTTAATTTAGACCCTCCCACCTTGGAGTACAAACAGAAATGTTCTGAATTGACTGGAAGGACCTCAGTCACACGTTCTTCCCCCCTTGGCCTCCCATTTCCAATCAGTACAGCCAGAAGCTCTAGCTGGCTTCAGTACCCAAATACAAGCATATTAAGAAATAATTCTTACTGTTTTCATCTCTGGTCATGATATAGCCTGAAGACTGTGAAGGCGGGCTGATTGTACCAACAGCATTTCTTGCAAGTACTCTGAATTCATATCGGTCTCCTGAACTGAGTCCTGTAACTGTATATTGGCATTCACTGACATCAGTAAAGTTACATCTGAGCCAACGGTCTTCACTTCCTTGCCGTTTCTCAATGCTGTAGGCCACAATCTTACTGCCTCCATCACGCAGTGGGGGGGTCCATTTAAGGGTGACTGTTTCCCTGGTGACATCAATGTAATCAGGAGTACCAGGTGGGTCTGAAAGGAAAATAATTAAAATTTATTTTTATTACTGCTCACCATAGTCTACAAGACTAGAATTTTCTTGGATGAGTGATTGATCATTCACTCACCCACTGGAGAGACTGCCAAAGTAAATTTGCTCGGCTCACTAGCTCGGCTTAGACCTGCAGCATTTTCAGCGTATACTTGGAACTGGTAATCCAGGCCCTCAAGCAGTCCGGCGATCCTGTATTCTCTGCTAGATATTAATGCAACATTAACCTTCTGCCACAAAATACTATTTCTTTCCTTCTTTTCGACATGGTATCCAATAACCTCTGAACCGCCATCATAAACGGGAGCATCCCAAGATATGGTCATTCCATCAGCCGTTATGTTGTATACAACAGGCTTGCCCGGGGCACCTGGTGGTCTAAACTGATGCTTTGCCACAACTTCTGCTGAGACAAGAGGTGGGCTCACTCCATATCTGTTTTCCGCACGAACTCTAAACTGATATTCAGTGTCTTTAACAAGGTTTGGTACTTTGAAAGTTGTTCTTGCAGCACTTGAACACACCAGCTTCCAGTTCATTTGTGAAGTTTCTCTCTTCTCAATACTGTAGCCAGTAATTTCTCCTCCCCCATCATCTTCAGGAGCTTCCCATGACAAAACTACACTATCTGCTTTGATTTCGTCTAGTCTTAAAGGTCCTTTTGGCTTAGATGGAGGGCCAAGAGTGATGACAGTGATTGTGAATGTTTTTCTGCAGACTACATTATCAAGAATTAAAGTATATTTGCCACCATGCTCCTTTTTCACATTCTTGATGCTTAAGCTTATCTTGTTTTCAGTTTTCTTGAAACGAAGATGTTCAGTTTCTTTAAGAGGGAGGTTGTCCTTGAGCCAGCTCATTGATGGCTTAGGTTTACCTTTATAGGGCAATTCAATGTGCAGGTTATGTCCAATTCTTACTGCAATTTGACCTCCAGGAATATCAGAAAGGTCAGCTTCAGGTGTTATTGTATGTTCTTTAACTGTAATGGGTCCAACAGTAACACCGTCACTCATGCCTTTTTCATTTTTAGCAAAGACTCTGAATTCCATGACAGAAAGCTCTTTAAGTTTTTCAACTTCAAATTCACAGCTCTTACTTGTGCCTGCATATGTCCATTCTTTTTCTTCCTGCAGTTTCTTTTCAATAACATAGTCCGATATAATGCTACCACCATCATAGTCAGGTTTGCTCCACTGCAATTTAACAGAAGTCTTTGTAGAATCTTTCATGGCTAGGTCTTTTACAGGTCCAGGTATGTCTGCAGCTTTCACTGGTTCAGATGTCTCACAAGGTTCACCCAGTCCAATTTCATTTTCAGCAAGAACACGGAAGAAGAATGCAGTCTTCTCTGACAGGTTAGTTAGCTTAAAGGTGGTATGAGAACACTTTGTTGTTACAGTTGACCAGGCCCTCTTTGTAGCATCTCTTTTTTCAACAACATAATTTGTTATTTCAGAACCACCATTAATGAGAGGTGGCTCCCATACCAGTGTAACTGTGCCACGAGAAACATGCTTAAGCTGCAGCTTCTGGCAGGCAGATGGCGTGTCAAGTACTTTTACATTCACAAATGATGATTTCGCTTCTCCAACTCCATTTTCAATTGTAAGAACATATTTTCCTGTATCATTTCGGGTAACTTGAGGAATAGTAAGTAGTGTAGATGATTCTGTGTTCTGGATGATATATCTTTCATCAATCCCAAGATTCTTGTCACCCTTTCTCCATGTGACTGTTGGAGGAGGTCTTCCTTTGAATGGAATCATTATTTGCACATCTTCACCTGCTTTAGCCACAACAGAGGTCCGGAGAGCAACATCCAGATCAATCTCTGGTGCCACTGTGGAAATAAGTAAAAATTAATAGTGCGTACTTGGAATGTAAAATAAGAAATGCTTTGAAAAAAAACCAAAACACAGAAAAATGATAAATAACTGAAAAGTACAGTACCAAGAATATCTTTAGCTTGAACGGGTTCTGTCATTTCAATAGGCTCTCCTTGTCCAGCACAATTTATAGCAGACACACGGAAATAATAATTAACACTTGGCTGAAGGTGTGATACAACATACTCAGTTGTTCTCACTTCTCCCTTAGTACTGACTACAGTCCATTCTTGCTCTTCACCTTCCCTTTTCTCCACCACATAGTTGGTAATTGGACTTCCTCCATCATAAGCAGGTTTAATCCAGCCAAGGGTGACGGATGTCTTGGTTGTATCCACAACCTTCAGCTTTGTTGGTGAGCCTGGCTTATCTGTAAGTGATAGTTTACAGGGGAGGGGGGAAAAAAAATCAGAAGCCATATTTACAATTAATCATAAAGAGGGATAAAATCTGCCCTCAGTTACATTGGTGCAATCCCATCCTAATTGCTCATTGTCCATTGATTTCTAACTAATTAGATATACTGCACGTTGTATCTTACCAACAGGATCTGTGGCTTTGTAGAAGTCAGAAGCTTCAGAGAACGGACCTTGTCCAGCTGCATTGACAGCACAAACTCGGAAATGATATTCGCTGTTTTCAGTCAGACCTGTTACTTTCTCTCTGGTGTCCCGAATGGTTTCTTTAGTAACCTTGAACCAACTCAGACTCTTCTTGTCACGCTTCTCAAGAAAATAGCCTGATATTTCACTGCCTCCATCAACAGTGGGCCTATTCCAGACAACGGTCATAGAATTCTTGGTTATCATTGTGACTTCTGGTACACTAGGTGGTCCAGGTGTAACTGAGTGAAAAAAAAATATGTCAGTAGATCAGTACTACTTACAAATAATACACAAGATGGTTCAGTTGCATAGTTATTTTATATTTCTTACCAAATGAATTTTTGGCTATAACGGGTTCTGACTCCAGTGAATCACCAACTCCAAACTTGTTCACACCACGGACACGGAACACATATTCATTTCCTTTGATAAGTTTTGTTGTAGTTATGATACACCCCTCCAGTTTTTCAGAAATTAAAGACCATACAACCCGACTTGTCTCCCGCTTTTCAACAACATAGTGTGTTACAGGTGCACCACCATCATCTGCTGGTGGGTCCCACGTTATTGTAATCTTTTCAGCAGTGACTGTCTTAAACTGTATAGGTCCACTTGGGGGTCCCGGCTTGTCTGTGGAAGGCAGAAGAGAGAAGATGTTAAGTATTTATTACTGAATTATTGTTTAATAGTATAATGCAGTTGTATCTCAAGACATACCAAGTATCTGTACTCTAACATGGGCTGATGCTGAACCCATGGCATTCTTCAATTTTAATTCATAGGTGCCACTGTTGAGTCGAGTTGCATCCTTGATAAGTATAGAAGCAAATTCTATTGTGTTTTCGATAGACACTAGTGCACTGGTTTGTACTTCATTGCCATTTTTGAACCATTCAATTGTGGGTATAGGCTTGCCTGAGATGCCTAGTTTTAGCTTAACTGAAGTTCCTGCTTTATATTTCACCACTTCTGTATATTCTGGTGGTACATCGATTTCAGGTGCACCTTAAGAAAAAATAAGAATAAGAAAAAGTTAAAAACATACTTATTTTAGACTTGTATTTAATAAACCCAAAAATAATAGTACTTTATTTAAGCTAATTGTTACAGGTGTTTTATAAATACAGATCAAAGTGAAGATAGCATGTATAACAAATCATAAACCTAGAACAAATTAGAACTAATCCTACCAATAAAAGGCAACCACATGTATAAATATAGCCACTTTGGCCATGGGGCATGGGCAGACTTCTGTTGCTCAAAGAAAAAAAATACCATAAGACTTTAAAAATGCAGATACAGCCGAAGATGTTCATTACAATCATGCCCAAATAGCTCACAGTCATTCAAGCTTATTGAATCAATCACTGTAAACTAGCCTTCCATATTTAAAAGACTATGGTTCTACAAAACAGTGCTGCCTTTAAGCTTCCTAGTACCACAAAATGGTACCATTGTATCACTGCAAAACACTTACCGTATGTATCAACACATGTGATAGGACCCACAACGTCTGAGGGATTACTGATGGAACCAACGGCATTCTTAGCAAAGACACGGAATTCATACCGGGAATTCTGTGTCAGACCAGATACTGTGAACTGAGTCTCAATAACATTGGTGAAGCTAGCTTTTGTCCATCTGCCATCTGGAAGATCACGTTTTTCTACGATGTATCCAGTGATCTTGCTACCACCATCAAATGCTGGCTTCTGCCATGACAGAGTGATAGCAGTCTTGGAAATATCTGAGACACGAACGTTTCGTGGTGGTTCTGCAGTAGGAAACATGAGAGTATTGCTAATAGCTGTTTTTGGATATTGGCTTACTGTACAGGACAGAATATCACGGGGGGGGGGGGGGGGGGGGGGGGGGGGGGGGGGGGGGGGGGGGGGGGGGGGG
>NW_008795194.1:4213186-4251546 GCF_000699145.1 Aptenodytes forsteri
GCATCCCGGAGAGCGGGGGGGGGGGGGAAGCACTACTTAAATGGTTGGGTTTCTTTATTTTCTAGGGAATACATACCGCAAGCATCAATTGCAAGGACTGGATCAGAAGGATGACTTGCTTTTCCAATGCCAGCTGCATTTTCTGCATAAACTCTAAATTCATAGATAAGGCCAGCGCTGATGGTGGTGACTTTGAAGTGAGTTGTGCGAATGAGGGTCTTGTTAGCCTTCTGCCATAATATGCTATTCCTGTCTTTCATTTCCAGGTGGTATCCAATCACTGCACTGCCACCATTAGTGACTGGTTCATGCCATCCAACAGTAATACTCTCTCGGGTGACATTTGTGACCCATGGTGTAGAAGGAGGGCCAGGGGTAGCTGATGATATCAAAAGAAGTGATTAATTGTAAATAAAATTGTATTTTCAACATCAGAGCATTAAAGCATTGACCTATGGCGTGAGAAGCATATTACTCACTGTAAGGAAGCTTGACAACCACACATTGTGAGTCTATGTGATCGCTGATGCCAAAGCGGTTCTCAGCTTTGATGCGGAATTGGTATTCTTCTCCTGTCGTGAGCTTCATAACTTTGATAACAGTTCTAGCAACAGTTGCAGACACTTCAGACCAAGCAGCAGTACTTGTTTCTCTTTTCAGTACAATATAGTTGGTAACTTGACTTCCACCATCATAAGCTGGCGGCTGCCATCTGAGTGTTACACTCTCTTCAGTGATATCGCTAAGGACAACAGGACCAACAGGAGGACCTGGTCTGTCCAGGACAACAATATTAACAAATGATTTTGTGGTGCCACTTGAGTTGGCAGCAGTAATGTCATATCTGCCAGCATCAGCAGCTACACTTTCTTTAAGGTTAATGATGAGACTTTCTGCAGTGGTTTCTGTGTGAAATCTCATGGTAGGTTTCAGTGGAACACCATCTCTAGACAATGTCACCTTTGGCACTGGTTTTCCAGAAACTGGAATTTCAACTTTCAGGTTTGATCCTGCTCGAATATATACAGTGTTATGAGGGAAGCCCTTCATGTCAATCTCGGGAGATTCTGAAAAAGAAAACATTTTCAAACCATTAAAAAATGGATCCAATTTAATGTGTATCAACTTTTGTCTCATGTCAGGAAGCATACCTAATTGTTCTTTAACTGTAACAGGGAGCAGTAGTTCCTTAGGATCACTTAAACCAGCTTGGTTTTCTGCAGACACCCTGAAGAAATAGTCAACATTCTCCTTAAGACCATGGACAACATGATGAGTCATCTTTACAACTGCACACTTAACCCATTTTTTATGTCCTTTCTCAAGAGCTTCAATGAGGTAGCTCACAATTCTGCTTCCACCATCGTGTTCTGGTTTTAGCCATGAAAGAGAAACACTGTCCTTTGTGACATTTGTTACTCCAAGTTTTTCTGGTGGGCTGGGTTTTTCTGAGAAAAAAAGTGCGACAGGTTAAGCAATATAGCAAGTATTTACTTTTTGTATTAGCAATTGCACAGGAATGCCATCTGGATTGAGAAAATATGTTTTAAAATGAATTTGTATATTAGAAACATTTTAAGTAAAATGCAAGCAAAATTTTAAATTCAAGCTATTACTTAACTCTTTATCATTTTTAAAACCACAGACATATCTACCACAAAATTATCTTTTAAAATGTAAACATTTAACACTTTTTATATTATTTTGAAGTAAACATTTAAAAACATATATTATTTTAAATATTAACAAATATTTTTCTTAGTAAAACACACCTGTTATTTTTGTTCCCTCCTTGGTCTCAGAAGGCACTCCAACACCATACTCATTTTCTCCAGAAACCCGGAAGTAGTAAATGGCACCTTCTTGCAAGCCAGTCACTTTGTAGGACAGGCGATGACAATTGTTTGTTACAGTGACCCATGCTTTTTTGCTGGCTTCTCGTTTTTCAATAACATAGTTCTTTACAGGTGCTCCACCATCATTTTCAGGAACATCCCAAGATAACACAACAGATTCTTTAGTTACGTCTTTTGCTGCAGTATTAGATGGTGGGCCAGGAGTATCAAGAACTTTGACAATTAAAGTCAAGGTGACAGTGTTCAGGATGTTTTGCAATGTTAATGTGTATTTTCCAGAATCATTTCTTGTTGCTTTTTCAATAGTAAGAGATGTGCAATTTTCTGAAGTATCAATGCTTGCTCGTGTACGGAGATCAGTGTCTGATTTGTTCCACGTTACATTTGGGACTGGTTTGCCTCTGAAAGGAACAGTCATTGTGAATGACCCACCAGCCTTTACAATTAAAGTCTTCCGCATTTCACTGTCAATATCAAAGGCAGGTTCTTCTTCTCTTTCTTTTGCCACCTGAGGTTCTGAGACATCACTTGGTTCACTGGCACCAATTTTGTTAATGGATTTCACTCTGAAGACATACTCAGAGCCTGATACTAATCCAGTTATAGTGTATTCTGTGCCTCTTAAGTTCTGAATAGCCGTTGTCCAGTCAGTTTCATCAGTTTTCTTGTATTCAACTGTGTATCCTGTTACTGGAGCACCTCCATCAAACAGTGGCTTTGTCCACCCAATTGTGATATTTGACCTTGTAGAATCCATAATCTTGGGTTTAGATGGGGGAGATGGCAAGAAGATTGGATCTTCTGCCCGAATCAATGGTGTGGTTTCACTTGGAAGACTGAGGCCAGCAGCATTTTCTGCATAAACCCGGAATTCATATTCACATCCTTCACGGAGACCAGATGATTTCACTCTTAAATCATAAACTGGCTTTTTGTTTACACGAATCCATCGTAGGCTAGTTTTCTCACGCCTTTCAATTACATAGCCAGAGATCTCATTGCCTCCATCAGACTCAGGTCTTGCCCAGCACAGAGTTATCGAATCTTTGCTCACACTGGTGATCTCTAAAGATGTAGGTGGACTTGGAACGGTAAATGGGTCTAGGGCTTTGACAGCAACACTTTCTAGAGGCTCACCAGTGCCATATTTGTTAACTCCCATCACTCTGAAAATATACTCATTACCCTTCAGTAGTTTTGTCACTTTACAGGATGTTGTTCTAAGCTCTCCTTCACAAAGTGTCCATGCAATTCTGCTGGTCTCACGTTTTTCTACAATATAATAATCAATATCTGCACCGCCATTTTCTTGAGGGGATCCCCAAGATAAATGACACTTTTCAGCAGTAAGGCCATTTATTTCTAATGGGCCTGCAGGTGGGCCAGGTCTATCAAGTACTTTGCAATTAATTGCCAAAGATCTTGTTCCTGCAACATTTTGTAATGTTAGTACATACTGTCCTGAATCACCTCGAATACAGTCCTTAATGGTTATTGCAGTAGAGTGATCTGTTGAGGCTATTTCAACTCTAGCTTTTCCTTCAAGGTCCTTGCCATCCTTTGTCCATGAAATCACTGGTATTGGCCGTCCTGCAATATCAGCATTGACTTTAAACACTTCTCCAGCTTTCACAACTACAACATCCCTGAATTTGGCATCCATCATAATTCTTGGAGCCTCTACATCATCTTTTACAGTCACAGGTCCAGTTGATTCAGATGGCTGACTGAAGAGTCCAGCAGCATTCTTTGCAATCACACGGAATTCATATCGCTGGTCTTCTGTAAGTCCACCTACGTCAAAGTATGTTTCTTGCACATTAGTAAAATTACACTTTAGCCAACGACCATCTGGTATCTCTCTGCGTTCAATAATATATCCTGTTACTTTAGCTCCACCATCATATTCTGGTTTAGTCCATTTCAGTGACACACATGTTCTTGTAATATTCGTAACTTCTGGTTGACCAGGAGGATCACATGGATCTCTTGCAGCAACTGGTTCACATGATTTACTGCATTTGCCTATTCCGGCAATGTTTTCAGCATAGACACGATATTCATACAGCAGTCCTTCATCAAGACCTGTAACTTTCATTTGTGTATCAGGTATAAGGCTCTTGTTGACTTTTGTCCAAAGAATGCTGCTTCTTTCTTTACGCTCCAAGTGATATCCTAGTACTCTGCTACCTCCATCATTAACTGGTACCTGCCAAGTTACAATCATGAAAACTTTAGTTGCATGTGCCACATGAGGAGTTCCAGGCGGTCCTGGAGGCTTAAATGGATACTCTGCCACAACAGAAGGAGAATTAGTGTAAGTGCTTTTCCCATAACGGTTTTCTGCACAAATACGGAACTGATATTCAGAGCCAGTGGTGAGTCGAGATACTTTAATTGCTGTTCTTGCAACTGCTGCAGATACTACATCCCACGTTGTTGTTGTAGTTTCTCGCTTCTCTACAATGTAATTGCTAATATGGCACCCACCATCGTATGCTGGAGGTTTCCAAGACAGAGTTATGCTTTCAGCACTAACTTCATCAATATGCACATCAGTTGGTGGTCCTGGTCTGTCAAGGACAACTACAGTTAAAGAAGCTGTTGTTGATCCGGCAGCATTTGAAAGATGTAATTCATAATGTCCCAAATCTTCATTTGAAGCTTCCTTGATGGACAGTGAAGTTGAAGTCTTTGATGTCTGAACATTTACCCTGGTTGTCTCTTTTAAGGGATTCCCATCCTTCTTCCAGCTAACGGTTGGAAGAGGTCGCCCTCTGAATGGCACATCAATCTTAAGATCATCTCCAGCTTTCACAGTGAATGTGTTGAAAAGGAGCTCAGCAGATGGCTGGATTTCAATATCTTTTGCAATGATTGGGACACCAAGTTCTCTTGGATCGCTTTTTCCTTTTTCATTAACAGCAATCACTCTGAAACTGTACTCTTCTCCCATACTTAAGCCTGTTATTGTTGCTTCTAATGTTTTCACCTCTGTACATGCACTCCATTTTGTACTTCCTTTAGTTTGCATTTCTACTATATAACCAGTAATTTTACTGCCACCATCACTCTCTGGCTTTTCCCATTTAATTGAAGCAGAGTTACGAGTCACATCAACAAGAACGACCTTTGCAGGTGGAGAAGGTGGTTCAGAAACCTTAACTGGGTCAGGTGTTTCTGCTGGTAAGCCAACCCCATATTCATTTACAGCTAGGACACGGAAGTAATAACTACATCCTTCTTGTAGTTGAGTAATTTTGAAAGAATTCTTAGTGCAGTTGTTTGTAATAGTGGCATATGCCTTTCTTGTGGATTCTCGCTTTTCAACTACGTAGTTGGTAATTTTAGCTCCACCATCAATAAGTGGCGGTTCCCAGGCTAATGCTACAAAATCTTTCTTCACTTCTCCGATTGTCAGGTTTATAGGTGCACTAGGTGTATCAAGCACTCTGACATTAACAAAAGCTGATTTTTTGCCACTGTTGTTCTCTAAAGTAAGATTGTATCTACCACTATCAAATCTATTCACGTTGTCAATGACCAGCATTGTATAGGAACTGGTGACTTCAATCTGAGCTCGCTCACTAATTGTTCCTTCTGCTTTTTCCCATTTAACTTCAGGTTCTGGTCTTCCTTTGATGGTGACGAACAGGCGTAATGTACCACTAGCACGTACAGTGACTACTTTTCTGAGATCTGCATCAAGTTCAATTTCAGGAGGTTCAATCTTGTCCGCTGCTATGACTGTACCAGGTATAGTAGCAGGTTCTCCTACACCTTCTGAGTTGATGGCACAGATGCGGAAGTTATACTCCTGGTTCTCTTTAAGTTTTGTTACGGTGAACTGTTTTGCTTGTAGTCCTGTTGGTGGGGTGCAGGTAGTCCATTCATCAGCAGCAGCTTCTTTTACTTCTACTACATATCCCTTAACTGGAGCACCACCGTCATAAATGGGCTTACTCCAGGCGAGGGAAACTGATGACCTGGAAGTGTCTGTAACCTTTGGATTGCTTGGTGGACCTGGTGGATATAATACATCACAAGCACGATAGAGAATGGATGGCTCACTGGGTTCCCCTACCCCTGCAGCATTTTCAGCAGAAACTCTAAATTCATAGAAATGCCCATCGGTAAGACCTGTTACTCTGAATCGCAAGTCCGTCAGCCTTTTCTTATTGCATTTCGTCCACCGGATACCATCTTTGTCTCGTTTTTCAAGTATGTAACCTTCAATTTCAGCTCCCCCATTGTCTTCTGGGCGACCCCATGTTACCACCATTGAATCTTTTGTGATTGCTGAAACTTCAGGTGTTGAAGGAGGACCAGGGGGTTTGTATGGATTACGAGCCACAATTGGCTCAGATTCCAAGGGTTCTCCAATTCCATATTTGTTCACTGCCATTACGCGGAAAATGTACTCATTGCCAGCAAGGAGTCTGGTTACTTTGTGGTTAAGAGCCTGCATGTCTGTTGCTACTTGTGTCCATGAAAGCCTGCTTGTCTCTCTCTTCTCAATGATATAATGTGAGATACTAGAACCACCATCATGTAAAGGTGGAGCCCATGCCAAGTAGCATTTTTCTGCTGTGACACCTGTAACCTTCAAAGGTCCTTCTGGAGGTCCTGGCCTGTCAAGCACTTTTACAGTGATTGGTATAGATTTTGTGCCACCAACATTTCTGAGGTTAAGAGTATAGTGACCTCCATCTAGTCTTATACAGTCTTTGACAGTAAGAGTTGTTTTCTGAATGGTAGATTTAATTTCCATTCTTGCAGTTGCTTCTTCAAGGTCTTTACCATCTTTTGACCATGTAATGTCAGGAATAGGTTTGCCATGGATATCAGCTTCAAGAACAAAGGTTTCTCCAGCATGAACAACAATGACATCTTTGTATTTAGGATCCAGTGAAGCCCCTGGTGCTTCAATTTCATCTCTGGCAGTAATGGGCCCTGTACTTTCAGATGGTTCACTCAAACAACCTGCTGCATTTCTTGCAATTACTCTAAATTCATATCGTTGGTCTTCAACAAGACCGCTTACTGTAAATTCTGTTTCCAACACATTTGTAAAGCTGGCTTTCATCCAGCGACCATCTGGTAGTTCTTTCTTTTCTACAATGTATCCAGTTATTTTGCTTCCACCATCATATTCTGGTTTTTTCCACTTCAGCGTGATATTATTTCTTGTAACAACAACGGCCTCTGGGCGGCCAGGTGGGTCACAAGAATCTCGAGCAACATACAATTCTGATACTTTGCTGACTTTGCCAATGCCAACAATGTTTTCAGCAGAAACTCTGAACTCATATTCAAGACCTTCTTCAAGGCCATCTGTTTTATATTTGGTGTCTGCAATGAGTGACTTGTTCTGTTTTGTCCAAAGAATGCTGTTCTTATCTTTACGTTCAAGATGGTAGCCAAGAACTTTGCTTCCTCCATCATTAACTGGTTCATGCCATTGTACGATCATATGGTCCTTGGAAGCTGCTGTTACGAATGGGGTTCCAGGTGGCCCAGGCACCTTGTAGGGGTATTGCACAACAACTGGTTTAGAATCCAAAGGAGAGCTCTTCCCATATCTATTTTCAGCAGAAATCCTGAACTGGTATTCAGAACCTGTTTTAAGCTTTGTTGCTTTGATAGTTGTTCTTGCAACAGTTGCTGACACAATGCTCCATGTGGTAGTGCTTGTGTCACGCTTTTCTACTATATAGTTGCTTATCTGACAGCCACCAGTGTAATCAGGTGGATCCCATGATAAAACAACAAAGTCTGCGCTAACTTCGTCAAAGCGGACAGGTCCTCGTGGTGGGCCAGGCTTTTCCAGTACAATTATGCTCAGGTGCTCTGTTGCCGTACCTGCTGTGTTTGTTGCTGTTACTGTGTATTTACCGAAGTCTTCCTTGTTGCTTTCTTTAATATGTAAGATAGTTGATGTTGATGTATCCTGAATATGTAATCTGGTTGTCTGTTTCAGTGGCTGCTCATCTTTTGTCCAAGTAATAGTAGGTTTGGGTCTACCTATAAATGGTACTTCTACCTTCAGATCTTCTCCAGCCTGTACACTGTATGTATTAAACATCAGTTTGAAACTTGGCTCAATTGTCAAGTCTTTAGCTATCACAGGAATTCCAAGTGCTCTGGGATCGCTTTTGCCTTTTTCATTGTAGGCAATCACATGAAACTGATATTCCTGTCCTGGACTCAAACCAGACACAACTGCATTGCATGTTTTGGTCTCACTAACAACACTCCATTTTTCTGTTCCTTTAGGCAGCATTTCAACAATGTATCCCAAAATTCTGCTACCTCCATCATGTTCAGGTTTTTCCCATGTAAGTGATGCACTTCTCTGAGTCACATCGGTGAGTGTTACTTTCCCAGGAGGCAGGGGTGGCTCTGAGGCTTTGACAGCATCTGTGGTTTCAGCTGGAATACCAATTCCAAATTCGTTTTCAGCCATAACTCTAAAGTAATAAATTGCTCCTTCTGTAAGATTTTCAACTTTAAAACTTGTCTTGCCACACTTAGCACTTACATTTGCAAATGCCTTCCTGGTTGACTCACGCTTATCTATTACATAGTTCTTTATCTTTGCACCACCATCAATAATGGGTGGTTCCCAAGATAATACAGCAGAATCCTTCTTTATATCCTTTACCACTAAGTTTTGTGGTGGTCCTGGTGTGTCCAACACTTTTATTGTAACAAATGCAGATTTAGAACCACTGCTGTTCTCCAACTTAAGAATGTACTTTCCAGCATCATTTCTATCACAGTTGTCAATTGAAAGTTGTGTGTAGTTTATGCCTTTATCAATCTGAACTTTTTCTGTGAATTCACCTTCTTCTCGAGACCACGTGATATCAGGTGTTGGTCGTCCCCTGAATGGTATGTGAATCCTAGCAGACCCACCAGCTCTTACCACTATCCCTTTTCTTAGCTCTGAATCAATATCAAGTTCTGGAGCTTCAAGTTTGTCTTCTGGTTTAATAGTACCGGGAACTGATGCAGCCTCTCCTACACCAACCTTGTTGAGGGCGCACACTCGTAGTTTATATTCTTGATGTTCAGTAAGCTTTTTGATTTCAAATCGAGTGGCACGTACACCTGTCTGTGGAGTAACGAGTGACCATTCGTCTTCATCTGCTTTACAGATTTCTACAAGGTATCCCTGGATTTCACAACCACCATCATAAATAGGTTTACTCCAACCAAGTGTAACTGAACTTTTGGTGGTATCCACAACATGGATATTTGTAGGTGGGCCAGGCTTGAACATGGGGTCACAAGCTTTAAAGTAAGGAGAAACATGGCTTGGTTCACCCACTCCAGCAGCATTTTCAGCAGAAACTCTGAATTCATATTCATGATCCTCTGTTAATCCTGTAACTCTTAATCGCAAATCTGTAATTCGGCGTTTATTGCATTTTATCCATCTGATGCCTGCTCGGTCTCTCTTTTCTACAATGTAACTTATGATTTCACTACCTCCATCACTATCTGGCCGGCTCCAGCAGACAGTCATAGAATCCTTTGTGATGTTGGTGATTTCCAAGGCCTTTGGTGGTCCAGGAACCACAAATGGATTTTTCATCATTACTGGCACAGATTCTAATGGCTCACCAACCCCATACTTGTTAACTGCCATAATACGGAAAACATATTCATTTCCTTCCAAGAGTTTTGTTACTTTCAGCATTGTAGGTAAAACCTCTGAAGCAACAACAGTCCATGCTAGGCGACTAGTTTCTCTCTTCTCTACAATGTAATGAGAAATATCACTGCCACCATCATGAAGAGGAGGAGCCCATGCCAATGAACATTTTTCAGCTGTAACTCCTGTCACTTGGACTGGCCCCTCTGGAGGTCCTGGCCTGTCCAGGACTTTTACGTTTACTGGTACTGTCTTTGTTCCTGCAACATTAGAGGCTTCTAAAATGTACTGTCCACCATCAATTCTAATAGCATCTTTTACAATTATTAATGCACTGAAATCTGTGTTCTTTATTTCATATCTAGCAGTTTCCTCAAGCTCTTTATCTCCTTTGTACCACTTAATGGTTGGTAGTGGCTTTCCGTGAACATCAGCCTCAAGTCTGAATGTTTCACCAGCATTTACAACAATTGTGTCTTTGTACTTTGGATCCATTGAAATTCGTGGAAGTTCAACTTCGTCCCTTGCTGTTATTGGTCCTGTACTGTCAGAAGGTTTGCTTATTGCACCTGCAGCATTCTTTGCAATTACTCTAAATTCGTATCTTTGGTCTTCAGTAAGCCCTGTTACAGTGAACTGAGTTTCAATGATATTTGTGAAGCTAGCTTTCATCCAGCGACCATCTGGTAAGTCACGTTTCTCTACAATATAACCAGTAATCTTACTTCCACCATCATATTCTGGTTTGGTCCACTGTAGAGTAATAGAACTTCTTTTTATTATTATAGCTTCTGGGCAACCTGGAGGATCACATGGGTCACGAGCTACATAGCACTCAGAAACTTTACTTGTTTTGCCTACACCAACAATATTTTCTGCAGAAACTCGAAACTCATATTCAATTCCTTCTTCAAGGTTAGTTGTCTTAAAACTTGTGTCCTGAATAATAGTCTTGTTCACTTTAGCCCATAAAATGCTGTTTTTCTCCTTTCTCTCAAGATGGTAGCCCAGCACTCTACTGCCACCATCATTTATTGGTTCATGCCACTGTACGACCATGGAGTCTTTTGTAACCGTTGTCACAAATGGTGTGCCAGGAGGTCCTGGTTCCTTGTAGGGGTACTGTGCCACAACTGGCGCAGATTCCAATGCAAAGCTCTGCCCATACCTGTTCTCAGCAAATATTCTGAACTGGTATTCTGAACCAGTTTTCAGTTTAGTCACCTTCAGTGTAGTTCTTGCAACTGTAGCTGAAACTGTTTCCCACACAGTGGTGGTTGTATCTCTCTTGTGAACAACATAGTTGGTGATTTGGCAGCCGCCTGTGTACGCTGGGGGATTCCATGATAGGGTAATACTTTCTGCACTTATTTCATCAAACTTCACAGGTCCTACTGGAGGATCAGGTTTGTCTAGAGTTATAATTTCAACAGAGGCAGACTTTTGCCCAACAACATTGGCCACAGTGATTTCATAAGTACCACTGTCCTCTTTGCTAGTTTCTTTAATATTCAATATAGTGAGATCAGTCAAATCACTAACATTTACTCTTGTCGTCTGCCTTAATGGCTGGCCATCTTTTACCCAGGTAACAGTTGGTTTAGGTCGACCTGCAATTGGTACTTCTACTTTCAGATCTTGTCCCACTTGGATACTATAACTGTGAAAAGCGGGTCTTACATCAGGTTCAATCACCAGGTCTTTGGCAACTATTGGAACCGCAAGTGCTCTGGGATCACTCTTACCCTTTTCATTTACAGCCATTACTCTAAAAAGATATTCTTCCCCTTGAGTTAGGTTAGTAATAACCGCTTCAAGTGTTTTTACACGAGCACACTCTGACCACTTCTCACTATCCTTTGCTTGCATTTCAACAATGTATTGTATGATTTTGCTGCCACCATCATGTTCAGGTTTTGCCCAGCTTAGCGAGACACTGTTTCTTGTGACATCATCCACTGTTATTTTCCCAGGAGGCTGTGGAACTTCAGCAACTTTTATTGGGTCACTGGTTTCCGCAGGGAGGCCAATTCCATATTCATTCTCAGCAGAGATTCTAAAGAAGTAATAGCAGCCTTCCTGAAGTTGATCTACTTTCCATGAAGTCTTGTGGCAGTTTGTTACAACAGCTGCATATGCCTTTCTTGTTGCTTCACGCTTTTCAATAATGTAATTCTTTATTTTTGCTCCACCGTCCAAGAGAGGAGGCTCCCATGAAAGTGAAACAGAGTCTTTAGTGATCTCTCTGATTTTTAAGTTAACAGGTGCACTTGGGGTATCCAGTACTCTTACACTGACAAAGGCAGACTTTGTTCCACTGCTGTTTTCTAAAGTCAGAGTGTACTTTCCAGTATCAAATCTGTTAACATTGTCTAGAACAAGGGAAGTAAAGCTGCTAGTAGTATCAATAATAGCTGCTTCTCTGATCTCACCATCCATTTTACCCCATTTTACTTCAGGTGTTGGACGGCCTCTGATGGGAACAAACAGTCTTAAGGAACCTCCTGCCCTCACATTTACAATCTTCCTTAATTCCATGTCAAGGTCAAGGTCTGGTGCCTCCATCTTTTCTTCCACAATAACAGAACCAGGAACGTCTGCATGCTCTCCAACTCCTGCTTTATTAACTGCACATATGCGGAATTTGTATTCATGTTTTTCTACTAATTTTTCTACTTCCATGTGAGTATTCTTAATTCCAGTTGGAGGGGTACAAATTGCCCATTCACCATCACTTACATCACATTTTTCCACAATGTATCCCTGAATTTCAGAGCCACCATCATAGATAGGTTTACCCCATGAAAGAAATACTGAAGATCTTGTAACATCCACAACTTTAGGATTATTGGGTGGACCTGGCTTGTAAATAGGATCACACGCTTTGTAGTAAGTGGAAGGTGGGCTTGGTTCACTAAGACCAGCAGCATTTTCAGCTGAAACTCTGTACTCATAATCATGATTTTCTATAAGCCCAGTCACTCTGTATCGCAGTTCACTTATCAGGCGTTTGTTACATCTTGTCCAGCGAATACCTTCCTTATCTCGTTTTTCAAGGATGTAGCCTAGGATTTCACTACCACCATCTGAGGCTGGCCTTTCCCATACAACTATCATAGAATCCTTGGTAATGGCTGTGACTTCTGGTGCCTTCGGTGGAAGTGGCACTACAAATGGGTTTTTTGCGAGTACTGGTTCAGACTCAAGAGGTTCACCAACACCGTATTTATTTACTGCCATGATGCGGAAAACATATTCATTTCCTTCTAAAAGTTTTGTAACTTTGCAATTCAGGGTTTGCACATTTGAATCAACAACCATCCACACCAAGCGACTTGTTTCCCTTTTTTCTACAACGTAGTGCGAAATATCGCTACCACCATCTTGTAGCGGAGGTTTCCATGACAGCATGCATTTTTCAGCAGTAACGCCTGTAATCTCAACAGGTCCTTCTGGTGGTCCAGGTCTATCAAGAACTTTGACATTAACAGGAACTTTCTTTTCACCTGCAACATTCTTTGCCAGTAGTACATACTGACCACTGTCAACTCTAATGGCTTCCTTCACACTAAGGCTTGTTGCAAAATCGGTACTTTTTATTTCCATACGAGCAGTGTTTGTCAGCTCACGATCACCTTTTAACCACTGAATGGAAGGTATTGGTTTGCCATGAACATCAGCGTCAAGTCTGAATGACTCACCAGCATGGACTACAATAGTGTCTTTGTATTTTGGATCCATACTTATATGAGGTGGTTCTACTTCATCTCTTACTGTAATTGCCCCTGAGCTCTCAGATGGTTCACTGAAAACACCTGCAGCATTTCGTGCTATAACACGGAACTCATACCTCTGGTTTTCAACTAGACCAGTTACTTCAAATTGGGTATCAATGACATTTGTAAAGCTTGCTTTCATCCAGCGACCATCAGGTAGCTCCTTCTTTTCAACAACATAGCCTGTGATCTTACTTCCACCATCATACACAGGTTTCTTCCACTGAAGTGTTACTGAGCTTCTTGTGACAATTATAGGTTCTGGACGACCTGGAGGGTCACATGGGTCATGTGCAGTATAGCATTCAGATGCTCTACTTGCCTTTCCAATGCCCACTATGTTTTCTGCATAAACTCTGAACTCATATTCAAGACCTTCCTCAAGGCCAGTTGTCTTAAATTTGGTATCTGGAATAGGTGTTTTATTCAGTTTAGCCCACAGAATGCTGTTTCTTTCTTTGCGCTCCAAGTGATACCCAATGATCTTGCTACCACCATCATTGACTGGTTCATTCCATTGTACCACCATGCTGTCTTTTGAGACATTTGTTACAAAAGGTGTTCCAGGTGGACCGGGAACTTTAAATGGGTATTGGGCTATGATTGGCTCTGAAGTGAGATAGATACTCTTCCCATACCTGTTCTCAGCTGCGATTCTGAACTGATATTCACAGCCAGTCTTTAATCGACATGCTTTTATAGTTGTTCTTGCAACAGTAGCTGACACAATCTGCCAAGTGGTGGTGGAAGTGTCTCTTTTTTCTACAATGTAATTTTTGATAGAGCTACCACCATCATACTTGGGTGGTTCCCAGGAAATGGTAATACTATCTGCTGTTACTTCATCTACTTTTACTGGTCCGGTTGGAGGTCCTGGTTTGTCAAGGACAACAATATTTAGGGTCTCAGTTGCTTCACCTGCAGAGTTTGTAAGTTTAACTAAATACGTCCCCACATCTTCTCTGCATGCTTCTTTTATTGTTAACACTGTGTTATTTTCTGAACTTTCTGCATTTACTCTTGTAGTCTGCTTCAATGCCACATTATCTTTATGCCAAAACACTGCTGGTTTGGGTCGACCAACAAAAGGAACATCAACCTTTAAGTCCTCTCCTGCTAGAACACTGAAGGTGGTAAACAGTAGTTTGAAAGCAGGTGGAATCACAAGATCTTTTGCAACAACAGGTATACCCAGCTGGCGAGGATCACTGATACCTTTCTCATTCTGAGCTGAAACACGGAAGGTGTATTCTTCACCTTGGATCAATCCTGTGATAGTGGCTTCAGTAACTTTCACTGTAGCACAAGTTGACCACTTTTCACTGCCTTTGCTTTGCATTTCTACAATGTAGCCCAGAATTCTGCTACCACCATCATGTTCAGGTTTTTCCCAAGATAAGGATACGCTATTTCTTGTCACATCCAACAAAGTTATTTTCCCTGGTGGAAGTGGTCTTTCTGATACTTTTACGGATTCTGAAGTTTCAACTGGAAGGCCTATTCCATACTCATTTTCAGCTAGGACTCTGAAGTAGTAGTTGCAGCCTTCTTGCAGTGAATCAACTTTCCAGCTGGTCTTGTGGCAATTAGCATTAACAGTTGAATAAGCTTTTCTTGTTGATTCACGCTTTTCAACAATGTAATTTTTTATTTTAGACCCACCATCTATGAGAGGAGGCTCCCATGTGAGTGTAACTGATGATTTTGTAACTTCTTTTATTTTCAAATCTTGAGGTGCCCCTGGGGTATCAAGAACTCTGACGTTCACAAATGCTGACTTACTACCTGAGCTGTTTTCAATTGTCAGTATGTATTTGCCACTATCAAATCTATTTACATTTTCCACAATAAGTAGAGTATAAGAGCTTGTCGATTCAATGCTCGCTCTATCCAAAGATTCCCCATGTTCTCTTGTCCATTTTACTTCAGGTGCTGGTCTTCCTTTAATTGGGACAAAGAGCCTTAGAGTACAGCAGGCTCTAATAGTGACAACTTTACGTAGCTCTGCATCAAGTTCAATCTCTGGAGGTAGCATTCTTTCTTCAGCTTTTGGAGTCCCAGGAACAAGAGCAGGTTCTCCAAGACCTTCAGAGTTCATAGCATATATCCGTATTTTATACTCTTGATTTTCTTTCAGGTCAGTGATGGTAAAAGAAGTGGCCTTTAGACCTACTGGTGGAGTTACAATCTTCCACTCGTCTTCTTCAGGTAGTGCGATCTCAACCATGTAACCTGTGATCTCTGAACCACCATCGTATATTGGTTTGTTCCATGCTATTGTAATTGAGGACTTGCTGCTATCCAAAACACGAGGATTACCTGGGGGACCAGGCTTAAATACAGTATCACAAGCTTTATAGAATGGACTGGTTGGGCTTGGCTTACTGACTCCAGCAGCATTTTCAGCCATGACTCTGTATTCATATTCATGGCCTTCTGTCAGTCCAGACACTTTATAACGTAAGTCAGTAACAACCCGTTTGTTACATTTCACCCACCGTAGACCAGCCCTATCTCGACGTTCAACAATATAGTTAGTTATTGGGCTTCCACCATCAGAATCAGGATGGCCCCAACAGACAACCATAGAATCTTTTGTAATTGCTGTAACTTCAGGTGTTTTAGGTGGATCAGGTGGCACATATGGATTTACTGCAAGAACGGGCTCTGATTCCAGAGGCTCACCAACTCCATATTTGTTAACAGCCATAACACGGAATACATATTCATTGCCCTTCAACAGCTTAGTAACCTTCAGTTTAGTTAATGGAACTTCTGTGGCTACAGCTGTCCATGCCAATCTACTGGTTTCACGTTTTTCAACCACATAATGGTCAATCTTTGCTCCTCCATCATCCAGTGGAGGTAGCCATGACAGCACACATTTTTCTGCAGTGACTTCAGACACAGCCAAAGGCCCTTCTGGGGGACCAGGTCTATCAAGAACTTTAACATTGAAGATATGCTTGGCAAAGCCACCAGGATTTGTTGCAGTAAGTGTATAGGCACCACCATCTCTTCTTGAAGAATCTTTATTGATAAGAACAGTAGAGAAATCTGCTATTATTATTTCTAATTTTGCTGTGTCTTCAAGTTCTTTCTCTCCTTTTGTCCATGTCATAGTTGGTGGAGGGCGACCTGAAACATCAGCCTCAAGTCTGAAAACTTCACCTGCTTTCAGCACTAAGGTATCTTTGTATTTAGCATCCACCCTTATCTTTGGTGCTTCAATGTCATCTCTACAAGTTATTGCATCTGATGGCTCAGAGGGCTGACTAACAGCCCCACCAGCATTCCTAGCAATCACACGGAATTCATAGGCAGCATCTTCTGTCAAACCACTTACAGTGAATTCAGTCTCTAGTATATTGCTGAAATTAGCCTTCAGCCAACGGCCATTAGGAAGGTCTCTTTTTTCAACGGTGTAGCCAGTTATCTTAAAACCTCCATTATATTCTGGTTTAGTCCACTTCAGTGTAACTGCATGTCTTGTAATGTTCAGAGGTATCGGCTTACCAGGTGGATCTATTGGGTCTAGGGCAAACACAGGCTCAGATGGCTTGCTTGGCTTACTCTTCCCAGCCAGATTTTCTGCTATAACACGGAATTCATATGCAATGCCATCGGTAAGTCCAGTTGATTTAAAGATATTGCCTGATACCAACATTTTACTTACAGTCTGCCAAAGAATGCTATTTCGTTCTTTTCTTTCAACATGATATCCCAGAATTGGGCTTCCACCATCAGTAACTGGCTCATTCCAGCTAATGGTCATGGTTTCTCTGGTGACTGCAATCACCTGAGGAGTGCCAGGAGGCCCAGGTACCTTAAATGGGTAGTTGGCAACTACAGACTCTGAAGTAATGGCTGGACCAATTCCATACCTGTTTTGAGCTTTAACACGGAACTGATACTCAACTCCAGTAGTAAGACGAGTGGCTTTAAATGTAGTACGTATCACTGTTGTTGCCAGTTCAGTCCATGTGGTACTGTCAGTTTGACGCATTTCTACAACATAGTTACTTATTGGTACACCACCATCATTCAAAGGAGGCTCCCATGAGAATGTTAGAAAGTCAGATGAAATTTCATCAAATTTGATTGGTCCAGTAGGAGGTCCAGGTATGTCATGAACCTGAACTGTGATTACTTCACTAACTTCTCCAACAATATTTTTAGCTGACAGTGGATATTGACCACTATCACTTCGTTTACATTCATTGATGGTTAGTATGGTTGCAGTTGCAGTATTTTCATAATTTACCCTTTGTGTTTGCTTAAGTATCTGGTCTTCTTTCTTCCAAGTCACAGTAGGCCTTGGACGACCAAGCACAGGGATTTCAATCTTGATATTGTCACCAGCTTTGGCAATGACTGTTTTCTGGTAGATACCACGGAGGTCAAACTCTGGTAGCATCGTTTGCTCCTTGATAATAACTGGCCTGCTTTCTCTTGGGGCACTTCTTCCAGCACTGTTAACTGCCATAACCTGGAAAGTGTACTCTTCATTTTCAGTTAGATTCTTTACTACACAGTCCAGTGTTTTTACAGTGGTGATATGTGCCCACTGGTTGGTTCCTTTTCTCTGTGCTTCAATTACATACCCAGTGATCTTGCTGCCACCGTCATGTTCTGGTTTTGGCCAAGCCAGGCTAACTGAGTTCCGTGTTACATCCATAATATTAAGGCTCTCAGGTGGGGATGGTGCCTCAGAAGCTCTTACTGGTTCTGCCGTTTCAGCTGGTTCACCAATACCATACTCATTTTCAGCCAGCACTCTGAAATAGTATTCACACCCCTCAGACAAATTAGGAATCCTGAAGGAACACTTCTGGCAGTTGGTTGTGACTGTTGAATATGCTTTCCGAGTCGATTCACGTTTCTCAACAATATAGTTTGTTATACGTGAACCACCATCTATCAGAGGCATATCCCATTGGAGGGTGATGCTGTCTTTGGTTATATCTCTAGGCTTAAGGTTTATCGGTGGACCTGGTGTATCCAAGACTTTTACATTTACAAAGCCAGTCTTCTTACCAGCAGCATTTTCAAGAGTCATTATGTATTTTCCTGCATCGTATCTGGTGCATTCTGTGACAATCAAGAGTGTAAAAGAATCGGTATTTTCAATACTGGCACGTCCTTTGAGTGAAACATCATCTTTTGTCCATGTAACTTCTGGAGTTGGACGTCCTTTAATTGGCACAAAAATCCGAATAGTTAATCCAGCTCTAACAACAAGTGTTCTTCTTAGCTCAGCATCTAATTCAAAGTCAGGAATCTCTTCCCGCTCTTTGATCTCCACACTTGGAATTACTGCTGGTTCGCCGACACCTGCAGCATTCATGGCAGAGATTCTGAAACTGTATTTGGCTCCTGTCTGCAGATGAGCAACAACAAACTGCGTGATTCTTAAAGCAGTCCCTGTCGTGTCTTTTACCCATTCTTCTTCTCCTTCCTTTTGATGCTCTACTATATAGCCAATGATGTCAAGACCACCGTCATAGTGAGGCTTGCCCCAGGCTAGAGATGCACTTGTCTTTGTAGTATCAGTCACTCTTGGATTTGCAGGTGGACCTGGTGGGTCTGAAAAGTGAGGAAAAGATAAAACATTACATTACAAAGGAAGTCACTCTTATGCTGTCTGAATGTGCTCCCCACCCATCCCACCCACCCCCAAAAAAGAAAAGGCATGATACTAACATGCAACATCCTTGCATATGACTGATTTTGAAGCATCACTTGGTGGTCCAACTCCTGCTCTATTTTCTGCACTGACACGGAATTCATATTCATTTCCTTCCAGGAGACCAGTTACTTTGCATCTAAGGTCTGAAACTGGTTTCTTTGTTGCTCTGACCCATCTTAAACCTTTCTTTTCTCTTCGCTCCACATAGTAACCTGTGATTTCACTTCCACCATCATCTACCGGCCTTTTCCAGGTAACTGTGACAGTATTTTTAGTCACATTTGTTACTTCTGGTTTTCCAGGAGGGCCTGGGGGACCTGATAAGGAAGAAAAAAGTACAGTTAAAACAAAACCCAAGTATTCCAAGATTAATAAAAACACACTGGAACTTCTTAGCTTGTTCTACGTACCAAATCTATCCACCATTTTAACTGGTTCTGATTGTACTGGTTCACCCTTGCCGTATTGATTTACTGCTGAGACACGGAAAACATATTCATTTCCTTGAATGAGCTTGCTAACAACATGCCTACAGCTTTCAATATTTTCAGCAACCAATGTCCAGAGCAGTCGGCTAGTTTCTCTCTTTTCAAGAACATATGATTTGACTGGTGATCCACCATCTTCTGCTGGAGGTGACCATGTAAGAGTCGCTTTTTCTGCTGAAACATTGCTGATCTCAATAGGCCCTGGAGGTCCTGGAACGTCTAAAACTTTCACATGTACGCTCTCCTGCTTAGTGCCAAAAGGATTGGTTGCAGTGATTGTGTATTCTCCAGAATCTTTTCTGACTGCATATTTGACAGTTAGAGTAGAAGACGTTGGTGTGGTTTCAATGTGCACAAGCTCTGAAGGTCTAAAATCTTTTCCAGCTTTTGACCATGCTGAAGTTGGAGGTGGTTTGCCACGGATACTAATAGCAGACACTGTAATGGTGTCTCCTGCTTTTACTGTTAAGCCTTCCTTCAAAGTAGGATCGATAACAATGCTTGGTGCCTCTGTCAAAACAAACAAACAAAAACCCCTGAGTGTTATAACAAGAACATAAAAAAAAAAAAAAGAGGATTTGGTATTAATTATTCAAATAAAATTCTACATTTTTACTGCCGTCTACATACCATACTCATCCTTGCATATTATGGTTCCTGTGGATTCAGATGGAGGACTGATAGCTCCAGCAGTGTTCTTTGCTCTAATTCTGAACTCATATTTGGAGCCTTCAGTGAGGTCAGTTACAGTATATGCACAGTCTGGAACATTCACATGATTAGCTTTTGTCCAAGCCTTTGAGGGTAAATCACGCTTTTCAACAATATAGCCAGTTAACTTATGTCCACCATCATATTTTGGTTCTGTCCAAATGAGTGTTACTGAGTTCCTAGTTACATTGATAACTTCAGGTTTCCCAGGGGGATCTAGAAGAAAAAATAATAAATAGTGGTCAAGCAAAAGTTATTTGAAATTTCAGAATTTTCCTTTTTATTCTCCTGATGACTTACCAATAGGATCAAGTGCCACAACTGGTTCAGATGGCAGACTTGGTTTACCTACTCCAGCCATATTGATTGCCATTACTCTGAATTCATATTCCAGACCTTCAGTTAACCCTGTCACTCTGAAATCTTTCATTCTTATTGGCGTTTTATTTGCTCTTTTCCACAGAAGACTATTTCTTTCTTTGACTTCAATGTGATAACCTAGAAGATAAATGGTGAGATGAAAATATGAGGGGTTTTTGCATTTCTTACAGCATTGTGAAACATCATACTGCCTGTATGGCATGTCACATAGGCATTGTGCAAGAGGAACACTGAAAACCAGGTTAAGAAATGGATGTGGACATACATTACAGTTGTATGTAATTGCAACAATGAGATGTTTGTAAATGCAAATTGCTAATTTTATAGACTCAAGTAATGTAACACATAGGTGAGTTTGTTTTTCTTTCTTTATATATTTTGGCTCTGTGCAAAAATATTGTTTCTCAGTTAGTCTTTCCCCAATTTTTAAGTTAATTTTTTTAAAACAAATCATCGTAGAGAAAGAGTAGGAAGTAAAACAGTGAAATCAATCAATCACTCAATTTAAAGCATAAACACCTGATAGTTTTATCTTACCCTTTGACAGAGAGAAAGAACTATTAAGAACTGAAACACTAGGGAGGCTTTTGGAGATATACCTGTGATTGGTGAGCCTCCAGTTCTTTTGGGATCAGTCCAAGTTAAAGCTACAGATTCACGCCGAACATCAACAATGTTGGGAGGTGGAGGGGCATCTGGCACATCTAAACAATATAAAAAAATGCAGTAACATTACAAATAAATACCACTCCTGAAACATTTTTTTTCAATTTTGAAAATTATAATGGATACTTACCAAATGGATGTTTTGCAATGACAGGGTCAGATTTAAGACCTTCACCTACTCCGTATTTATTTTCAGCCCTGATCCTGAATGTATATTCATTTCCTTCATGAAGTCTTGTAACTCTAAATGTGGTTTTCTGGACTGCAGAGGCACAAGTCACCCACTTATTGTTTACATTATCTCTCTTCTCTAGGACATAGTTAGTGATTTCTGAACCACCATCATCTTTTGGAGGGCCCCACTTTAAGGTTATGGCATCGGCTGTGACTTCTTCAAACTTCACTGGACCTGTTGGTATGCCAGGTTTGCCAACAACTTTCACAGAAATAGTGCCTTCCTTGCTGCCAACAACATTCTTCAGAGTTATTGTGTATTTTCCAGCATCAGCTTTCTGGCAGTCATGTACTACAAGTGTGGTGTTAACTGCTGTAGATTCAAATGCAACTCTTCCACTCTCAGTAAGTGCCTGGTCTTCATCTTTCTTCCAAGTTACAGCTGGGACAGGCTTGCCTTTAATTGGGATTTTAAGACGGAAATTGCTACCCTCTTTAGCTATATAGCACAAATCAGGTAGATCTCTTAAATCAAGATCAGGTGCCACTGTAAAAATAAAAGAAACCGATTATTCAACTATGCAAAAATTCTGTGATAAAATTAAGATGCTGTTTTAAAGGCATCTGATTTGTATGCATGCATAGTAATGATAGTAAGCATAAAATAAATGTAATTTGGGTAAGTGAAGCACTGAATTAATGATCTTAAGTTGTTTCTTACCAACATCATCTCTTGCCACAATTGTGAGCTCTGTTGGAGTTCCATATCCAGCATCATTTTGGGCTTTCACTCTGAAAGTGTATTCTTGTCCTTCTTTTAGGTCTCTCATTGAAAAATGGAGGTTCTTTGCCCGCATGACTTCTTGCCATTTATCTTCACCAATCAGGACCTCGACAACATATGCAAAAATACGACTTCCACCATCACTGATAGGTTTTTTCCATACTAAATTGCATGATGATTTTGTTATAGCTGAAGCTTTTAGATCCACAACTGGCCCAGGTGTTTCTAGAAGGAAGAAAAGCATAGTAAGTGTCTATCCAAGCTAAAAATAAAAATTATTTGAATACTAAAATAGGTGAAATGGATTCATTTTTCCTACCAGAAGCTTTAACAGCATCACGAGTTTCACAGGGGTCACCAATACCATATTCATTTTCAGCAAAAACCCTGAAGAAGTAAGATTTGCCTTCTTCTAAGTTAGTTATCCTGCAGCTTGTTTTTGGACATTCTGTTGTTACTGTGGACCATGACTTTCTTTCTGCATCACGTTTTTCAACGACGTAATTTGTGATTGGACTGCCACCATCTATTAGAGGAGGTTCCCACGTAATGAAGGCAGAATCCTTAGATGCTTCCTTTACAATCAGGTTTATTGGAGGGCCTGGAGTATCTAGATAAAGACATCAACCCCATATTTGATTTAGTAAACAAAATACAAAAATTTATCAGTTAAAAAGTTAACGAATATATTATAATGGGGAAAACTCTGGCACTTACCAAGTACTTTTACAACAATAGTGTATGCCTTTTTACCACAGATGTTCTCCAGACTGAGGACGTATTTTCCAGCATCATATTTGTTTACATTTTCACAACGCAGGAAGGTATCAAAATCAGTTGACTTGATGTCTAATCCTTGTCTATCTCTTAGGTTGGCACCCACTTTAGACCATGTAATCTTTGGTGGTGGACGTCCTCTTACTGGCACATAAAGTCTCATTGTGACTCCAGCACGCAACACAAGGACTTTCCTTAGTTCTGCATCAAGTTCTCCTTCAGGAGGAACTGTGTGTTTAACAAAAAACATGCAATTAAAACATCATCTTTAAAACTATCACTAAAGTTACTGTGACAAAAAGTCCCTCTTTACTGGCATTTCACTAGATTAATGAACTTGTTCTCATGCCCATGATGATATTAGTGAGTTAGTGTCCTGACTCCCATTTTAAGATCATTTGCAAATTTGGCTTTTTTTGCACTGATTTAGCTTCCTTTTTTTCTGCCTTTTCCACCATTTACATTACTCATCATATGAAGAAGTCTCCTAGTTCCTCTAGAACTCAAAGGAGTTTCAAAGCCTCCTGGACTGTACTGCTTATCTTGAACCAAGACAGTTCTGTAAAGCAATGCTTTTGTACATACAGCAAAATGCATACAGAAGCCAGCATGGCTCTTAAGGAGTAAGTGTCATATAATTAAATAGTGTGCCACACAGATGCTTAGAATAGTAATCTTGGCTTCAAATTATTTGGAAGACATGAAGAAGACTGAAAGTTTTAAGAATAGAAGAGAGATCTGAAAAGTCTAATTTTAGGATTAGAGAAAGAAAAAAGTCTTGAAGACCCAAAATAGGAGGCAGAAGAGTATCTAGCATACAAATGAAAAAAGCAGACACCAGTCAGATTCTACTCAGTTCCTAACCGCCCTCTTCCAAATTAGCCACTTTTAGCCTACTTTTTTGAGAAATGACACATTCCAAATTAATCTGCTTCTGTGATCTGTGACAAACCCTGTCTTTGGAACCCATCCCATGAATTAAAACAAAAGTCAACAAGGTAATTTGTTTTCAGTGAACATACTTAAAATGTCTTTGGCAGTGTGTTTATCAGGAACATCACTGGGATCACTGTATCCAATCTTATTGACAGCATAAACGCGGAACTGGTACTCTGTATCTTCTATCAGCCCTGTTACCACAAATCGCGTAGCCTGTAAGTTCTTGGGTAGATTGCATCTGACCCAGTTGTCTGTGTCAGCTCTTTTTGCTTCCACTAGATAACCAATAATAGGGCTTCCTCCATCATATGCTGGTTTGCTCCATGACAGGCTTATCGAATTACGAGTAGTATCAACCACTTTTGGGAAAGCAGGTGGGCCAGGAGGATCTGAGAATTAAAATAACATAAAGTTATCATACCAAATGCTGTACAAAAGTATTTGGAAATAACCATGGAAAATATCTAAGACTTTTAGCTTACATTGAGGATCACGAGCGTACACTGCTTTAGATGGTGCGCTAGGCTTGCCAGGTCCGGCCTTATTCAACGCTATCACTCGGAACTCATATTCTGTTCCTTCTTGGAGTCCAGTAGCTTTAACAGTTCTTTCAATGACAGGCTTTCTGTTTACCTTTGTCCAGTTAAGAGCCTTAGTTTCACGCTTCTCAAGTATATAACCAGTTATTGGGGATCCACCATCACTAGCTGGTGGCTTCCAGCTAACTGTCATAAAGTCTTTTGTTACATTGCTAATTATCGGTGGATCACAAGGTCCGGGTACATCTGTGAAGATTTATTTGAAAGTTATGTTCACATTCATAAGTGTACACAAAAAACCAGTGACTAATGAAGCTATCCCACAACGTACTTACCATATGGATTCTTAGCAACTGCTGGTTCAGTCAAGATAGGGTCTCCAACACCATATTTGTTTTCAGCACATATGCGGAACTGATACTCATGTCCTTCTATTAGTTTCTCCACTGTGCAGCTTGTAATGGGTACGTTGGCACTGACTTGGGCCCAGTTTGGTCTGCTTGTTTCACGCTTGTCTACAATGTAGTTAGTAATTTCTGAACCTCCATCTTCCAGAGGAGGCTCCCAAGAAAGCATTGCACGATCTGCATACATATGCTTGATTTTAACGGAGGCCGGTGGACCAGGCTTATCTAGAAGAATTAACATCACATTGTTACAGCTCTATCTCTTGCTATATCATTTATCTATAAATGTATTTATTAACAGACAGTCTTTAGCTTACCAAGTACTTTAAGCTTAATGGTTGCTGACTTTGATCCACTTGCATTTTCAGCAGTAATAGTATAGTCTCCTGTTTGCTTCCTGTTAACACTGAACAACTCAACTGTAGCAAGATTTCTCTTAGTGGTGATCTTAACACCTTCAGATGGCTTTAAAACTTCTCCTTCTTTCTTCCAGGTGATTGTTGGCATCGGCTTGCCATATACATTTGCCTCCAGACGCACATTAGTTCCAGCTTTTACTGTAAGCTGTGATTGCATAGACAGGTCCAACTCTATTCTGGGGGGAACTGAAAGGAAACAGCCGAAGAGTTAATCAATCTAGTAAGAGGTAGACATCTCATTCTTCACACGCGTATTAGTTCAATATGCACAGATTCTTACTGGAGTTCTCAAATGCTTTTATGTTTCTTACCATTTTCTGGATGAATGGTCACTGGATCGGAAGGTTCTGAAGGTCGGCTAATGTTAACTGCTGTCTTGGCAATTGCTCTAAACTGATATTGAGCATTTTCTTCCAAATCAGTAGCAGTGTACTCTTCTAGGGGTATTTGGTGTGGAGTTGTATTGCACCGAACCCACTTATCACCAGGTAATTTGCAAGCTTCAACAAAGTAGCCAATAAGTTTGCTACCACCATCATGCTTTGGTCTCGTCCATACCAGTGATACAGTACTCTTAGTGACATCAATCACTTCAGGTTTTCCAGGGGGATCTAGGGCAAATAAGATCATATTACAGTCTGTTTTGCCAAAAAAGCTAACATATTAAAAAATGGCTTTAATAGTGCTGGATCCTATTTACACATATCCCACACAGTGCACTCACAGTGCAGTCATGGTAAACATGAAAATATAAACATAAGGGCAAACTGAAGATCATGAAGAGTTGCAGATATATTGAAAATGACCATAAAAACAGTAGTCTGTTGCAAATTATTGGTGTGTTTGGCTTACCAACTGGTGCTCTTGCTGTGACAAACTCAGTTGGTTTACTAGGTTTACTTGCTCCAGCTCTGTTCAATGCATAAATTCTGAAAGTATACTCAAGACCTTCAATAAGGCCCACACAAGGGTATTCTGTGGAGCGCACAGCTGTGTCATTAGCTTTCACCCACAGTAAACTGTTCCTTTCTTTGCGCTCAATGAGATAACCGGTGATTGGACTGCCTCCATCACTATCTGGTTTATCCCAGGCAACAAAAATGCAGTCCTTATTGACCTTTGTAATACGTGCATTCTTTGGTTCACTAGGAACATCTAGAAAGAAATACAAAGATGGATATCAATTATACGTTTTCCTACTAGGAGGACTAAAAAGAGAAATGGTGCTCTCAAAAACTGACATACCAAATGGGAACCTTGCAATCATCTTGCCAGAAGTAAGCGGCTCAGAAATCCCAAAACGATTTTCAGCACGAACACGGAACATATACTCTTCTCCAGGAATCAGTTTTCCAATTCTGCAGCTTGTCTTTGTGACAGAAGCTAAAGCTGTTACCCAGTCTCCTCGGCTTACATCACATTTCTCAACTACATAGTTTGTAATATTACTGCCACCGTCTTCAAGAGGTATATGCCATGCAAGAGTGCAAGCATCAGCATCTATTTCAGAAATATCAAATGGAGGCTGTGGTGGACCTGGTTTATCTGCACAAAAAAGTATATTAAGAAAAAAGGGATGAAAGGAAATGGCAACCACTGGAATATACTAAAACTGTTTTTCTATAAAGCTGGGTTTAAAAATAATCAAATGGAACATACCCATGACTATCACTCTGATTTTCTGACTATCAGTACCAGAGCTATTTTCTGCAGTAAGAGTGTAAAAATCAGAATCTTTTCTAGTCACATCCTTAATGATAAGAACAGAAGACTTTTCTGCTTTATGCACAGCAAGGCGACTGGATGTAAGTACATCTTGATCTCCTTTCAACCATTTACAGACTGGCTGAGGCTTCCCATATACATGAGCTTCAATTCTCAGTTTCTTTCCAGCTTTAATGTGAACATGATCAGGCATCAGGATCTTAGGTGGGACTGAAAAAAAATCACACAGAAACATATAAATTCAACTTCTGTGACAAATTATTTTTTCTTATGTTTTCATGTGAAAGTTCTCTGCTTCTCTCTCAAGTGGAATCATCAGTAGGAATGACTTGATAATTTTTAATTTAGGTTCCACTTATGGATGACTAGAGATTTTGCAGTGGGCAATATCTATTCCAGTCTTACTTTTACATTCTTGTACTGTTTATAAGAGAATATTTTTGAGTTTGGATTGCCTTCTCACGTGTTTATGTAGAGACTTGTACACTATTAATGCATGAAATTATTCCTCTTTATATCTAGAACTTGTCGTTACTCACTTATTGCTGACTTTCTACAAGACAAACATGAAGGAGGAGAAAAGAAAGACTGAAGTTCTCACTGAACTAAACCTATTTCCACAGTCAATCTTTTTATACCCCTGAATTATTCTTCAAGTATAACCCCTTCTCCTATTTCTTTTGCACAGAATCTTTCCAATTTCTTCCAAAAGAAACGTGGCAGTATGTTTGGTGTACTTTTCTTCCTGCCACGGGCTAGTTTTCATTCTCTTTTGCTCCTATACCTCCCTCTTCCTCTTTCCACGTCACAAATGAAGAAGGTTCTTCTTATCTGCCCCTTACCCCTACGTCTTCTGTGCCTCAGGGACCCTACCACCTTAATTAGGCCAACCTGTCCTCCCTGCCTTTCGCTTTATAATCTCAACCAACTCTACAATATAAACATCCTGTTTTCTCTTATCTTTAAACAACTCCCACTTTTGGCCCCATTTATCTCTCAAACTACCACTCTGACTCTTTTTCTCTTTCATTTTAAGTTCATTGAAGGTATTTACTATTTCTCCTTAGTTCCTATCTTCTGGTTCCAACTGAAACCACACCTGCAAAATTCTTTAATAATTCTGAATTAGTGATCAACTCTCATCCTTTCTGACCTGTCAAAATATTCAATACAGTTAACCATAATACTCCAAATGACTTCATAAAGCATATGTCTTTCTGGGAATCACTCAAAGAATAAGAATTCTTGCTCATTTAATTATTAAAGCAGAATATTGCAACATAGGTAGTATTTAAATTGTTACTTACTGAGTTGTTCTTTAATTTCAAATACTCCTTCTGTTTCTCTTGGCAAACTTACTCCTACAGCATTTCTAGCTGCCACTGTAAACTTGTACTTCTTTCCCTCTTTCAGACCAGCTACAACAATGGAGAGATCTTTAACAACTGAATATTCTGTCCAGCGATCCGCTGGTTGGTCATCTTCTTTGTAGCTAACAATGTACCCATCAACTTTAGAGCCTCCATCACGCAGTGGTGGCAGCCACCCTAAAGTAGCGCTATTCTTCGTAATTTCAGTAACTTCAAGTTTTCTTGGTGGATCAGGTTCACCTTTCAGGGGAAAAAAAAAGAAACACATTAAACATTGAATTTCCAAGATTTTCTGACTATTGAATACTTGTTGAATTATTGGATGCTATCCATGCTAATGCAACAAGGACAATATGGAAAAGAGGAAAATTCTTAATAATTGCAAAGGTACTATATTCATAGATTATATTATTTGAAAGAAACTGACACAGAAATATTAATGTTTATCATTGAGCAGTTAGTAGCATTGTCCAATTTAGAAACACTAACTTTAAAAAAAATGCAAAATCTTATTAAAATTAGAGAAAAAATATAAAAAGTGCATAAAGGCATACTTACTTAGGGGATCTGTTGCTAGAACTGGTTTTGGTATGTCGGTTGGAACACCTGACCCATATTCATTTACTGCTGTTACTCTAAAGAAATATTCATTTCCAGGTACAAGGTTAGCTATTTGGAAACTAGTTTTCTTTAGTTCTGCAGTGACTGTTCCCCAGGTCTTCCTGTCAGCTTCACGTTTCTGCAGGATGTAATGAGTTACTGGGCTACCACCATCATTCTCTGGAGGTGCCCATGAAAGATGGCATGACATCTTGGTGACATCTGAAACCTTGAAGTCCGACACAGGTCCAGGAGTATCTATAAAGAAATTTCAATTTATGCTAGTCTTTTCTTCTTTAATAAGTTAAAAAATAATGGGGGCTAACAGCTTCCTATACAGGGGGAGTTAGTGTTAACTGATATAGTTGTGCTCAAAAACGGTCATAAAAATTTCTGCAATGAACATTCAATATAGTTAAAAAATTGTCTAGAGATATTCTTCTCATTACTTACCCAGGACTCTGACGTTCACAAATACAGCCTTTTCTCCAGCTGCATTAACAAGTGTCAATGAATATTTGCCTGAGTCATCACGTGTTGAATCGGGGATGACACAGAAGGCCATAGTGTCAACCAGATCAACTTGTCCTTTTCTGATAACATTATCAACACCCATTCTCCTCCAGGTGACTTTTGGTGCTGGGCGACCCCTAACAATGGCAAAAAGTCTAATAGGGCATCCTGCCCTGACTGTGACTAACTTTCTCATGCTTGCATCCAACTCAATCTCAGGAGGTTCTGAAAGACAAAATTAAAGAAATAAAATGCAAAGTTTAGCACATGAAAATAAAATAAACCCAGAGCAAATAAAGATTGTATGTAAATACTCATAAAGAGGATGGGAAAACTCACCAAGTATTTCTTTGGGAGACACAGCTTCTTTCAGTTCAGCTGGTCGGCCAAGGCCAACCTGGTTTTGGGCAGAAACTCTGAACTCATACAATTGGTTCTCATCCAGGCTGGTGGCTGTAAATTCTGTGTGAATAACTTGGGCAGCAACATTGCATCGTTTCCATCCTGCTTCAGGATCAACACCCTCAACTTTTGGTCTAATTTCCACAACATATCCAATAATTGGAGCACCACCATCATACACTGGTTTTCCCCAGCCAAGGGTTATGGAACTCTTTGTGCTATCAACCACTCTCAAGTTTGTGGGAGGACCAGGTGGTTCTGAAAGACAATAAAAATTACAGATAAGAACACAGTTGTGCAGTTTAGCAATCTGTTAACATTAGAACAAAATACAGTAGAATACAGTGGTATGATACCTATTGGGTCTTTTGCTACTACAGGTCTTGATGGCAAGCTTGGTTCTCCAAGTCCGACTTCATTTTCGGCACTGACGCGGAACTGATATTCATGACCAGGAATGAGATTAGTAACTTTCTTGCGCCTCTCTGGGATTGCGGTCTTAGTAACAGGAACCCATCTTAGTGATCGTTTCTCTTTCTTCTCTAAAATGTATCCTGTAATTGATTTGCCACCATCATATTCTGGTGGATTCCAAACTACAGTCATCTCTTCTTTGCTAACTCTTGTGACATCTGGAGGGTCGGGGCGTCCAGGTCTATCATATTTTGTTTTTGCAATAATTGGGTGTGTTTCCGTTGGTGGACCAGTGCCCATTTTATTCTCTGCACGAACTCTAAATATATATTCATTACCTTCAATGAGGCGTGTCACATTTGCATAGTTTGTTAGGACAGAGGAAGAGTATGTAGACCAAACCATACGCTTGCTTTCACATTTTTCAAGGATGTAGTTCTGTATTTCACAACCACCATCATCTTCTGGAGGGTCCCAAGTAACAGTACATCGATCACTTGAAATGTCAGTGACTTTCAAGTTTCTTACAGGACCTGGTTTATCCAAGACAATAACAGTAGCGTATGCTACGAAACTACCAGCTGTGTTAGTTGCAGTAATCACATATTTCCCACCATCACTACGCCTTGATTTTGTGAGAACGAACTTAGATGTGTCAGAAGTTGTTTCAATACTGACTCTTGGAGACCTGGTTAGATCTGTGGCATCTTTGTCTTTTGTCCATACAACTTCAGGCTGTGGTTTTCCTCTGACTCCAGCCTCAATTCTAATTGTGTCACCTGCTTTCACAGTTAGCACCCCACTTAACTTCAAGTCTAGCACTGGTTTCTGCAGATCTTCCTTCACAACAACTTCAGCTGTTCTTACCCAGTCACTTTCACCTGCCTCATTCTTGGTTTGAACTCGGAATTGGTAAATCTTATTTTCAACACATTTATCTACCATGTAGTGTGTTTCCTTAATGCTGCCTTTGTGAACCCTTTCCCATTCATCTGAATCTTTCAGTTTTCTCTCAACATGATAACTTAAATTGGGACTTCCACCATCATAATCTGGCCTTCTCCATTTCAGATATACAAATGTCTTTCCTTTCTCTGCAATGTGAAGATTTTCTGGCTCTCCAGGCTTGTCAATAGGATTGATGGCAAGGATGGGAGTCTTGGTCTCAATGCAAGGACCTGGACCTATTTTGTTTTCTGCACAAACTCTGAAGAAGTATTCACGGTTCTCTATAAGATTTGCCTTTACTAATCGTTTAGTGATATCAGAGGAGACAATTGACCATCCCCTCTGGTTTGGTTGACGGTACTCTACTATGTAATTTGTAATTTCAGAGCCACCATTATCCACTGGACTCTCCCAAGCGATCATACAAGAATCTTTTGTGACATAGCTTATTTTCAGGTTCTGACATGGCCCAGGTCTGTCAAGTACATTAACAACAGCAAAAGCTTGAGCATGTCCACAGCTGTTCTTAGCTGCTATTATATATTTGCCATGATCAGATCTTTTGGCTTCTTTCACTTGCAGTTCAACATTAGGTAGATCATGGACTATTTCAACACGCTTTTCTTGGACTAGTACTTTGCCATCTTTAGACCATGTTATGTCAGGATCTGGCCTGCCTTTTACTTTACCACTAATACGGATTGTTTGGCCTACTCGAACAGTAATTAAGTCTCGACAGGTCACATCTAAGCTTACTTCTGGAGGAGAAAGAATATCCTTTGCAAGTACAGTTTCTGCCAGTTCTCTTGGTTCTCCCTCTCCCACAATGTTGACAGCTTTTATTCGGAATTTATATTCATTTCCTTCTACTAACCCAGGTACTCTGAAAGCACACTGTCTAATGAGTTCGTCCTTATTAATCCTATTCCATTGTGTAGTTCCAGTTTTCTGACATTCCACGATGTATCCCAGAATTGGGCTGCCACCATCTTTGAGGGGCTTTGTCCACACAAGATCAGCTGTTTCTCTGGTTTTGTCTTTTAATTTTGGATTTATAGGTGGTCCAGGAGGAGTGATAGGACGTGATGCTTTTATTGGATCAGAGCTTGGAGACGGTTTGCTTAAGCCCACCATGTTTTCTGCAAAAACTCTGAATTGATATGTGTTGCCTTCAAAAAGACCAGTGACTCTGTATTTCATATCAAGTATTGGTGCCTTATTGACACGCACCCATTTACCAGATGCTTCCCGACGTTCAAGTATATAACCAGTTATTGGAGTTCCACCATCAGATTTTGGTAGGGTCCAAGACACTGTTGCAGCATTTTCTGTAATATCATAAACAGTTGGTTTACCAGGTGGGGATGGTGGATCAAACATGTATTTAGCAACTGTTGGTTCTGAATCAAGGGGTGCACCAATGCCTATCTTATTTTCTGCCCGAATACGGAAAATATATTCACAGCCTTTCTGCAGTCGTGGAATCTTAATTTTTGTGTGACTTGTTCCAGAACTAACCACTCCCCAAGTTTCTTTCTTGGATTGACGTTTCTCAACAATATAATTTATTATAGGACTCCCACCATCATCTTTAGGAGGGCGCCAAGAAATAACCATATGTTCTGGTGTTACTTCAAGAATATTAATAGGACCAGTTGGTGGGCCAGGAACATCCAAAACTGTAAGATGTAGAGCAACAGTTTTGCTGCCAGCTGCATTAGATACTGTGAGTAGATATTCTCCTGTATCTTTTCTTATACAATCTTTGATGGTAAGTACGGTTGAATAATTGTCAGTCTCAATCTTGTGTCTGCCGTCTGTTTTAATTTCAGTGCCATCAGTAACCCATTTTGCAGTGGGAACTGGCACACCTCTCATAATTGCAGGAAGTCTCACTGTGGTGCCAGCTTTAACAACAAGACCTTCAATTAACTTCACATCTAGTTCCACAGATGGAGGTACTGAAATTAGAGAAAAACAGAAATTACCTTTTCAGGGGAAATGCTTAAAGAAAGAGAGAAAGAATCAGTGAAACAACATGAAAAACTAAAAATTACCTAGTTTTTCTTGACACTCTATTGGTATAGTTGTATCTGGAAGGCTGAGACCAATAATATTCTGAGCTTTCACACGGAATTTGTATATTTTTCCTTTTTGTAGGCCTGTAACAACACAGTCTAGCATAGGGACCGTCTGGAACTTTGTCCACTCATCTGCACCATCTTCTTGATATTCCACCAAATATCCAGTTATCTCAGCACCGCCATCACGATCTGGTCGATTCCAAACAAGGGAAACTTCAGTCTTGTCAACATCTACATGATGCAGATTCTTTGGTGGCCCCGGAGGATCTTTTAAAATACAAAATCAAAATGGTTACTAGGATGGCCAATCTGTGGTAGCAGTGTACCGTGTTCACATTAGTACCAATAAAATAATCTCAAAAATTACCAAGAACAATATGAACAAAACAAATCATATAACTGAAAAACACTTACGCAGTGGATCTATAGCTTTAATAGGCTTGAGTGTTTCCACATATGGACCTCTACCAAACTGATTCTCAGCTGCAACTCGGAAGAGATACTGAGTGCCTTCCATCAGATATTTAGCCATGTGACTGCGTTTCTTGGAGGATGATGAGATGGCTACCCACTGTGCAGAAGCTACATCTTTCCTTTCCACCACATAGTTGGTAATGACAGAGCCACCATCATCTTCTGGTTCCATCCAAGTGAGATAGCAAGAATCACTTCTAACTTCACTGATTTGCAGATTTCTGGGTGGACCAGGTTTATCTAATATTGAAAAAAATTGAATCTGTTATTTATTTGATAACCAAAGCATTTTAGTAAATTTCAAGAGAAATAAATATATTTCATATAATTTTTAGTTCTTTTTCTACTGTGTATTTCTTATAACTCGGTTTATTGATATTTTCCAGACATTCCTTTATTTCTTAATCTCTAAGTATAGAATAAAAACATGCAATATAAAAGGAACATCAAAAAGATTACCTAAGACAATAACTTTTACTGAAACAGTCTTTGAACCAGCCGGATTTTCAACTGTCAGGGAGTAAATTCCACCATCTTCATGGACAGTGTTACGAATTTCAAGCTTACTGCCAACTCCTGTAACCTCAATATCAGCTTTGGGTGAGACCTCATGATCTTCTTTCTTCCAAGAAACTTTTGGGAATGGAACACCTTTAATAACAGCACTAAGTCTCAGGGTATCTCCAGCTTTTACATGCTGTTCTCGGGCCATATTAGCATCAAGTATCAGCTCAGGAGGTTCTGGAATCAAAATGATATGTTTTTAGAAAATGAGGGAAAAAAAATATCTTCTTAGGTAAACTTATCTGAATTTATTAAACTCACCAAGTCTGTCCTTTACTTCTACTGGATCAGGAACATAGGCTGGTTCAGATTCACCTGCTGCATTGACTGCCTTGACCCTGAACTTATAGGTCAAACCCTCAGTAAGGCCAGTGACTTTGTATTTTGTTTCGGGACAAGAATCTGCTGTAAGATTGGCCTTTTTCCATTCTTCATCTCCAACTTTCTGATACTCAACAAGGTAGCCAATTATCTTGCCATTACCATCATGGCGTGGTGGTTGCCAAGATAAATCAACTGAATTTTTAGTTTTATCTACTGCTTCTGGATTAACAGGTGGACTTGGTTTTGCTGTTAAAAAAGCAAAAAAAGAAAGAAATGGGAAAAAAAGGAAACTATTAAAACTATTTTCTAACTGAAATGAAGAGTGCATTAAAATTTCAGTGAGAAATGAAATTTAATACTTTACCAATTGGATCTCTAGCAAAAATTGGCTTTGATGGTGGACTAGGATCACCAACGCCAATTTCATTTTCTGCTGAAACACGGAATTCATATTGACAGCCTTCAAGGAGGTCAGGTACTTTGAACTGAGTACTGGGGAAAATCGGGTCTTTGGTAACTCTGACCCATCTTGTAGCCATTGTTTCCTTCTTTTCTACAATATAGTTTGTTATTGGCTTGCCTCCATCATATGGTTTGTTCCAAACCACTACTGCAGAGTCTTTGGTAACATCCTTAATGATTGGTTGCTCAGGTGCATCAGGAACACCTGGGGAAAAAACCAAAGAGTTTATGAGCACTACAAACAGAGTAAAGATTAAAGTATCAAAGTAAGATAGCAAATTAATAACATACGGAAACGGTCCTTGGCTTTCATCTCATCAGAGATGAGAGGATCACTTATGCCGTAAAGATTTTCAGCATAAATTCGAATTTGATATTCTCTTCCTTCCAGCAGCTTAGGAATTTTGCACGTTGTCTTAACTGTGGCAGATGTAACTGGCATCCACAGGTCTCTGTGTGCATCCTTCTTCTCAATAATGTAATTTGTAATTTCACTGCCCCCATCATCTAATGGAGGTTTCCAGGAAACTACCATATGATCTTTATGAACTTCATCAAATATAACAGGGCCTACTGGAGGTGATGGACGATCTGTTTAAGAAAAAATAAAGCGTACCCATGCTTTTATATGAACTTCACATAATGACATAGATTAAACAGTGTCAATACAGTAAATATATTATGAAATTAGAAACTTGGCATTACAGTTTTAATAAGGAATCAAGACCTCAAGATTATTCCTCTTTAATAAGTGTTTGACTCACTGGACTTAATTCCTTAATGCTTATGAGATATTTGGTGATTGACATTTTCTACAGTGTTGACATTCTCTAAATGCATGAAGAGACATTAAATTATACATGCTGAATAAACTAAGCCAGAGTTAACTATGTACTCAAAATTTCTAAATAGTATTTCAGTATAAGTGAGAATGCAGTAAATCAAATTATTGTAATAGAGAACACATTTTAATATTTACATTTTATATAACTCAATGAATTCTAATCACTACTAAAAATCACATACAATACTGTTGTTCAGTAAAACCTACCAACAACATTAACTTGACAAAATCCTTTTCTTGATCCTGTGCTGTTCTCTACAGTAACACAATATTTGCCTGAGTCTTCACGGACAGATTTTAGTATCCCCAAGCAAAGAGTTGTAGGAGTTGTCTTGATCTTTGTACGGTCATCTTCTTTCACAACAATATCATCCTTTAGCCAAGTGACCTTTGGTGCAGGCTTGCCTGAGTAACGTCCAGTCAGGCTGAAAGCTTCACCAACCCGAACAATAAGCTTGTCTCTAAAGTCAAGGTCAAGTGATGGAGGAGCTGAAAGACAATATTAAAAAACACAATGCCCAGAAATGTCAGCAATATTAGTAAGAAAAAGTAAGGAATCAGTAAATGTAATCACTGTTTTCAAAAGAAATATGAAAAAGATACATACCAATTTCATCCTTGCATGTGATTGGTTTTGTGCAAAATGATGGCTTGCCTTGCCCCACAATATTGCAAGCACTCACACGATACTCATAGGTGTCACCCTCTTTCAAGCCTTCTACAGTGTATTTCCTATCAAGCATTTTCTCCTTTGTAACTTTGTGGAATTTCTCTTTTCCAATGAGACGGCTCTCTAGAACGTACATGGTGATATCTGAGCCTCCATTATATTTTGGAGGGTTCCAAGTTAATGTAACAGAGTTCTTGGTAACCGCTTTTACTTCCAGGTCTTCTGGACGGTCAGGAACAGCTGCGAATAAACAAAAAAATATGGTAAATGCATTTTTCTGCATATTCATCTCATATGACAGTAATGCAAATCTGAAAATATACTTACTTATTGGATCTCTAATGACAATCTCTTTTGTTGTCTCTGTGAATGGACCCATGCCAATTATATTCTCAGCTGCAATTCGGAAAAAGTAGGCTTTCCCTTCAGTGAGTCCCTGAACAGTAGCATTCTGTCTTGTAACTGTGTAGCTTACTGGAGTCCAAGCTCTATGGTCAGATTCACGTTTTTCAATTATGTAGTTGGTAATAGGAGAACCACCATCATCTTCTGGAGTAAACCATGTCAATTTACAAGAGTCACTGGTTAGGTTCTCAGTAAGGAATGGCATTCCAACTGGGCCTGGCACATCTGAAAGCAAAGAAGAAATGGAGTATTTAAGTATACATGCTGAATATTATTAAATTTTACTTGTTCACAAGGACTGAAGTTGCTATTTACCTAGCACATCAACAATAATAGTCTTCTTCCGCTCACCACCAGCATTTTTAGCAAGAAGAGTGTATATACCCTGGTGGCTCCTTTTGCAATTCTTGATGACCAAAGAAGAACTAATAGCTGTTTCTTCAATTCTGGCTTCTTCTGGCAAAGCTTGGTCATCCCTGCTCCAAGTCACTGTTGGAGCTGGTTTTCCTGAGACATATGCTATGATCCGAATTACTCCTCCAGCATGAACAACAATTCTGTCCCTGACGCTTGCATCCAAATTAATATCAGGAGCCACTGTGGGAGGTGAACAAAAAAATTCAATTTTTTTTTCTCACTTTGACTTAGTGACTTTTTTACTTACTAAAAATGTAAATGTAAATGATAAATACCAATTCTGTCCTTCATTTCAATAATGTCTGTAACTTCTCCAGGCTCTCCGATGCCAGCAGCGTTCACTGCTCTAACTCTAAATTTGTAAAAACATCCTTCTTTTAATCCTGCCACAACGAACTTGGTTCCTCTAATTTCTTTATCTTTTACCTGGAAAAAAATATTATAACATCAGCTAACACCAAGGTATCATCAATTTCTTTGTGATGTTTGAAACACATCTTAAATCAGATGGTGTTTCAGATTTACAAGCACAAGACAGTCTTAAGCATACATGGACCTAGCTCACATAGAAGTCTTCAGAATCTGTGTAAAGAAATACAGGACGTGGACATACAAGCTATTCTGAAGATTCACCTTTTTAATAATTCTAACAGACAAGGATGTTACAGCAATTACAATAATCTGTGGTCTCAGAACAATTACATGTATTATTGGACAAATAAACTCATTGTGCTGGTTTTGTCTGGGATAGAGTTAATTTTCTTCACAGTAGCTAGTATGGGGCTGTGTTTTGGATTTGTGCTGGAAACAGTGTTGATAACACAGGGATGTTTTCGTTACTGCTGAGCAGTGAGAGTCAAGGCCTTTTCTGCTTCTCA
>NW_008795194.1:4251892-4253955 GCF_000699145.1 Aptenodytes forsteri
ACACCATATGGTGTCATGCTCAGCATATAAAGCTGGGGGAAGAAGGAAGGGGGGTACATTCGGAGTGATGGCATTTGTCTTCCCAAGTAACCGTTACACGTGATGGAGCCCTGCTTTCCTGGAGATGGCTGAACACCTGCCTGCCCATGGGAAGTAGTGATTTGCTTTTCTTGCGTGCGCGGCTTTTGCTTTACCTATCAAACTGTCTTTATCTCAACCCACAAGTGTTCTCACTTTTACTCTTCTGATTCTCTCCCCCATCCCACTGTGGGGGGGGTAGTGAGCGAGCGGTTGTGTGGTGCTTAGTTGCCGGCTGGGGTTAAACTACGACACTCTTATAAGTGAGAGTGGCAAAAAAAAGGAATTCTTTGTTCTTCTTAAACCCCAATAGGAAGCCTGTTTACCTAGAAACAGTGCAGGAAATTTAGGTATTACTTAAAATGCACCCAAATGTTTATGGAGATACAAAAAATAGCCAAGGTATGGCTTTCTTAACATCAGTTAAATTTTCAGTAATGCATTACTGAAAAAAAATTTTCAGTAATGCATTATGGAAAAAAAAAATTCAGTAATGCATTATTGAAAAAAGTAGGAACATAGTAGTTGCAAATTATTTGGCATAGTCTGATGCCAGTGAGACTTACTTTTGTGCCAGTTCTAACTTGGTCTTGTCTTCTGTTCTTTTATCACAAATTACCTACATATTTTCTCACACCTTTAAACAGAAATTTCAAAATTCTAAGTTTAGGAAACTGCAAAGTTAACTTGATGTGGAGGGGCAATTACTGACTTTTACATTTGGTCTTATATTTTAAACATAGGAAGATAATTATGGTGCAAAAATATGAACTTTTAAAAAATAACTTGCATAGTGAAAATTGTAAAAAATATATTTTCTGGAGGGATTTCTTTTGCTAGACACACAGAGAGAAGAAACGCAGATTCTGTAATGTTCCACCTACCCGTTCCCATTCTTCCTTTCCTTCCTCTTTATACTCAACAATGTAGCCAGTGACCCTAGAACCACCATCCTTTAGTGGTGGAGTCCACTCCAAGTCTACAGATGACTTTGTCCAATCGGTAACTTTTGGAATAGGAGGGCCAGGTGGGGCTGAAAAATATCATCATACCATTACAGCATAACAATATATTCTATGTTCTTATTTGAATATTTTCAAATTCAAAAATAGGAATCTAAAATATTTACCAATAGGATCTCTAGCAATTGCTGGATCAGATGGCATGCTTGGTGGACCAACACCAGCTGCATTGATAGCTGAAACACGGAACTGATATTCAGAGCCTTCAATAAGACCTGTAACTTTGTATGAAACCCCCAGTGTCATAGGTTTGATAGGATCACGGTTAACCCTGGTCCATCTCTTTCCGGTAGTCTCTTTGCGCTCCAACCAGTAACCAGTAATAGGAGAGCCACCATCATGTTCTGGTTCTTCCCAGTTTACAGTCATTGAGTCACGTGTTATACTGCTAACAGTTGGCTTGTCACAAGGTCCAGGAACAGCTGGGGGAAAAAATTCACACATAGCTTGTAAAAAAGAATGCTAAAGGAAGGTGGAGATAGCTAGAGCGCAAAACAGAGCTATGCACTCACATGGTCACAGCTGTATTAGGTAGTTACCTATCTGCACGAGACTCCTTCCCTCATCCACCTTCCCATCCATATTCAGATACATATACTTCTGTGAAACAAAGTATCTTTCTTTCAAATAAGAATTGTCAAAAATGAGTTGTTCTCGCCTTCCTGGATCAGTACCTCATTTCAGTGCCCAGCCTAGCCTTGGATATTTTAAGAATGATTTTCTCTTGCCAGCCCAACATTCCTTCTACATCAGAGATACTCTGACTAATTTCTCTTTCAAAATTGAAGGCAGGAAATTGACTCTTCCTGATTGTCCTGGTTTTGGCAGGGATAGAGTTAATTTCCTTCCTAGTAGCTGGTACAGTGCTGTGTTTTGGATTTAGGGTGAGAACAATGTTGATAACACACCGATGTTTTAGTTGTTGCTAGGTAGTGTTTACACTAGCCAAGGACTTTTTAGTTT
>NW_008795194.1:4254578-4302616 GCF_000699145.1 Aptenodytes forsteri
GCTTTTGCTTTACCTATTAAACTGTCTTTACCTCAACCCACGAGTTTTTCTCACTTTTACCCTTCTGATTCTCTCCCCCATCCCACCGGGGGGGAGTGAGCGAGCGGCTGCGTGGTGCTCAGTTGCCGACTGAGATTAAACCACGACACTGATCTATAAGGGCAATAATGTCTCAAATACAACAGAAAGGCCTGAATCTTATCAGATAAATCCTTATTTGTATATTTAAACCTTAGAAAAGCTTGATATTGTATTTTAATATATAACAAGGAGGGAGAAAATTATTTTTAAGTACTACACGTGCTTTTAAGAACTAACTACTAATGCTAAAACTCTTCAAGCTATTCTTGAAAATTTACTTACGTAAAGAGAGAAAAGTAGTAGTGGTATTTAAGAGATGCTGTACATATACCAGCATATGAAAACAACTGACAAAATTTGAAAGCATATTCCTACTTACTGAAAAGGTTTCGTGCTGTTTCTGGTTCACTATCCAAAGGTTCTCCAATACCATATTTGTTTTGTGCCATAATGCGGAACACATATTCATGGCCTTCCATCAACTTGGGAACAGTGAATAAGCATTCCTTAGGCTCATTAGTAACGGGTACCCATGTCCTCCTATTTGCTTCTTTTTTCTCTATAACATAGTTTGTAATCTTAGAACCACCATCATCTAATGGAGGAAGCCATGATATTGTCATTTTATCAGCCAAAATGGATTCAAATTTAATAGGTCCCACTGGAGGTCCAGGACGACCTAAAAGACACATTTTTATGAAGAAGAATTAATTCAAATGCTACTAAAATAAAGTATCACATGAATGCTATCAATTTATGCAATGCATAAGAGTTCTTGATACCTACCCAGAACATTTAGTCTCATCTCCTTTGAAGCAGTTCCCAAATTATTTACAGCTGTTATAGTATATAAGCCTGTATCACTTCTGCGAGACTGTTGAATCAATAAAGTGCAAGTGTCTTCACCAACAATCTTGTTGACATGTTGATCATACAGCACTGGCGTTTTGTCGTCTGGTTTCTTTGGAGAAGCTTTTAGCCATGTTAATGTGGGGAAGGGTACACCCTTTATCTTGGCCACAATGTTAACATCTGTTCCTTCTTCAACCTCCATAAATTCTTTGAGTTCAATAGATGGTGGGCCTACAATGAAATGTTGAAAAAATTAACATACAAAAATATTTCATAATTTTAAAATGGAATTTGTATTTACTGGTATCAGTTAGTACTTACATGTCTGGTCTTTGACAACAAGTGGGCCAACAGTGGCTGAAGGCCTACTAGGACCTGCTATATTTACAGCTTTCACTCTGAATTCATATTCTCCACCTTCTACAAGATCCTCAACAGTAAACTTTGTTTCCTCCACATCACGTCTGTTGCATTGCTTCCAAGTCTCTTTCACTTCTCCAGTACGATCCCAGCGGAGACATTCAACATTATAATGTGTAACAGGAGCTCCACCGTCATTCTTTGGTGGTTTCCATGTCAAGCTCACTGTGTTCTTGGTTACAAGGCCAATCTTTAGTTTAATAGGTGGATCAGGAGGATCTTCACAAACAAAAGAGAAATGTCAATAAATCCACTGTACAGTACTATCTGGTTTTAAATAATTTGTTTGACTTTGATTTCACTTACGGATTGGATCCCTGGCTGTGGTCCGTTGGATGGTTTCTGCAGGAGGGCCAACACCAAAACGGTTTTCTGCACGTACCCGGAAGAAATACTCTTGGCCAGATATGAGATCAGGTACAACAAAGGAAGTACTGCCACAGTTTGGATTGACTTTAGTCCAGGCCTTCCCATCAATAGTTCTTTTTTCTATAACATAGCCTCTGATTCTATCTCCACCATCATCGTCTGGCATCTTCCATGAAAGTTTACAACTACCTCTTGTGATATCACTTACTTTTAGGTCTTTTGGTGGACCTGGGACATCTGTTAAGGTAAAAGCACAACAAAAACAATTTTACATAAGTATGTAGAAAAATAAGACTAAACCCTAGTATTTGAATACTTCAATATGTGTAAGCCATACCAAGCACATTGACCCTGACATGCACAGTTTTTTGTCCTGCTTTGTTCTTTGCTGTAATACTGTATCGTCCAGAATGACTTCTGTTGCACTCAGGGATGGTAATCACTGAACGTGTATCAGTTGCTTCCACCTGTGTATTATAGAAAGAAAGAGAAGTTATAGATAAACTTTAAATATTTATGTTTGAGAAATGCAACAATACTAAAGTTACAAAACCCGTTAGCTTTACCTGAGCTTCTTCAGGTACATTATGACCTCCCTCCTATAAACAAAGGGAAATAATGTAAATATAAAAGGGGATAGGCTTAAATGTCTAGAAACACCTGTAGAAAAAAGCTTTTTCTTTTACTAACCTTTGCTGTTGTCTTTGCTTTTCCTTCAAACTCCCAAAATGTTTTTGGAACTGGACGACCCTTGATAACAGCTGGGATTTTAATTGTTGTGCCAGCACGACAAGAGAGGAAATCCTGTGCTCCAATATCAAGGAAGATGTCTGGTTCCTCTGCAAAAATATTTTAATATCTAAATTTTAAAAGCTACTGAAAGTAAATTTCTGGCAGCTCTGAGCTAAAACCCCACACAAACATGCAGAATGCATGTTTATGTGGGAAAGGTTGGATGTGCAAAAAGGAAGCTGGGAAGTATACAAATAGAAAAAATTGTTGTAGTCATTTCTTCATAAAATACACGTTATTTCTTTAGTATGACTGTAGGTGGTCATCAGTTTTCTAATGGATCCTGACCTGGTAATGGTCATCATGATACTTTCAAAAATGTGTGTCAATCTTTTGTTACATTTTTGCATAATTGTTTGTTCTGTTTTGACTTTGGCTTGCTTGGCATCCTGCTTGAATATTTACAGCAGTAGGTGTCACTTAGATATAAATACCTAAATTAATTCCCAGAACACTTACCTAGAATATCTTGGACAGGTATTTCTGATGTTGCAGGACTTGGTTCTGATTCTCCAGCAGCATTTACAGCTTTCACCCTAAATCGGTATTTTCTGAGCTCTTTCAAGTTGGGAATAACACATTCACAAGTAGGAAAGAGTTTGTCTCCTTCATTCACCTTCTTCCAGTCAGTACTACCTTCATCTTGCATTTCAACAATATATCCTTTTATAGGACTGCCACCATCCTTTTGTGGAGGCTTCCACGCAAGAGCTACAGACGACTTGGTTTTGTCTTTGACCTCTGGGCAAGATGGTGGACCAGGCACAACTTGTAAAACAAGAGCAAATAAAAATTACCTGAGAGTTAGTGTCTGCCTATATTTTTCTGAATAGTTTCTAGAAGAATCCTAGTATTTTCATTTTATTCTGTCATACATAGAGTGTATAATCCTAGAACATGCATACTAATTACATATATTACGTATATTATTAAGGGATACTTAAGGTACAAGGCATAAAGATTGAACTCTAACAATAAAGAAAAACAATAATATAAAAATCTGATTCTGAACTGAAGTTTATTTGGCAATGTTTACATTGGTGTAATCACAGTTTAAGGTTCATAAAAGGTAAAAAAATTAAATTGAAGCAAATTATTTTTAAAATCAGGAAACTACTTTGTGTCAAGATATTCTCTTTGGTTTAATGAAAACAAAGCATTGGATTAATTATATTAAATTCAATATATATTCAATAGCACATTTTTGGTTCTGGTGTGATACAGTCCTTAAAAATAGTCATACAAATTATATACTTACATATGGGATCTGCTGCTAAGGCAGGGTCTGATGGTTCACTGGGAGGGCCAATTCCAGCAAGATTTTCAGCCATAACTCTAAACTGGTATTCAACACCTTCAGCCAAACGAAGCACATTGTACTCTAGACCTTTTACTGATGGTTTTGTTACTGGAGCCCTGTTAACACGTGACCAGTAGACACCTCCCACCTCTCTCTTCTCCAACCAATAGCCAGTTATTGGGCTGCCACCATTGTTCAAAGGAGGCTCCCAAGTCACCAGCATTGATGATCTGGTGCGATCTAAAATTTTTGGCTTTCCAGGAGGTCCAGGAAGGCCATAAGGATCCTTAATAACAACTTTTTCTGAGAGGCATTCATCACTTATTCCATATTTGTTTACAGCCCGGACTCTAAATTGATATTTTTCATTTGTTGCAAGATTCCATACCTGAAAAATAAGATTTAAATCAATACTTGGCTACTTTCAGAATAAACTTATTTGAAGTTATGCAGTGGTTTTCGCTTTAAATTCTGTCTTGGAATCTCGTTGACATACCTATGTTTATGATGTACTATACAGCTGTATGTAATGCCCTAGGGATATTCTTATTTCATGTGCACAGGACCAAACATAAATAAAAATGTCATCATGTTTGTTTTTACAGTTGGTAAAGCTATGAATAATGCTGGGAAATGGAAAGGAAGATGTCTTCTAAACTCAGATGAGTTTAAGTAGCAAAAGAGAACAGTTCCTTTTGTTTTGTCGCATGAGGAAAACACACATACATAGATGGGCAACATTCATCTAGTAATTCTGGAGTCTAAATGGAGCATGAGCACAGGCATCTATGCAAGTAGCAGTTTTCATTAGATGTGTACTGTTGTTATTTTTTATGCATACTAAAGTATCTAATAAAGATATTTTATAAATTACCCCAAATCTTCTCTCAACAGCACTTTTGGAGACTTCTTCCCATTCAGATTTCTTCCTACTAGCATCACGTTTCTCAATAATGTAATGGGTAATTTCACTACCACCGTTATCAAGTGGCGCATCCCATGTTAAATAGCATGATTCTGCTTTAATATCAGAAACAGCAAGATTTCTTGGTGGAGAAGGACGATCTGTAGGAAAGCAATAGAGCATAGAATTACATTAAGAAAAAGGCAAAAGCATTTTATTAGCTGTCATTTTATTAAAATGTCGCATCCTTACCATACACTTCAACATGCACATTGCGAAATGCAGTGCCAAGACGATTGGAAGCTCTCACAGTGTAAGTGCCTTTATCATCCCTCACTGCTGCAGGCAGGATAAGCTCAGTTTTTGCCTCACTTCTAGATACTTCTTCCTTGGTTATCTTAAGCGCACTAGATGTTTGGTCAATTAAAACTTCATTCTTGTCCCATTCAATCTTTGGCATTGGCAGACCTGTCACATCAGCAGGAATATTAACTGGTTCTCCTGCTTTCACTTTGATAGTATCTCCTCTCACAGCCAAGCGTAATGTAACAGTTGGTGGTACTGAAAACAAGAAGAAAAATGACAGAGTGAAGATGGAGATGAAGCAGAGAAAATGTCTTGCAGTGTTCGGCAGATATTTGTATGGATTTCTTTAAAGCAGATATACCTTCATCATCTTGTATGACTACATTGAGGGGCAATGATGGTTCACTTTCTCCAATAGCATTGACAGCTTTGACACGGAATTCATACATATGAAGTTCGTCAAGTTTTTCAACGAGAAGAGATGTTTTTGGACAGAGCTTTGCATTAACTCTTTCATAGTCTTTTGAATCATGTCTCCTCTTCTCAACAATATATCCTAAGACAGGACTGCCACCATCACTACGTGGAGGCTTCCAATCAAGTGTAATGGTTGACTTCGTCCTCTCTGTGTACATGAACCTCTCAGGTGCTGTTGGAGGCCCTATTAACACAGATAAATCATAATGAAAAAAAAATTTAAATATTAGAGAATTTTTCTTCATATGAATACAGTAGCTCTGGCTTTTTAAAGCCATAGCTTTTGTATGCAAAGTATCTTAGTATGGTTATAGATAGTATAAAGTTTCTCATGTATGTGGACAAAAAGGTAACAAGTAGTGTCTCAGTAGACATCAGTATTTTGTTTCATAAAGAACCATAGTAGTTTTACAGAACTGATTCAGAGATCTGACTGAAGTAATTAATCTAAGGCAGATGCCTTATCCAGGTAGTAGAAAAGTAAATACACTTTCTGCATAGAAAGCAATCCACACAACAATACTGGTTTATTAACCTATAATTAAAAATTGTTTAAAAAAACCCATAAAATTAGACATCTTACCTAACGGATCAACTGCAAGAATGGGTCCTATTTCAACAGGTGGACCAGTACCAAACTTGTTCTTGGCACTAACACGGAATTTATATTCCTGCCCTTCAACTAGACCTGTAATATCACATTTAGATCTCTCTGTGTCTATAGCTAGTCTCCATGTATGCATTTTGGCATCCTTTCGTTCAACAATGAAGCCTATAATATCGCTGCCACCATCATCTTCAGGATCAGACCAGTTAAGCAAACACATCTTCCTGTTTGTGACCACTGGCTTTAGGTCAAGGACTGGCCCAGGAACATCTGAAAAACAAAATCAAACAAGTAGGATAAAGCCCAAAGATTATCTCACCAAAAGAAATGCTCAGTTGATTTCAGAAAATATTTTTCTTACCAAATACTTCTACTCTGGTTCCTGCAGACTTGGAACCACTGCTATTGGTAGCAGTAATTACGTATCTTCCATGGTCTTTTCTCAATGCATTCTTAATGGTTAAGTCAGATTTTGTGCCAACATTTTCAATAACAACTCGATCTTTGTCTAATTCACGCTCCTCCACAGCCCATGCAATGGTGGGAGTAGGACGCCCTGTCACAGTAGCAGGAATTTTAATAGTTTGCCCAGCCATGATCTGAATGCCTGCTTTGACAGAAACATCCAGCTCAACAGTGGGAGGCTCTGCAGAAGAGAGAGAAATGGTTCATTAGTTCAAGGGAGAGATTAAAAAACGCCTTTTAGGCAGCTGGACATTTCTTGAAAATAATACGATTGCAATACCTTTAGGTTCTGCAACTGTTACGGGTTCAGTTTCACCAGGTGATCCTTCACCAGCTGCATTAAGTGCAGTAACACGGAGTTTATAGTCTGCACCTTCTCTGACTTCTTTAACAGTATACTGTCGAACCTTAATGGGTTTCTCTGTGCAACGTGACCACTCTTTTACTCCCACCAGTTGTTTGTATACATGGTAACCAGTGATATCTCCACCACCATTGTACACAGGAGGTTCCCATTCTAGCTCAATAGAAGTTGAGCTTGTATCAGCAACCCTTGGAATCGGTGGACCAGGTGGCACTAGAAATAAATAGGTGTAAATCAAAGTTAAAGGCCATGAACCCTATTCTGTCACCTGTCTGCTATTAGCTTCTGCTAAGCTACTTACTTATTGGGTCCTGTGCAGTTTTTGGATCTGATGGTGGACTAAATTTACCAGGGCCAGCTGCATTTTCAGCACATACTCTAAAGATGTAGGTTAATCCTTCCAGCAATCCTTCAGCTTTTATTTCCAGAGCATTCACAAGGTTCCTGTTGACGCGAGCCCAATGAGTACTATTAATTTCACGTTTTTCAATCCAATATCCTATGATTGGGCTGCCATTGTCTTTTGGTTCATTCCATTTAACCAACATACTGTTGCTGGTAACATCTTGCACATCAGGCTTATTAGGTGGATCTGGTGGAGCTGAAAAAAAAGAATTGTTATTTTGTCATCATTGCTGTCTTCTTCAGAGCTTACTCAAAGCTAAGAGAGAACTAAGATATGAGAAATGACTGATTTTAAGTCATTCATAGTTCTACTCTCTTTCTTAGAAATGTTGATTCCTAACTGCAATCAGTAATCAAACATGCAGTAGTTCTCTCTTTTGGTAAGAATATTAGTCTATTGGACATGGAGAATGTCACTATTCAGATGTTAAGTGTTTTAAGTGTAAAGTTTTATGACAGTGATTGTCATTTTTATTTCTTTACTATTGAAATTAGAATGTTTTCAATATTTCCCTTTATTTCAATGGTTTAAAATGTGTAATTAATAATAATTACATTGCTCAAGTTTCTTCTGAGAAATATTCACATAGATGAAGCTGAGTGTTCTAAGAGTCTGTGTAGTTTTACACTGGTTTTCTGAAAAGGTTTTATTTCAAAAATAAAACTTACAGAAAGGATCTTTCGCTGTCATCGGTTTTGAAACACATGGTGGCCCTGATCCAACTTTATTTTCAGCAAATACACGGAAGAGGTATTCTTTTCCTTCAATCAGTTTTGTTACATGGAATTTGCAATGCCTGAGTGTTGAACTGACAGTGACCCAGCCCATTTCAGCTTTTGTATTGTCTTTCTTTTCCAGTACATAGTTTAGGATTTCACTTCCACCATCATCAAGGGGAGGCTCCCACTTGCAAATGACAGAATTTTTCCTCACATCTTCAAACACTAAGTTGACTGGAGGCCCAGGTGTATCTGTTAGTAAAGCAAGAAAAATGATGAGTACTCATCTTGTGCACTTCTTACCCAATACTTTGAACAACTGGGTGTTTTTGAGGACATTAATTACATACCTAACACATTGACTTCACATGAGGCTTTTGCAACACCATGATCATTTTCCACTTTAATTGTAAACGTGCCATGGTCAGCTCTGATGGAGTCACGAATTGATAGTACAGACTCTCCTTCTTTATGGTTGTCAATACTCATACGTTCTGGCAGTGAAAGCTGGAAAGGTTCCTCTTCTTCAGCTTCACCCTTCTTCTTCCTTGTATACGTTGTTACTCTCTTTTTGATTTCCTCTGGTCTGACAACTTCATCATTTCTCAGCCAAGTGATAGATGGATAAGGTGACCCTGAAATATGTGCCTCAAGTATGATCTCATCACCTCTCTTCACCTCAAGGCCAGACTGTAGGTTTGCAGCAAGGAAGACTTTTGGAGCCTCTGTAATAACACAGAATGATAAATGGAGAGTAGAATCTCCCAATATGTTTGAGGATGTATGGCAATTATTACAAACAATCCAATGAGCAATTCATACCAACAGGATCCACAGCTTTCACAAAAGGAGTAATCCGAGAAGGCTCACTGATGCCAGCAGCATTCTCAGCACGAACACGGAACTGATATTCCTTTCCTTCCTCAAGACCTTTCACTGGATATGTTAACAGAGGTACCGGATAGTCATTGCATCTCTCCCACCTCTCCTTGCCCTTAGCGAGCTTTTCTATTATGTAGCCCATAATCTTGCTTCCACCATCAAAGAGGGGTGGTTTCCATGTAAGTGTTACTGATTTTGATGTTGGATTATGGACCTCAAGGTCAACAGGAGGATCTGGAGGCTCTGTAGAAGAGTAGCAAAAGAGGGATCATATGAGAAAAGAAAGTATGAAGATTTTAGTTAAAATTCAATTTGCTAGGTTACTTAGTAGTAAAAACCCCTTACGTTTCGGGTCTTCTGCAATGACTGGGTTTCTTAGTTCAAGATATTCACCTCCTCCAATCTTATTGACAGCTTTAACACGGAAGTAATATTCACTGTTTGGGATAAGGTCTTTGACTTGCCATGAAAGCTTATTTTCACCAGACATGACTGGGATATATGTTCTACGACCAGCTTCTCTGCGTTCCAGAACATAATGCAGAATAGGAGTACCACCATCAAAGTCTGGAGGTTCCCAGGATACTTTGCAAGAATTCTTAGTTACTTCACTTGCCTTAATGTCTTTACACTGTCCAGGTGGACCTGTTTTAAATAAGAATAATAAAATCAGTTAACTAAATAGATGGGAAACTGTATTCCTACAAATATGAAATTATATTGTATTTCTTTGCTTTGCAGAAAGCAGACCAAACCCACAAATGTTGGCTACACAGCATATATATGAATTTATGTTCCCAAAGGTGAAAAATATTCAGAATTCTTATAGGCTTTTTTATATTTATATGATGACTATTCATAATAATTGGGCTTTGAGCAGCCACTGAGTAGTTAGACCAACTTGGGGTGAAGTGGGTTTTTTTTGTGGGATTTTGTAACATTAATGCCTTTATGGCAATCTACATGTGTCTGAGTTGAAGTGATTCCTCCACATGGCAGAAAAGGGATTTTTCTAGTCCTTTTTCCTGTCAGCTGCAGGGCTCAAGTGAAGATAAGTATCCTTCTCAGAATGGAAGAAGCCTAGTTAGTTACCTATGACTTTGACATTGACTGAGCCAGTTGTTGATGCCAGCTTATTCTCCAATGTGATAGTATAAACACCAGCATCAGCATGAACACTGTCTATGACTTCGAGCAATGCAGAGGTGTAGTCACTCTTCATTGTTGTTCTGTCACCAGCTTTCAACTCTTTGCCATCTTTGTGCCATGTTATAGTTGGGGATGGAACAGCTCTGAAGGGTACAGGGATACTTAATTTCTGTCCTTTAACAACAACAATGTCACGAGTTTTTAGATCAATGGTTGGATTACCTGTAAAAGTAAGTATAATATTACTAGAAAGTTGCCAAAACCCATTCTTTTTTCAGTTATGCAGATCTGAAAAAAAAGGAATCTATTCTTACAGTCCGGGTCCTTGGCAACAACTTTTTCTGAGACGTCTGATGGCTCACTAGCTCCAACAGCATTGACAGCTCTTACTCTCAGCACATACTCCTTGTCTGGAACAACACCTTCCTCCACCTTATATTTTAGATCTTTTATTGGACGAGAATTGATTCGCATCCATTTTTCTGTTCCTGCTTCGCACATCTCAACATTATACCCAATAATAGGGCTTCCACCATTCTTCTCAGGTGGTTTCCATGCAATGCAAATGTGCTTTCGACCTGCATCTGTGACATGTAAATCCTGAGGAGGTGAAGGAGGACCTGCAGAAATGGAAAAGAATTGTGTCATTTTTTCCCCAGAATATCTATTCTACACAGTACACTGCTTCCATAATCCATACACTGTATAGTATATTATACTACTGCTTACTTGTTGGATCTTCAATGTGAATGAGGTCGGTTGGTTCACTGGGATGACCACAGCCAGCTTCATTTTCTGCACGAACCTGGAACTGTACATCTGTACCTTCAATGACATCAGTCACTCTGAAATTGCAATCTGGACCAGCTGTCTTGCCAGCTTTTACCCAGCGAGTGGCTAGTTTTTCTTTCTTTTCAATAACATATCTGAATAAATTGGGAAAATACTATCAGGCACTTGAAATATAAACACTTCAGACTTCTTGCTCAATAAAATAGATAAAGAGAAATTAGAATAATTTGGCCAATGGAAAAGTAGAGAGAGCCATGGGTGACAGATTCAATGAACTTTACTTCATATATCAGCCACTTAGTCCTGGTAGTCTTGGTAGGTCTTGGATGTAATGCGTCTGACATTAGTGACAGACCCAATTCTGAAAGACAATTTCTGAACTTCTGCTCTGTTCTCAGGTTTTAGAGAACCACAGAGGTAAAAGAACCTCCAAGCTATACTTGTACCTTTGCTAGTTTGGATCTCAGTGGTCAGTCCACTGAAAATATTTGTAGATATTATCTGTGAGTTACTCAGCTGTCAAAATTCTGCCTATGATAGGCTATGGGAAAGTAGTGTGAATTAAGTGACATATTGCTTCAGGCAGATCTCTGTAGTTGTCAGTTTGTTTAAGATATGCTTACTGTGATTGGGAAGGAAAGGAACAGTGAAAATATAAAGAGGAAAAATCGAACTGGTACTCAAGGTGAATTTCAGAGGACAGATACTTTAGAAACCAAAGAAAATGACAAATTAGAAGCAACCCAAAGGAGTAAACCAGTCTGTTTGAAAAGTGTAATAAAGAAGAGAATGAACAGAAAAGAGATGAGACTTCATCTTAGCTGAGTGTATACAGTTTGAATGAGAAACTAAGGCAGAAGGAAAATGTAACAATATTACTTGGTAGATGGGTCTAAGTGGCTACAGCTCTGGAGGAACTGGAGACTATGGATGCATTTTTTTATTGTATTTTATATACAGTTCAATGTGATCTGATTTGATTAGATGCTGTTTTGAGGATGTTGACACATATTCGTTGTTCATGCATATTAGCTTATTTATATTTGCATAATTTCCACATTTTAAAATAAAACCCTTAATTGCTTTGACCACATGGCTTCTCTTTTACATCCGTCCTCCTCTTTTTCATATAAAATGTGTCCATTTAAAATTTAAACATTTTGAGAGAAATGTCTTCATTCATGAAAAGATCTTCATCTACAGGAAGCACTACACAAACTTAAAATGACCTTACCTTTGAATCGGTCTGCCACCATCATTCTTAGGTGGTTCCCATTTCAAATCAACATGACCTTTTGTCACTTCAACTATTGTAAGAGCATATGGAGGCCCAGGGGTTGCTAAAGAAAAAAATGCACACATTAGAAGAACAGGAATCCATTACACGTGAGCTGTTTCTACTGATAACTCAGTAAGCAAATCTGAAACTTACTGAAAGTATCTTTAGCAAGCACTGAATCTTCAATTTCACAATAGTCACTCTGTCCAATGGCATTTTCAGCAGCCACACGGAACACATACAATGAGCCTTCAGTCAGTGGGCTCACTGTGTACTTGGTGTCTTTCACTGTTGTATCAACTGTCTGCCAGCCTTTTCGCCTTACATCTCTCTTTTCGACAATGTAGTTGGTAATTGGGGAACCCCCATCTTTTTCTGGTACTGTCCATTTAAGATCTGCTGTGTTTTTAGTAATATTAATAACCTCAAGCCACCGAGGTGGTGAAGGAGGATCTGTAAAATAGAAAAAAAAGGTAAAACAGGTTAGTGTATTTCCGGTCAAAGATCTTGGAAGACAGGGAATACACCAAAACTGTTAAAACTTTGTATTTTCTTAGCTGAAGCAGGGCAGATTCTAATATTTCATAAGCCTTCCAAGAGTTCAGTTGGTACCCACAGAGGCAGGCAGACATGGCGCTTTTTTAAAGACAGAGACAGGGTATTTGCCGTAGCAGCACATTCTGAAACAATACTCACAGAGCCTCTCCTTGCACAGCACAGGGTCACTGGGTTCACTGGGTTCACTCTCTCCAGCCTTGTTCACAGCTCTTACACGGAATGAATATTCTTGTTTCTCCATAAGCCCTTTGAGGAAGTGTTCCGTTGTGGGAACTCCTTCAGCCACTCTCACCCACTCATCTGTTCCGGTCTTCAATAGTTCAATGACATAAGATTCGATCTTTGCCCCTCCATCATGTTCTGGCTTTGTCCAGTTCAGGAATAATGATGTCTTGCCAACATCTTTCACAGTTGGCTTTCCAGGAGGCCATGGTGGATCTAGACAGGAGTCCAATATTAATTACGTGATTGAAAACAAAGAATTTTGTTGTTGTTGTTAAATTAAACCATTAAAAATGTGTTTACTATACCAATTGGGTCTTTCACTAAGATTGGCTCTGTTTCCTTGCTTGGTTTTCCAGGTCCTGCAAGATTCTCTGCCAAGACACGGAACTTATATTTCTTCTTATTTGTAAGACCTTTAACTCTGGAAACAAAAATTAAGTTTGATTAAACCAAATCTACACATGAACTCATGCCTAAAACATTATTCTCTCTGCTCTTCATACTACAGTTTACTTGGAAAATCTGAAAATACCCAATTTACTGCTAATGATGTTTTATGAAATGGTGAACATTCAAAATAGGTATATTGTCAACAGTAAAATGGTGCACCATGACACAGAAACCAATGTTTTGAGAGCCATCTTGCATTTTTGCATGTTCTATGGTTGTTAGTTAATACGAGTATCAGGAGAAAAAAACCCCAGGGTTTTGGCAAATTGATACTTGAGATGGCTATGTATGCTATTTTAGAATGTCTTATGAATAATCACATAGCACAGAAATTATTAAGCAAAACATTAAAAAAAAAAAAAGAGATGATTCACTCTTCTGTAAAGACATTCTTCTTAAAAACTAATTATGAAAAAAAGTATGCCACCAGATGTTAGTTGGATCTAAACTTATGGAAGCAAGGAAAAAAGAGTAAGAACAATGTAAAACTTGTTTAAAAGGCTACTGTTACGTTTTTATGTCTCTGTGACCTATTTCAGACTAAACTGACTATAGTCTTACTTGAATGTTGTGTCTTTCACTGGTATTTTATTGCATTTTATCCATTTATCTTGCTCAGGATCATATCTTTCAACCCAGTAGCCAGTTATGGGGCTGCCACCATCTTCATCAGGTTCATTCCATGTTAAGGTGACTGAATCTTTAGTGACCTCTGTAGGCTTGAGACCTGTTGGAGGGCCTGGTGGATCTGTATAAATTAATAAATTAAAAAAAACAAAACAAAAACCAAAACCATCACACATATGTTTTTTTCCCCCCTGTTAAAATATTGTAAAAATTTAACATTAATTTAATTAACTAACCAAATGAATATTTTGCGATGATGGGGTTACACTGTGCTGGCTCCCCAATACCATACATGTTCTCAGCACTGACTCGGAACACATATTCTTTATGAGGAGTTAAATTGGTAGCTCTGAATTTTGTATCCTTAATAGTTGATGACAACTTGTGCCATATTTCACTGTCTGTAGCTCTTTTCTCAAGGACATAGTTGGTAATTTTAGAACCCCCATCATCTCGTGGAGGATTCCACGTCAGAAGGCAGGATTCATTTGTGATTTCTGATACATCAAATGCAGCTGGTGGACCAGGTTTATCTGTAGAGGACAAGATGTGAATGTTAGTCTTCTGCTTGCGTACCTCAGTACATTACTAAAAATTTTTATAAACAACATAAAATACATGCATACCAAGAACGTTAACTTCAACAACAGCAGTAGCACGTCCACTGGAATTTACAGCTTCTATAATATAGGTTCCACTGTCACTCCTCTTGCTGTCTGTAATAGTGACTGTAGAATGATTAGGTTTGGTTTCAATGGTGATTCTGTCATCAGATTTCAAAATTTTGTCAGCCTTGGTCCAAGTAATCTGGGGCTCAGGCTTTCCAGTTACTTTAGCTGGCAGCTCAATTTTAGTTCCAGCTTTCACAGTAAGTCCAGCAAGAAGCTTCACATCTAAGAAAATTTCTGGAGCCTCTGATTTAGGAGATAATAAAAACGTTGTTATAGAAACAGTATTTCAGAGGCTGGTAAAAATAAAGCATCTATTGTAATTTAGTGATTGAAGTAATTACCTTTTGCATCAATGGCCTGAATATCATCTGTTGGCTTACTTGGCTTGCTAGCTCCTATTCTGTTCAAAGCCTTAACCCGATATGCATACCACTCTCCTTCCTTGAGTTTTGTTACTTCCATTCTGTTTGTTAAAAAAAAAAAAATCCAGATATTTAAAGTGGTGAGGATGGCTCAGTTAGTTGAAAGGATATACCTTCTGATGTGAATTTACTTACTTTGTTTCAACAACAGGCTCCCCACATGTCTCCCACTTGTCTGTGCCACGCTGGGATTTTTCTACCAGATAACCCTTAATGCGGGCACCACCATCATATTTGGGAGGCTCCCATGTTAGGAAGATTCCTTTTGATGTTGGATTTCTCCATTTAACATTCTCTGGTGGATCGGGCACCGCTATTAAAAATTAAAAACATAGGGGGTCTTAGAAACCAGTCTAAGGAAGATTTCTTTACATCTTATTTTGAAGAAAATCAGCAAGATTTCAGAAACAGAAAATCAGCAACAATGTGAAACAGTTGACTCACTTGCTGGTGCTGACATATTTACAGGTTCATCAATATATGCAGGTTCTCCTGGGCCACATTTGTTGCATGCAGAAACTCTAAATAAGTATTCTTTTCCTTGGATGAGGTCAGGTACGGTGAACTCTTGGTCAACAACATGATCCATAACCTAAAGAGAAGGAAGGCGCCAATGTATTTCTAAAATTTATTTCCAAAGAGCAATTACCAAAATAAGTCATAAAATTCAGTAGCACGTGTGGAAACAATATAGCAAATAGGAACTGAAATGAGAAAGAATGAACTTACTTTTTTCCATGTTTTCCGGCTTACTTCACGTTTTTCAATTATATAGCCAGTAACTGGACTTCCACCATCATCTTCTGGAGGCTCCCATGACAGCTGTACTGTGTTCTTGATTATGTCTAAAACTTTAAGTTCTCTTGGTGCACTTGGACGAGCTAGAAATCACAGAAATTGTATTATTTTGTAATAGGAGTTAGACAGATGATCCCTATGTAATCTATCTGCCAGAAGACTTACTCTTCGTAGTCATTCTTCCTTAAACAGCAAAGTTGGATATTGAAAACCAGAAGAGGTTTTTTTGAGGATGGATTTCTAGTTTCTAGTTATATTTTAATATACTTGGTTTACTGAAAGTTGTGTGATTTCACATTATTAACCTAATTAGATTTTAGCAAGGTAAATATGGAATGTTATTGCTAGAATATATACATGTCCGCTTACCAATGACATTAACATTAATTTCTCCTGAAACAGATGACACAGGATTTTCTAATGTTAAGGAATAAATTCCCTTGTCTGGACGTTCACTTGGAGTAACTACAAGTTCTGCAAAGGAGGCAGTGGTCTTCATTGTTATACGATCACCCTCTTCTAAGACTTGGTCACCAAAAGACCATGTGGCGGTCGGCACAGGGTAGCCAGTGATAGGAACATGGATCTTGATTGGCTCTGGAACAATAACTTCCAGCCCATCTTTAAATGCACTTAGGTCCATTGTAGGTCCAACTGGAAAAAGTGGAAAATGGATTCGATGAAATATTTTCAGATGTTCTGAATATGGCTAATGATAGCTGTGTTGAGAGGCTGATTCTGACTGTATCTCAGCCTGCAGGTTGGAGCTGTCTAGGCCTAGCTGTGGCTTATCGCTCCTTACCTCTCCTGGCTAAATGTTTTTTAGAAATACATGAGAGGATAAGGCAGCTTAGTATTATCATGTAGGAGATCTAATTTACCCTTTAATATAAAAACTTTATATTGTTTCGATTTTTATTTTTTTTATCTTCTCTGCCTTTCTCTCCTCTGTTACCCCCCACCTTCCACAAAGCTAGGTCAGGAGACAAAAGGTCATTCCTTGCTCTTCAGGCAACCTAATAGGTTTCTACTTAATAGTAGAGCTAATTATCTGTAGAATTTGTAATGGAAGAGAAATAGCTCAGAATCTCAAAGGTCTAAGGCTCTTTATACTAGTTGGCATCACAGTTATCTGGTGAATAATATACAAATTACCCACAAGATGCACTTTAATTGTGTGTTTTATCTGATTAATTATCTTTCATAAATAGCATATGGCTTACCAAAAGTATCATCTGCAGTTAATGGCCCAATAGCCTCCGCTGGGTCAGACACACCAGCTGCATTTTCTGCTGAGACTCTGTAGTAATAACTGCATCCTGGTTTCAATCCAGTTACCTAAAAAGCACAAATAATCATTTAATAACTCATATGAAAGATGATATACACTAAGCACTTTGTTGACGAACAGAACATCTTACCTTAAAAGTAAGAGCAGGTACTAGTTTTGGGTTACAGCGAATCCATTTGCCTGTTCCTTCTTCTTGCCTTTCAACAATATAGCCTAAGACTGGACTTCCTCCATCTTTGAGAGGAGGTTCCCATGTGAGCTGCACTGATGACTTAGTTTGATCTGAATGATCAAGGTTAATGGGAGGACTTGGTCTCTCTGAAAATAATTTGAGAGAAATACATTTTCGCAACTGATAAAGGAGTATGGTTCTGCGTATCAGCTGTCTATACCTTAAAGTACTCTTTTAAACGCCTTTGCACAGCTTTTTTTAAACTAGTTTTTTAAATTGAGTTTGGATCCTAATTTCAGAGCAAAAATATTTAGAGTTCTTACTGAACCAAAGGGTAGTGGGGTACTTCTGATAGGTTTGAAGGACCTAGTAAAAATCTAACTGCACATGGTATTTGCAGCACACGTTTCTCAATTGAACTTTCCTGCACACATAATGTGTAAACAGCCAAAATGTCCCTGTCATAATGCAATCACAATCAATGCTTACATACTTACCAATTGGGTCCATAATTTTTACTGCACGTGTAGCAGGACTTGGTTTGCCAACTCCAACCATGTTTTGAGCTCTTACTCTGAAGAAATACTCTTCATTTTCCACAACATCAGTCAGGACAGCTGACAGTTCATCAGCTCCAGTGGTCATAGTTGGCTCCCATTTGATGGAAGCTCTGTTACGCAGTTCAATAACATAGCCAGTAATTGGAGATCCTCCATCATACTCAGGTGGTTCCCAGGTAAGTGTAGCTCCAAACCTGTTCACATCGATAACTTCTACATTTTGAGGAGGACCAGGAACTTCTGCATTTTATTTTAGGGAGAAAAAGGAAAAACAAGGTATGTGTTTTTTACCTATTGTTAGAGTTTGTACTGCTTTTCTTCCACTGCCATCAAACACTGAGTTTTTCATAAATTCTGCTCACCAAATTTGCTCTTAGCTTCCACAGGTCTCTCTGTTTCCACTGGCTCACCAGTGCCCACTCTGTTCCGTGCACTAACACGGAAGAGGTACTCAACTCCTCCTTTTTGAAGTCCAGTAACAGTGTATTCACAATTTTCAGCATGATCAGTGACCATAATCCAGGTCTTACGCTTGATATCACGTCTTTCAACGACATAGCCTATTATTTTACTTCCACCATCACTTTCTGGTTCCTGCCAGGCGAGGCCAACTTCACCATCATAAATTTCAGTGACTTCCAAGTTTCTAACTGGACCCGGAACATCTAACAAAGATATGACAATATTTTAGGTATTACATCTTTTTTTTTTGTGCTCTGGCTTAAACAAATAGTAAGCAAGGTTTTAATAATGGGAATACTTACCAATGACCTCTACATTGATGAATGCTTCTGCCTGGCCATGTTTGTTGCGAAGTATAACCTTGTACCTTCCCTTATCTGATTTCTTTGCTTCATAAATTTTGAAGGTAGTGCAGTCAGTTGTTGTATTAACAGTTGTTGTGGGCAGACTTTCCTCCCCTTTCAACCATTCAGCTTCTGCTCTTGGGTAGGCATCATATGGAACGGTCATAGTTAAAGGCTTCCCAACATCAACCACAAGGTTTTGATCACCAGTCTTGATTCTAGGTGCAGCTAAGGAAGATGAATGTGACAAGTAAGTACTTACATATAAAAAACCCCCGATATATTTGTGTAGTCAGCAAAGAAACTACCAGATAAAAGTAAAAGGAGCTGTTATGTGAATTCTACGCAAATCCTTCATATACTCATTGGATTGATTGCTCCAGAGAAAGAAACTCAGGCTGGTTGGTATGTACTGTGTCATCCTATAAAATCAGGGAAGAGGGAGTTCCTTTTTGAGCATTAATTTAATGTAATGTATTTTATTGGTCTGATCCTGTAAAATAGACAAATTAGGAATTAAATGTCTTATATGACTGAAATGAGTAGGCCAAATAATTTTCATGTTTTAGATCTGCAGTGACCTACTGAAAAGGTTCTGTGTCCTTTAAGCTCAATTCATGCTCTTTGGTGTAGACACTGAAAAGTGACCTGTATTTTCCTCAACAGTTGGATCAGCGTGGTATAATAAAAAATGTTTGTTGCCTGAATTATAATTCATAGAGTTTAACAGACTTGCACTTGTCTCAGCCTGATTGTGTATTCATTTTAATTCAACTCTTTGAAAGAACAAAAATCAATTTAGTTAAATAGTTAATTCACTAATCTAAGATTTAATACAAGAAAGACAAAGCAAACAACTTACCAGCTAATTCAAGCTTAGCTCTAGCTTCCTTATCTTTGGCAATAAATCTGTATTCCCCTTGGTCACGGGGCTTTATCTCGCACACCTGCAGCCTGTGGACCTTTCCTTCACTCATCATCTGATGTTTGTCACCTTGGACGATAATCATGTTGTTTCTCAACCACTTGACCTCCACACCATCTTTGTTCAACTCGGCCATGAAGATGACATCTGCACCAGGAGCTTCATAAATATCTTGTGGTGGTCGGATGATCTCAACAGGGATTTCTGAAATAAATGTCAATTAATTTGGTGTTATTTGTGTATTGTTTCTATTATTACTAAATAATGAAGAAATGAATCCTATTCAATTTTACTCATACCTTCAACAAAAAGTCTTGCCCTAGATTTCCTGTCATCCACTCCACAGGAATATTCACACTCATCATCTAGTCTACAGTCTTTTATGATTAATCTGTGCAGATTTCCATCCTTTTCAAACTGGTATCTTTATGAGGGAGAAAAGTAAGCAGTATTTTAGTTTCCAGACAAAGCAACAAAGTAAAGCAAACATGTTTAGTGTATTAACAAGCATAATAAAATGTACATACTTTTTGCCTTCTTTGATTTCTCTTCCATTTCTGTACCATCTTACACTGGCTTTCTCTTTGGAAAGCTGGCATGTAAAGACAGCATCATCAAATTCAGTGACGGTCTGGTCCCGGAGATGTTCAATGAAGTCTGCTGGTGCTTCTGTGATGAGAAGCTCTGCAACAGATTTGTCTTGTCCAGCAGTAACAGTGTATTCACCTTCATCTATAAACCCACAGTCTTTAATGATGAGTGAGTGTTTGTATTTATCAATTTTGTACAAAATGCGCTTGTTGAACATGATCTCTTCACCATTCTTTGTCCATTTGAGGGTTGCATTAAGGCGATTGACTTTGCACCAGAATGTGACAGTTTTCTTTTCCATGGTCTCAATGTCTTCAAGGGGCTCAACAATTCTGAGATCCTCCTCTGTTAAGACAAAAAACCCAAACTGATTAATTTACATCCTTATGATCCTCATGTGAAATTGAATGTAAGAAGATGAAATAAATTTAATGCAGTGCAAGTTATTTACCTAATACTGTTAAGGCAGCAGAGCTTTTGACGTGTTCGCCTCTCTGGTTTGACAGTGAGATGGTATAGGTAGCTTGATCTTTCAACTGTGCATCTCTGATTCTGAGAGTGTAAATTAAATCCTTCTGGACAATAATGTATTTTGCGCTATCAAATATCGCCTCATCATTTTTGTACCACTTCTCTTTGGCACCTTCTTTATTGACTTCACAGTTGAAGATAATTTCTTGACCCTCATTAACTTCTTGGTCCTTAAGGGGAGTTATAATCCTGAGTTTTTCTGAAATTGAGAAAATAGAAGAAATAGGACATCATGCAGTATAAGGAATGCAACAAAATATCAACTGCACATTGATAAAATAAAGCTTACCAATCACTGTTAAGCGTGCTGTAGCTTTAGCTTCACCAACCATGACAATATACTTTCCTGCATCTCCTAGAATAGAGTCTTTAACCACAAGTGTTCTCTTTTTGCCATCTGAGATGATGTCGTACTTATCACCAGGCTCCAGGACTGTGTCACCCCTCAGCCACTGTACTGTAATTGCCTCTTTGGATACTGAACAGACAAATTCAGCTTTGTCTCCTTCAAGCACCTCAAGATTTTGTGGTCTGGTAAGAAATTCTGCTGCAAGTTCTGAAAGAAAACATTTTTGTAGATATATATGATTTTTTACTTATGAAGAGAATAAACCAAGTTGTGTATTCTTACTGATTTTTAATTTTTTTTTATTTTAATTTTTTTTCTAGGAAAAAAGGCCACCAAAGTAACTCTCTTACCATGTACAGTAAGTTTTCCTGTTGTACTAGAGCTAGGGAGCTTGCAAGTATATTTGCCAGCATCTTCAGGATGAGCATTACGTATGAGAAGAATTCTCTTTCGGCCATCAGAAATGTGTTCAAATCTACCACCATCAGGCACCTCCTCATCTCCTTTAAACCAAGTAACTTCGGCATTAGGCTTTGAAACTTCACAGATCAATTTTACAGTGTCATTTTCATTTACTTCAAGATCAGGAAGATTTTTTGTGAAAACAGCCTCTTCCTCTGCAACAAGAATTTAGAAAGATGATTAAAGCCTTTAATAAAAAAAAAATTTTTTCTTGTTCATAGATTAGATTCTAAAACACTATGTTTACCTATCACCGTAAGTAGGCCTGAAGTTCGAGCTGTTTTTGCTTCACAGGCATATTCAGCTTCATCATCGAAGACACATTTAGTGACAACAAGAATGTGTTCTGCACCTTTGGAAATTATGTCATACTTTTTGCCTTTTCTAATTTCAATGCCATCCTTAAACCACTTCACCTGTTTTAGAACAAATAAACGTGGTTATTAATATTAACACACTCATCATAGGTTTCAGTTGTGTGTTCTTTTGTAACAACACAATAAAATTGTCAATTTAAAAAAAAGCTTAGTTGAAGGAGTTACTCAGATTAAAAAGTATTATTATTGACCTTGACACCTGGACGAGAAATTTCACATTCAAACCGAGCAGATTCTTTTTCTTTAACTTCAAGGTCAGTTAGGGGTTTCAGGAACTCAACACGAATAGCTATAAGAGAAAAGAAAATTTTTAGTAAAGGAAAGTCTCCAGTAGAGAAGAATAAACTGCTGACATTGATATTATTGCCAGTCATAGACACTAGAACATAGCGTATATAACGCTTACACATTTTGTAGAAAATTGTAAATGACTCACGTTCTACATTGAGAAAACATGATGTCTTGAAATCCTTAGCATCACAGGTATATGTTTTTGCATCATCCAGTGTGCAGCCATGGATAATGAGTTTTCTGACCCTGCCATCAGAAATGATATCATACTTCTTTGTTTTGTGAATTTCTTCTCCATTTTTGAACCATTTAACTTTTGCATTTTCCCTGGAAACTTCACATTCCAGTATTGCAGTGGCCTCCTCTTCAACAGTCTGGTCCTCAAGTGGTTTAGTAAATTCAACTGGGGGTTCTAAAAGAAACAGATAAATTTTTGGTAGAAAAGATCTAAATTATAGCCAGCCCTCTGCTAGCACAGAACTGTCAGATACTGTTTACTAATTTTCCTTGACTGAATAATCATAAAGGCTCTTAGATGTCTCTGCTGAAGGGGTTTTTTTTACTTTTTATTTTTAATGCCCAGACATGTTCAGTTAATTCAGCTAATTTCCTCATTTTCAGCCTACTGTAAGATTAGACTGAATGATATCCTTGTCCACGGGGTTTTTACTCACAAATCATCACAAAGCCTTGCAACTCAGTTTCTTTAGCTGAACTATACCCATGTGAGCTCAGTGACTCTGAAGTTACACTCTGAACTTAAGGAATGATTTTTTTAATTTTTCCTTGAATTACTAAATTAGTTAGAAGTGTGTGCAGTTTTTTGACTTCTTAGCCATACACAGCTTGCAAGCAGTGCAAGCGGGTATACAGTCAATGTTATGTCACTTGACTGATGGTGTAGTTGTGCTCTCATAGGTTTCTGGATACTCCAAAGAACAGAAAAAAGCCATCGGGAGCCATAAAAGCCAGTATTTGCAGGTCATCCTGAGGCCAACTGAATGTTCAAGTCTGCAATGAAGCCCTGGAAATCCTAATGAACTGATTCATCTCCACGTCTGACACATTTCCATTATTTCCCCCTTTCCTCAGCTTTTCTGCGAAGCATAAAGATTTTATGTATGATCCTACTAATTTGATATATGGTGTATATTAACATCCTATTCCAAGGTGAATCATGAATGGACCATTAACACTGACTATGGTATAATTAAAATGACTGACTTACCTTTCACAAAAAGATTTGCTTGTGTTCTGAAATCTTTTGCTGTCAGTGATACCTCTCCTGCATCTGTTAACTTGACGTCTCTAAGAATAAGTGTGTGAACTCTCCCTTCAGCACGTGTCATGACCTTATAAAGTACATACAAAAACCCTTTGTAAGTATCTACAACAAATATTTAAGAAATATTTAATGAAATAGCATTGCTATTTATTGTTATCTGTGGAGTTTGGGCATTTACTTTCATATGAAATTTCAATAATTTCCTTTTGCATAGACTAGGTATAGCTCAAGACACAAATGCTTTGAGGATTTTGAGAATCATTTCTGTTTTGTCCTTTCACTTACAAGAAATTGTAATTTTAGGTTTCCCCATGTTTTAAGGTATTTGTGTCCTTTTATTAGAAAACCTGAGTCTACTATCAAAGTTCAAAATGAGGCTGACTTGAGGTCATGTTTATTTTGAACAGGTACTAATAAATACCAAAATAAGTAAATTTATAGGAAAAAGTTGGTATTACTCCTGGCTATATCTAAAGTAAAAACTTTTAGAGATATAAGGAGGTTTGGCACTCCCCTCATACATTCTTTTGTAAATGCCAATTTGACTTTCTATTATTAAATTTTGGTAAAAAAATTTGCCTAAAAAAACATTTCCATGTTGATCTATTGCTGAAACTACTTTACGATCATGAGTTTGTATTGGGCTACTCCTACACAAACACCCCTTTTCTCTAGGAGTGGACCTGGGGCATTCAAGGATACATCCTGCATTGCAGCCATTAAGAGGGCTGCTACTCATTCATGCCATAAATTTTAACATAGCTCTTGCAGAATTGCATTTATTTATTTTCAGAGAAGTATGTGATCAAGTAGTAGATGCTGGTTTAGAAAATAAAGGGGAAAAGCGAGCTTCTGCTAAGGAAGAAGCGAAAAATATTATGTTACTTTTGAGAAGGCAGTCCCTTTTGTTTCAGAGGGAAGGAAGGAACTAAGAGGCTGCCCTTCCTCCCAAATGGTCATTGTGTCCCTGAAAACTAGCTCTAGTGAATGCTCATCTGAAAAAGATTGAGATGAAGCCAAATATATATTTGACCAAGATAAGCAATAAAGATAAACAAATAAGTCATTTCAATAAAGGTTATATGTGTACAGCTGAATGCCAGCCACAGAGGTAAAATAATGGCTTAAATTAAAAAGAGCTGAAATGAAACACTTGTACAATTAGATTGATTCTTGAAGACAGTAGTAAAAGGGTTTCAAGAGGCTATTTTAAATGGGCAGAAAGTGATGCATCAAGTAAATATATGGGTTATTCTGAATTTCTTCTTGATAAAATTTCAACTGAAGTTAAATGACAGTTTTGACTGTATATGTAAAGTGAATGAAAACCTAGATTTTTTTTTCCCATGTAATTAAAATGATAGCTCAGACAGATAAGAACAAAATAATGTTCCATCATACAGAATATTGAACTTATAATATTTTTCTTGCCAGGCAGTAATAACTATCAAGCCACTGCACTGATCAATAGCTTTCCACATTTTTATTCCTAGACTCAAAAGTGAATACCTTGGTTTGTTACGTCTCATCTGCTGAGTTTCAATTTTGTTTATCTGTCCTTAAATACTGTAATATCTGTAATACTGTAATACTTAAATCACTTATCACCATGACTGGTTTTTCTTTTCCTATTTTGATATTCTATTTTTTTAATGAAATAGTTTTTATTTAGGCAAATCTAGTGAAGCTCAGAAAGATCTAGTAAAACCTGAAAAAAAAAATGTTAAAAATTGTATTTAAAAGAAAAAAATCTGTACCAAAGTATTATTAGCAGCATTATTACCGGTTCTGAAAGTTTGCTAGGTCATGTAATGCCTTGAAAGTTTGCTTTGTCTGAGGTTGCCAATTTGTATTTTCATTTGCATTATTTCCCTTAGGCCTAGTATGTGAAAAAGAAGTCTTAAAACCAGTGATATCCATTTATATTTTATGTTTCTTTATGTATTTCTCCTACCATTAACTTTAAATATTAAACTCACTGCATTCCAGGCTGCTCAGACCTCAGAGTTAAGAGCCAGCACTTGATGAAGGGTTAAAAATAGCTAGTGAGAAGTGCTTGACAAGCAAATCTGCCCAGAAAGTTATCTGGAGAGCCAGAACAAATGCCTGAAATGGAATTTGAATCCTCTTAATCCCCTTATATGCAGAACTGGACTGCAACTCAGCATTCAGGAGAAAAAAAGCATTTCCTGATAGCACCTTTCAAAACCCTCTCGCTGTAACTACAATTAACCTGAGCAAAAATCATTCAGTACCCCTGTGGTTGAGTCTCCAACAGAATCAGGCACAAAATCACTGTTGTAATGATTGATATTTTGGAACCTTAGTTTCCCTTTGTATGATAAATTCTTGTAGTATTCCAGAATACTGGCATTTCTGGGGAAAAAAATGCTATATCTGATTTAGTGAGGATTTACCATTTGGCACAGCAGCACTATTGTATTGCTGTGCCTTAGTACTTCTACTGGCAGAGAGTAAATGATAAGTAAAGAAGGGGAAGAGAGTTGAAAGAGAGGAAGGAGGAGGAAACATGAGGAAAAATAAAGTTTAATTTCTTTACCTTATCACTGGGCTCCAGTTTCTTTCCTTGCAGGAACCACTCTACTGGGATTCCCTCGTAAGAGAGTTCGCAATCAAAGGTTGCTGATTCCCCAGCTGTCACTGTTACATCCTTGAGGGGTCTCAGCAAGCCAATTACTCGAGCTTGGTAAGGAGAAGACATCATTTTCAGATTAGTCACTTCTACCCAAGAGAGAGCTGCTGCCCTTATGTACTAATCTCCATGGTGGCTTCCCTCAAGAGAGACAGACATCGCAATGCTGCTCTTTAAATTCCCTAAATAGAAGAGGCCACTCTGGGTTTTTAGGGGGAGGGCTGGTCACCTAAAATTTCCTATTTGCAGAGCGTGTTTCTTTAAATTGAACAAGGTCAGCAGGAAAGTTGCCGTGCATCTGTCTCCCTGCCAAGCCTTGCATGCCTCTTGCTAGATAAGGCATGTGTTTTCCAAAATAGTGAGGGCTAGGATTGGAGTGGGAAACAAGTGGTCTTCAACTGTGTGGTCTGTCCCTGTCCATCAAGCTCTTAACCCTATCCCCAGATATCACTGTGATCCCATCCTCTCAGGTTAACATGATACTTTAATGCAGTAAAACCTTTGCTTGTAACACTTTGATTTCATAACAACATATGATGCCAGACCATGAAGCAGCCTTCAACGCCATCTCCTTATTTTTACTTCTCCTATATGAATAAACTATATACAAGGTTAAAAAACATATAAGACATTCCTTAACTAAAAAATTAAGATGGCTTGAGTAATTAATCCTTGAGTTGCTGTTCTGGAAAGAATTGTTGTGGGTTCAATACAGTATAGAGATTTGTCCACCTGTTCCAGAGAGGCAATGAGTACCTTGTTTTCACTTAATTCATTTCAGATTAAAATACACTTACGTTTCACTCGAAGGTGAGCACCAGATTTGGCATTTGCTGCTTGGAAATCTACGCCACCAGCTTGATCTAAGCGTACATTGTACAGTGTAAGGAAGTGCTTTTTGCCTTCCTCCTTGATTTCACATTCCTGCAAAAAGAGAAGTGAAACAATTTTTTCAATACCTTTTTTGTGCTCCTCGCCACAAGAGCCCCTACTTCTCCTCATACTATGCATCTGTTATCTCCTCCTCCATTCACAACACTTAGGCCCACTGCCAACTGCAATATACCTTATAAACTTTCATTCATAGGCCTTTCCTTTCAAAGTTGCTTCCTAATACAGTCTGCTTCCTCTTAAAAGAAAGGGCAAGAGGCATCATATTCATGTTGGTGAATGGTATGTGCTGATTGACTATCCAATATATCCATATGTAGACCAGTCAGAAGCCTAAGAGAACTAGAAATTACTAAGCTTGTGCTGTGACCTTTCCTTGAGAAGGGTCCTTTTCTCTTATCCAGACACTGATTTTCATGGAACTTCTGATCTTTGTGTATTATTCACACCGGTACTATTACATCAAAGAGTTGCCAAATTATTGCCAGTTGTGATTGTATTGTTTCTTAATTTTCCAGATCCTTCCAGCAGGGAATTAAGAATATTTGATTGAGCCTTATACCATTTTAAATTAATTTTAGCTGTCATAGTAATGGAAAAGAGTTTGAAAATGTGATCTACATCTATTTAAACCAAACATAACTCAAAAACTGCAGACAATCCAAAGTTTGTGTTTTTAAATGGTCTTTGTACTTTGGATACGTGATTGTTAGGGACTAGCAATACAGAATGTACTTATTTATGTAAAATCATTTATTATTTAGCTATTTTATATATTATTTTGGATTAAGTTTATACTACATTTTAAAAGTTATTAATGAAAAAACCCAGTATTTTTATTATAGTGACCCTTATTGAAAGCAGAAAGAGATTTCACTTAGTTTCTGCAGCCACCTTCTTCTCCCTCACAACCTATCTCCCCGCAAATTGCTGAGACACACGTAAGGAACATCCTGAAATACTTGCTTACAGCTGATTCAGTCAGGGCTTCTCCTTTTAGCTTCCAATTGCCATGGACACCTTCCTCAGAGATTTCAATATCAAAACGGGCAGTCTCTGTCTCAATCACCTCCACACTGTATAGTGGACGTATAATCTCAATATCGCGGTCTGGAGGGAAAAAAACCAAACAAACAGTGATTGATTCCCTCAATCTCTAACAGACCCCAAAAGATCTCTACTACAGAGCAGCCCAGTAAAATAACCATACCTTCAATATTGAGTTTAGCAGAGGTTTGATCAGTACCACAGTCACAAGTATACTGTCCAATGTCTTTCTTCAAAGCTTTCTTGAGGATAAGGATTCTCTTTTTACCATCAGCCTTAATAACGACATTCTTTGATGGAGTAATTGGTTTGCCATCCTTCATCCATTTCACTGGGGCATCTGCTTTGCTGATTTCACATTGTAAGATTACTTCATCTTTCTCTACAGCAGTGTAATCCTGCAGCTTCCCAGTGAAGTAAGGGTCTCCCTCTGCAAGCAAAAGTTACGATATGTTTCAGTCTGAAGTTTTAGTCTTTCAGAAAGGATAATTAGTTCTTACCATACAAAACATTTCTTGCTTATGCCCTGCAGGAAGGATTAAATACAGTCCTTATAAATATTACAGAGTTCTGTTGCAAAAAGAGAAAACAATATCTAAGAAACAGTTCAACGTATTACTAATATTACTGACAATACTGTTTTGGTGCTCTAGCAGTCTCTGTCTCAATCACCTCCACACTGTATAGTGGACGTATAATCTCAATATCGCGGTCTGGAGGGAAAAAAACCAAACAAACAGTGATTGATTCCCTCAATCTCTAACAGACCCCAAAAGATCTCTACTACAGAGCAGCCCAGTAAAATAACCATACCTTCAATATTGAGTTTAGCAGAGGTTTGATCAGTACCACAGTCACAAGTATACTGTCCAATGTCTTTCTTCAAAGCTTTCTTGAGGATAAGGATTCTCTTTTTACCATCAGCCTTAATAACGACATTCTTTGATGGAGTAATTGGTTTGCCATCCTTCATCCATTTCACTGGGGCATCTGCTTTGCTGATTTCACATTGTAAGATTACTTCATCTTTCTCTACAGCAGTGTAATCCTGCAGCTTCCCAGTGAAGTAAGGGTCTCCCTCTGCAAGCAAAAGTTACGATATGTTTCAGTCTGAAGTTTTAGTCTTTCAGAAAGGATAATTAGTTCTTACCATACAAAACATTTCTTGCTTATGCCCTGCAGGAAGGATTAAATACAGTCCTTATAAATATTACAGAGTTCTGTTGCAAAAAGAGAAAACAATATCTAAGAAACAGTTCAACGTATTACTAATATTACTGACAACATTGTTTTGGTGCTCTAAGGAGTTTCAAGCACCATTTAAGTATCTAATAGTTAATTTTGCAACAGTTGCATGAAATTTTAAAGTTATTTTAATTATCCATTGTGAATGGGGAAATGGAGACCCAAAGAAGACAAACAAATCGTAAAATTGTCAAAAATCACAATGTAGATTTAGGCCAAATCCAAAAAACCCCACCAAAGCAAACCAAAACCAACCCCAAGACTTTCTGATCGCCATTTTTCATTAATAAGACTCTTCTGGTAATATACATAATATAAATTCTTTTGGGTATTCTTACCAAGAACAGTGAGTTTAGCTTCTGAGGATTTGCCCATAGCTTCCACTCTAATCTGAGAAGTATCATCAATAGTAAGATCTTTGATTGTGAGTGTATGGAATTTGCCATCATCTGTCATTGAAACCACTTTGCTGGTATGTAATCGCTGGTCATTCTTGAACCAGACAACAGGGATATTTTCATGGGAGAGTTCCACAGTGAACACTGCAGTTTCTCGCTCCTTTTTTGTTACATCCTTGAGAGGAGTAATGAATTTCAGGCGGATACCTATCACAACATAACATTTCATGAATAATAATGTTCTCAATAAAAACTATTCAAGGACTATAGTGCAAATCTTTCCTAGAAAGGCAAAGTCAGACAAACCTTCAATAATTAGTTTGGCAGTTGTTCTCTTATCTTCAGCTTCAAACATGTATTTAGCTTCATCCTCAAACGCAACAGATTTAATAATCAGAGCATGCTTTGTTCCTTCTGAAATAATTTCAAATCTTTCATCAGGAGTGATCTCTTGTGTTCCTTTTAACCAGCGGAAAGTCTTGGGTTCTCTGGACACCTCACATTCAAACTTGGCTTCATCCTTCTCAAAGACCTTCACATCTCTTAGTGGAGTGATAAAGATGAGAGGCAATTCTGAAATCAAGGAAGAGCACTTTCAGTTCAGTGATAGGTTCATACAGACCTTTCTGCTGCTGGATTTGTTCTAATGCCCTGAGATACACATGCCAATGTTGGCAAAGTGCAGACTGTACCTTTCACTTTCAGATTAGCAGCACTTTTAGCATTAGCAGCTTGGAAAGACACTTCTCCTGTCATATCAAGTTTGCAGTTATGAAGGACAAGAGTATGCTTCTTCCCATCTTCAATGATTTCGCAGTCCTGGTGATAAAGAAACACACCCCCCCCACCACAAATATGAATATTCTAAGAAACCACTCAGAAGACATTATTATTAAATATGTTTTTTCTAGTGTAAATCATGGTCTAAAAATAAAGAAGAAGCCTTACAGGTGAAGGTGTTAGGGTTTCTCCCTTTAGCTTCCATATAGGATAGACATCAGGCTCAGAAATTTCAATTTCAAAACGTGCTGTTTCACCAACAAATACTTCCACTCCATACAGTGGGCGCTCCACTTTAATTAAGCGAGCTAAAATCAAAAAACCCAAAAGTTCACATCTGTTTACTCACTCATTCTATAGCATAGAAATGTAGTACTGGAAAGGATCTCAACTCTCTCCCTATCCCTTCTTCAGGATATTGAAATGCTATCACTGATAAATGTTTATCTAACCTCTTTTTAAAAAGCTGCAAGTTTGGGCATTGTACAACCCCCTTCCATAATATGTCTGAAAGTTTAGTTATTTTTAGTAAGAATATTCTTCCTCATAATTAACCCAGATATCTGTTACAGTGAATTAAACTAACTGCTTTTTTTCCTGACTGTAAATGGACATAGAGAATAATTGATCATCACTGTATTTACAACAGCCATTTATATATCTTAAGATATATTGTCTCTTAATAATTGTAAATCTAGATATTTCAGCTATTCATCATAACAACATGTTTTCTAAAGGTGCAATTTTTGGTGTTGTACTCTAGAGAGTATCTGTCTGTCTACACTGTTTTACAAAGGTTTCAGTACTTTGCTTTAGCCAAGGCATGATAACTTACGCTCAACGCTGACATTAGCACTTGTCTTGTCGGTTCCACAGTCACACTCATAAACACCCTTATCACTCTCTGCAGCCTTCTTGATCTTCAGGATACAGCGCAAGCCATCCGTTTTTATGGAAATTCTGTTGGAAGCTACTAGTTCTTCACCATCTTTGTACCATTTTACTGGCACATCTTTGCTAAGTTCACACTCCAGAGTAATATCATCTTTCTCCACAGCACTGTAGTCTTGTAATTTCACAGTGAAATATGGATCAGCCTCTACAAAAGGCATAGTGGATATGAAATGGTAAATTAATAATATAAATGTACTAAAACATCAATATTTTGTCACTTTCTACTTATAAAAATGTTTATACATATTAGATAGCATATTTTAAATTATTTATGTAATTACCTAAGACTTTGAGGTTTGCTTGTGTGTTCAAGTCCTTGACTACGGCCTTTATTTCGGAGATGTCATCAAGTGTTACTTCTCTCATTTCTAGTTTATGAACTTTGCCTTCTGAAGTAATAAAAACTGTTCTGCTTGTGTGGAGTCTTTTGTCATTTTTGTACCATTTCACTGGCATGCCTTCATGAGAAAGCTCAAACTGAAAGTGAGCTGTTTCCCCTTCTTTCACTGTTTGATCCTTTAGAGGTGAGATGAACTTCAGCCTCACACCTGTAATATAGACACATAAATACCATCAGAAAAAGGCTAATGTGGTTCTAAAAGATACATTCTTTATCTATTTTTTATTGTTTTGTTCATAAGAAGATACTTGCCTTCCACAAACAGTCTTGCTGTGCTCTTCTTGCCATCAACTTCAGCAGTGTATTCTCCCTCATCATCAAACTGAGAATCATTGATTACAAGAATATGCTTCTTTCCATCTGCAATGATGTCAAATTTTTCTCCAACCTTGAGTATATCAGTGCCCTTAGACCATATAACATTGGCTTCTCTGGTAAGGACACATTCAAACCTTGCTTGGCGCCTCTCAGGGACAGTAACATCTTTTAGAGGCACAGCAAAGTCCAGTTCAATTTCTGGAAGCAAAACAGAACACATCATTTGTAATGTGCTCCATGTGAACTGTGTTTAAGTTGATATCATACTCAATAGTGCATTGTACCTTTCACTGTCAGGATAGCTGTAGTAACTGCATTAAGTGCCTGGTAAAGGACTTCACCAGCTTGCTCTAACTTGACTTTGTGCAAGGTTAGGAACCGTTTTCCTCCTTCAGCTTTGATTTCACATGTCTGGAGAGATGACAGACTTTGGTAAGTACAATGCCAATGCCTTACTGCTAGGTATTTTTAATAAAGGGATTCTATAAATATTTTATACACAGTAAAGAGTCAGCTAGAAAGATTGGAATTGTTTTTCAAGGGAAGTTAACACTTTTACTGAATAATAAAAAAATGGAGTACATTTCTTCAGTGTTCCACACTTCTTTTAAATGTCAGCATCATTCCTACCAATGTATGTGGGATATTTTTATTATTGTCTGAATAATGTGCTGTAATCCTTGAGAAAATGAAGCCCTCCAAAACTTAGCTTTTATAGCTTATAATTCTTACTTAGAGGACCAGTGTTTTTTAATCTCCATAATGCTTAGCCTTTCTACGTTCTGGACTGAGTAGCAATGACAGACCTGCAAAGATCTTACCATAAAGACTCGAGGGAACCTGTTCAGAGTGCTTAAATTTAAATAAATTTTGTTGTAAAAGTCAAGGATGCTTACAGGTGAGGGTCTCAGGATTTCTCCTTTCAGCTTCCATTCACCAGGAATATCATCCTCAGATATTTCTGTATCAAAGTTTGCTGTTTCTTTCTCATAAACTGTAACATCCTCTAATGGCTTCAGAAGTTCAACTTCACGTTCTAGAATGCACAAATGAACACATATATAATTAGGTCAAGTTTTGATAGAGCTTTTTAATAATTAAGGTTACCTTTTTTGTTTGTTTGTTTAGAGGTTTTTGAACATTGGCCTATGACCTGATAAATATAACACAAATAAAACCTTCCTTACCACCAAGGGTCAGTTTAGCTGGGTATCTGCGACCTTCAATTTCCACTGAATATTCCCCAACATCAGCAGGGCCAGCATTCTTGATTTTCAGGAAAATTTTATTTCCTTCTTTCAAGATTTCTGTCTTGTCAGTTGGTTCAGCAGGGATTTCCTCATCTCCTTTAAACCATTTAAAGTTTGGGGTATCCTTGACAATGTCACAGGTGAAAGTAGCTGTTCCTTTTGGTTTCACATGCTGGTCTCTTATGGGTTTTACTAACCAATCTCTTATCACTTCTGCATGACAAAAAGTTACATAAAAATACAGCTTAGCAGACTTCTACTACAAATAGATGGGTCATAAATAGAAGAAATAGCACTGACAGATTTTGTATTACAACAAGCTTTTAATAGCTGTAAAAATCTTATCTGTCCATTTATATTGTAATACTATGAGAAAAAGCTTTCCTAATTTTAAAACAGCCCAAATATTCTACAGAGAAAGAAGAACACGATTTTGATTGCTTACCTACGACCTTAACACAAGATGAGCATGACAGCTCAGAGTCTTCCACGGTAACAGTGTAAGTGCCAGCATCAGCATCATCTGAATCGGTGATTGTGAGGGAATGTGACAAACCAATAATGCCCAGAGCAAATTTCCCAGGTTTGTCTTTAATGATCTTCCCATCCTTCCTCCAGACCACACTTCTTTCTTTGTTAAGCTCACACGTCAAGTACAGTGGCTGGCTTTTAACCACAGTGACTTCTTCTTCAAGAGTTTTCACGAACCGCACTGGGAGTTCTGTGGGAAACACAACATTTTCATAGAATCATAGAATCATAGAATCATTGAGGTGGGAAAAGACCTCTAAGATCATCAAGTCCAACCGTCGACCCAACACCACCACCCACTAAACCATGTCCCTAAGTGCCTCATCTACTCGTCTTTTAAATACCTCCAGGGATGGGGACTCAACCGCTTCCCTGGGCAGCCTCTTCCAATGTTTAACCACTCTTTCAGTAAAGAAATTTTTCCTTACATCCAATCTAAACCTCCCCTGGCGCAACTTGAGGCCATTTTGATTTGTCTCATTTATATACAGAAGGTGTGATGCAGAAATGCCTTACATATTAAATCAATATGTGTAGTGATTGATGGAAACAAAAGGATGCATCTACCAACCACTGTAAATTCACAAAGTACCAGTACTTCTAGCTTGAGGAGTAGTTAGCCTTTAAATTACTGATAAACTTGAAACAGGGAATACCTTCAACAATAAGTTTGGCTGTAGAGGTCTTCTCTTTGTTCCCCAGCCGTAATACACAAGTATATTCACCAGCATCTGACAGCTGGACATCAATAATATGCAGCTTCCTATCTTTGCCATCAGCAATAAACTTGTGTTTTGGACTCTCTCGGATGTTACTGCCGTCTTTCATCCAGCTGGTAATCGCAGTGGATGGTGAAATAAGGACTTCAAAGATTGCAGAAGACCCAACAGATTCAGCTTCTGTTAGCACTATATCTTTCATCTCCTTGACAAACTTCAGTGGTACAGCCTTGAGTTGGTAAGTGAATGGGGGCTCTTCAGGAGGTTTTTCACCACCACTGCCTGGCCTCAGTTTCCTTCTTTCTGCATCTGCTGGTGAAGGTGTCTTCTTGGCTGTAATTCAGATTCAGAAATGAATAACTAATACTGATTTATTGCTTTTGCTTGTAGATATTGACTTGTAGTATCCTACCTTTGACTGGACTGATACCCTTTGGAGTTTCTTCTTTTGGTGGCTTGGCCTCTGTAGTAGAACAGCAATATTATTAGGAATGTAGTTAAATAAACATACATACTAAAATTAAGACAAACATTTCTTTTACAAATCAGATTTTCTCTTCCTTTAGCTATATACACGTACAAGGGGAGGAAGATATAAACATATGTATATATTTATACAACTTATACTGCCTATATCTCAATGGTAAGTTTAATATCTTGAAGCATGGGAAAGAAACATATTCAGCAGTGGGGACTGAAAGGCAGCTTAGGAGCTCCTAGTTCCTCAATTTATTGTCCTGCCCATTATTTTGTAAAATTCTGCCATTCCCTGACACTTTACTCACAATTAGGCGCTTGATCAATACCCACCTGTCAACCAAAATAGCTTAAGTACCTATTACAAATTATATGGGTTTTTTGTAGAAAAAGCACACACTTTTACTAATGAAGACAACAGAAATATAAGTTGTATAAATTAAATACATGTTTCAGGACAATGTGATACTCTCACAAGTGGGGAATGTTCTGTTAGTTTCCCAAATTGTGATGAATCATCCCAGACTTTTGAAAATATTTCCCATGCTATGCTGCTTCTCATCATCATTTTGTGAAGGGAAATATAAAAGATACTTTTAATGAGCGAATGATATGAATGAAATGCAGGACAGATTTTATTGCAGCGGATGGAAGAATGAATACTAGAAAAAATGTGTGAGTTCTGAGAAGATAATGGCACACAACATGATTTATGCAGTCTTATAAAAGTGTAAGACTAAGACAATGAACATTGATCACACAGACATATGTACAGACAGGTAAGACAAACATGTCAAGAGGGGCTGAATGCCAATACAGCCAGCTAACAGACTATATGGAAATGTGAACGGTGTTAAAGAACGAAAACAAACATCACAATGGCAAATGGTATTCTCCTGAAGCAAATAGTACAAGCACTTCGTGGAAGAATTTGGCAGCAATCTTCCTCACCTCGCTTTGCATGAGACTTTGCAGGAACCTCCAGAACTTCACGTGATTCTCCAGGTGCATCCAAATTCCTGTTCTCACTCGAAAGTCTACTGGCCTGCTCAATCAAGCGAGCAGGTTCTGATTCACGGAATTCTTTCTCTCCTTCTGCTTTCTTGGGAGTTATCTTACCTATGCTTGAGGAGTAACTAACTTCTCCATTTGCAGGGATTCCTTTGCCTGATGATATCTTGTCTGAAAGCTTTCCCTTCTCTTTTTTCATGGGAATAGATGTGCTTTTTCCAATGCCATGTTTAGCTGATGTTTTTTCATCTGATATACCTTCTGTCACTGGAAGTTCTTTTCCTGAAAGCTTCACTTCTTCCACAGTCAAAGAAGATTTCTTTTCTTCAGTTTTATCTTTGCTGCTTTTGAGAGCTGGAGTTTCTTTACATTCATCCTGAATGGTATGAACTTCTTGAAATTGTTTTTTATCTTGACTCCCTGGTGGCTGAAAAGGAACTTTCTTTACTGACTCAGATCTGTCAACTATTTCATCTTTGACTCCCTTTTCATCTTCTCCTATGGAAACTTCACCTTCCGTTCCTTCTCCTGTAAACACTGTATCAAATTCTTCTTTTTCCACAGGCAGCTTTTCAGGGGCATTTGACCATCTAATTTTGTCTTTTTTTAAGTGAGTGCTGAAGGTAGTTTTCTCTTCCGTCTCTGGTATAATCTTTTTGCCTGGTTTTTTATCACTTAGGAGTGCTTTCTCAGTCAACAATTTTCCTGAACCCTCCTTGTAATGAACTTCTCCTTCCTCTGCAGAATATTTTTCTCTTGCTTTCCTTTCCACTACTTGTGGCTTAAGAACAGACGGTTTAAAGATTATATAAGCTTTTTCTCTGGGAACCTCCTCATCTTCAGTGGGGTGTTCTAGGTCAACATCTTTCCTCAGTGCTGGTTCAGTCTCCTCAGAGAGGTCTAAGGAATGTAGTTCTGCTGATGTAAAGTCCAGATTCTCATCTTTCTCATCATCTTGATTATTTTCCATTTTCTTTGCTTCTTTATTAAGAATCTTATCTATAGGAATTTCAGCTACTGTGGTACCAGATTTCTTCATCCATTGAGTTTTATTTTGTATGCCATGTTCCTTCATGGATTCTCCAAGAGGAACTTCAGATTTCTCTAGAGTAAAAACTCCTCTCTCTTCTTCCCTTCTAAGCAGGGGAGTTTCAGCTATTCCTTCATCTGTGATATCCTTTACAAATGAAGTTTTACCCTTAATGGGAAATTCTTCAGGTTGCAGACTGATTTTTGATTTTCTCTCTTTTCCTAGAAGTTTTTTCTGTTCCCTGGGCTCATATGGCTCTCTGGGTATATGTTTAGGTACATAAGTTGACTCAATTTCCTCTTGTTTTTCAGGCACAGATATCTTTCCTTCTTGAAGAGCACTAAACTTGTCAGAGACTTCCTCTATAACATCTTCCCTATGAACAACCAATTTAATTTCACCCCCCTTTTCTTCTCCAGAATCTCTTTCCGCATGTTCAGATGCTATAGAAATCCATTTCAATTCCTCATCAGGTAGTGGTGGTTCATCCTTTGCATAAGTAATGTGATCTATTGCAACTTCTATTTTCTCACCTGTAAGGGTAGTCTTTCTTGAAATTATAGGTGTCATTTCTGGCTCCTCTTCTTCAGGAGCCAAGATAAAATATTTAAGAGCCACTTTCTCCTGCTCATCTCCCTCTGGCTTCAATATTCCATCAGCTGTTTCCAGTGAGATTTTAAACTCAAGTGGCTTTACTGTCTGAATGTCCAGAACTGTCTCCTTAGGACTCACTCTCTCTTTTACATGCAAGCGTTTCTCAACCAAAATCTTCTTTAGCACAATTGACTCGGGCTTTTCTTCTTCCACTGGGGGCATTTTACCTCTATGCTTTAGTACAGATGGTGCACCAGGCTTTTCTGCAGCTACAAAGGTTTCACAGGTAATTTAGAGAGTTAAAATCCATAAGAATAAGCATCAGGAACAATATATTTTAAGACAAAATTTCCAGCTATACCTGAAATAAAATGAACATAGAACACTTTTTCTCCACACAACAGAAAACTTACAACACAATCACAAAACAAAAGAAAGATAAGAATGGCACACACAAACAGTACAGAAGACCTAAGTAAACCACTGTTACGGTACACTGTTGTCCCACCAGTTTGCCAGTTTAAATCCAATCCAGGTTAAAAGTAGCAGAAAATGACAGCTTTCTAAAGCCTATCTGGCCACCTATATAAAATGGGTTAGTTATGCCACTGCAGGCCTGGCTACATCACCAAATCACTGGCCAAGAGACATTCATGATTAGGCTTCTCAAGTGCCCAAGATCTGAGCTCTACTGTAACATGAGGCCCTTTGAATGATGGGCAAGCAGCATGTACATCAGCTCTACTAATGGACCTCAGGCTCAGAGTGCTTCAGAGGAATTGGACTCTTCACAGTTCTTTTTTCACAGCAGGATATGATCTGGGGTCCTAAGCGTATCAAATGAAAGTAGCAATACTCTAGTTCTTCAACACCACTAACACTTTTCCTCAGGACTTCAGTAATGAATTAAAAGCAGAAAACCAAACAACACAAGAATTGCCTTTCTTTTGCTATACAGAAAATACAAGATGCAGTTCCCAAGACATACATCAGGACGTAAGCAACATCAAGGAATCAACAGAATACACAAATTTCATAGTAGGACAATAAATAAAGGCACATGTATCACCATCCAGAAACAAGAACACAGATTCATCTCTGTGGTATATTAGAGACACTTGTCTTTTAGATTAGGTGACAGTACCTAGAATAACAAGATCCTTGAATAGGACCTCAAATATTCCTGTAATGAATGAGTTATATGAGTCATTCTCTTTATCCTGAAGGTATTTAGGTATCTCAGAGAGAAAAAACCTATCAATAGCATAGGGTAAACATAAATACCTGCTTTCTTTCCAACCACTGGGACTGTCACTGGAGTAGTAACAGCTGGTGCTGGTTCTGCTGCTGGTTTTGGAGATTTTAGAGCTGTAGAAAAAAAAAAAAGAGTTCTCATATATTTGTTTTAATAAATAATTTTAAGTACTATGTTCTTTAAAATGTTCTGTAGATTGTATGAAAGTTCCAGTCTTAGTAATACTAAAGACATTTGTTTAATGTCCTTTTAGCCAGAAATCTCTGAATGGAAAATACTAGACACACAAAAAAGGCTGCACTGGTATTCATGACTGAAGAATTCTTACCTACTGCAGGTTTAGGTTCAGGCCCAGGAAGTGGGATAGCTGCTTGCTTAGGTTCTGGTATTTCAAACACAACAAGTACAAATAGGTCAATTTCCATGTTTTGTAATCCCATTGAGCATTAAAGGTAGAAGCAACAATACGGAGGGAGTTAATCAAAGACAGAATTTGTTGTTTTATATTTTACTTAGCCAGAAAGCAAGAAATTAACTTGAGATGAACTCTTGTAAAGCAAGATACAATGGAAAAAAGATGAATTTTTCAAGCACCGAAGAATTAAAGACAACAAGGAATCTAGAAGAATGCAAAGTGGTTAATCATGACACAATAGTCATGGACAGACTGGATGATAGTAATGCATTAGGTTAATATACCATGATATTTAGAAATGAATATCATTTAGTTGCTGCAATAAGGAAAAAGAGCACCACACATCTGTACCTTTTGGCAGTTCAGGCACATGTTTCTCCTCTTTTTTTATGACAGGTATCTCCGTTTTCTTCTTAGGAACTTCTGGGACTTTAAAATATTATTTTTATTTTGACAGATATATTGAAACACCTTGAATCCCCAAATACAATTATCTCCAATGTATTTTAAAGTTTTCATTCTTTTTAGACATAAACAGTTTCAGATATTCATAAGGTTTAGGAATGTGTATTTTTAAGAGTGAGATTTGAATAAATTAGAAACACTAAATGGACAAAAGGACAAATATTTGCAAAACAACTAAAAGAATGCTTGGATTAACTGTTTCACTGTAGTTATATTTTTAGCAGTATTATAAAATATTTGTAAAGTTCTCTTCTATACACATTGAAGATTGAGAAACAATACCAAAATGCAGAATTCAGACCCAAATGTGGATGTCAAATTTGGATGTGCTTTCAGCAAAGCTTTAGTTTACACAATTAGGTTAATGCAAGCCATCTTTTAAAATCTCACTTTCATTCCTGAATTTCAGAGAATACTACTTAAAAGTGGGATTTTTTTTTTTTAATTATACTTTATCAGATAGATTTGAATGTGATCTAGTACCTTCAGGTTTCTTAATTTTTTCTACTGGTGTAGGTACTGGTTTAACTTCTGGTTTAGGTTCTTTTTCTGGTTTAGGTTCTTCCTCTTCTGGTTTTTTTTTAAGAACTTTAAAAGAAAAGGAGTTTCAGTTTTTAAAGGACAGGTAAACAGAAGAATAAGATGGTGAATAAGACAAAAGATTAAAAATATATCATCAATCATGAAGAAACAAGAATGTAAAAGATATAGTTCAATATAAATGGAAGATTTTGTGTAACTATTCAAGTTACTATTCTGAAAGCCTTTTAAAATTCAAAGTCATCTAGAGCAAAAATATGTTTTTATTAAGAGCAGTCCATCTGAGAGGAAAATGTCGATGTTAACTGTCTATGATAGAATACAATTTCTTATATTTTATCATGTATTTCTTATCATATTTAAATGATGACTTACTATACATAATTATACATTAATAACTGCAGTTACAGATGATTTTCAGGGACAAAATGCAGGATTACGGATTAAACTCCTATTGACTTTAGTGAGACAACAAGACTAAATCATCAAGTGTTATATTTGGAGAGCTCAAATTTATATAATGTCTGTTTTTCATTTCACTTATTTTACTTATTTTTGTCCTGTCAGGTATCAGTCTTGGATATCTAATGAGACTGTCATCTGCAAAACTGAGTATCTATATTTTATTATGTTGTCTGAAATTTGAAGGTCAGCTGCAAGGTAGATGGGCATGAATCATCCCAGTGTGGTGTTTCAAAGAGAATTTGAATTAGTGCTTCCTTTTTCTAAGCAATAATTGAGCATGAAGTGATTCAGAAGGCTCCAAACTTTGCAGGAAAGGGGACTGATGTCCAATAGTAGCACGGGGTTCTGTGATCTGTGTAGTACTTCTAAGAAAACCATAAAAGAGAATACAGATGCTATATATGTGACTTTAATAACAATTACACTATCACTGGGAAATATTTAGGGGTCCAGAAGCTGAAGACAGTGGAAAACTATCAACTCTAGTATAGGCTTTACAAAGATTAAAAAAACAGAAGAGAGTTATAGGGAACCAGATTTTCAGTGTTCTGCTCTGTTTTCATCACAGATCCTTTGGATCTGACAGATTTTCAGGATATCCTCACTTCATCCCTGCAACTATAAAGGCTTTCCCCAAGAAACAGACACCAGGTAGTACTTTGTGTAATTTTCCGTATCACACACATAAAACCATGTTACTTAGGGGAATATACTGAACAATGTTAATATGTTGGGTTTTTAAAAAAGAGCCAAGTTACTATACCTCTTTTCAAAACAACTTCTTCTTTTGGTGGAGGAGTGACTTCAGGAATTACTCTGCGAGGTTTCTTTACAAGTCCAGGCACTTAAAAGAATATTATTCCAGATTTTATTATGGGTTCATAACAGTAGTAAGAGTAACCAACAACTAACCATTCCAAACACACAAATCGAATGCTGGTCCACTACTGAATATTAAAAGCAAAAGTAAAACTGCTGAGATTGAAGTTGATAGTTTTAATACTTTTTCTATATTATTTGCGTACAGTTGTCTTCTAGGCTTATGCATAAGAGGAAATTTTCATACAAACCAACAAAAGAGAAGTATGATTTGACAAAACTATAAAGGTTATGTATTAAAAGAGAGTTATCATAGTAACATTTTTATCTCCTTTTCCTCTTTCATTACAGTCTTATGTTACATATCTATTCATCTGAACTATGACGTTCATAAGGATGCAGTTAGTTTAATTTCTAAACTTGGAACAGCATTAAGAAAAGATGTTCACTGCTTAGCTGCTTAACTTGTCTTAAGCTCCAGTACATATGAAAAATATAAGGGAGTACTTGTAAAGTGGCTTGCTCAATTCATTATTCATGTCCATCTCTGGAAAATGTCATCTCACAAAAATAAGTTACTTTTCAGACAAATAATAAACTAAGTATGTTTGAACAACGCAATATATATTTAAACAGTATATTATTTTTTATTTCTCCCTAAGCAGAGAACCAAAGTAAGCACCTACACAAGTGACAGAACTCTTAAAAACCCTCTCGCTCTTCTGTGATTCTGTCTCTTGCATCTCATGAACAAATGTCATCTCACAAAAATAAGTTACTTTTCAGACAAATAATAAACTAAGTATGTTTGAACAACGCAATATATATTTAAACAGTATATTATTTTTTATTTCTCCCTAAGCAGAGAACCAAAGTAAGCACCTACACAAGTGACAGAACTCTTAAAAACCCTCTCGCTCTTCTGTGATTCTGTCTCTTGCATCTCATGAACTGCATGATGGGAGATTAAAGTGGACATAAGTATAACATGAACATATACACCCAAGACTGGAGTCCATTGTTGAGCATAATCTAACAGACAGCTTTTTGATATTACTGAGCAAATTAAAGAAGAAGAAGATACCAAGAACTACAACTTTGGGCTCATGAGAGGCTTAATTTAAGTAAGATTCTTATATTAGCTAGGTACCTTTAGCAGGTGGGGGTTCCAATTTTGGAGGCTCACCAGGTTTTGCAGTCACAACTTTCTTCCTTGATCCAGGAGCTTTAAAGAAAATTATTTGAATTTTATCACACACATCATTAGATTCAAAAAAGAAAAGAACTTTCTAAAAAATCCAAACAACTGATTAATACTATTGACATAATAGAAAGACAAGAGCTACAAAGCTAAGATTCTGGCTGATTAACCATTTAGAAGAAGCCAGATGATCTGTAGGAAGCACAGCTGATCTGAAACCCATGTTCATATAGTAACACCAGCAAATTATTGCTGGGGATTCTTTTCATTTGTAAGAAAATGTTAAAGATAGAAGAATTATGTTAAGGATAGAAGAATGTATTAACTTGGTTAAGATATTTTTAATAAATTGATTTTTTCCTTTACTATTGAAAAGAACCCATGTAAACTGACTTGGGATAACACTGCTAAAAATCATGAGGGATTGAGCATCAGTAAGGCACACCATTAGAGCGATAGTAAATTAGAAAAGAAAAAACCCAAGATCCAAAGTGATATGTTTAAAAGCATGCTTTTCAAGATTCATCAGTATAATTTAAAAGGATTATAAGCTTGAGTTCCCACCGTTAATTGTGGCTTCAGGTGATTATACCTTTAAGTAGTTCTTTTGCCAATTTAATATCTTCTGTTGGTGGAGTAGGTGGTGGTGGTAGTGGTTTTCGCTTTTCAGGGATCTTCTTTTCAGGTTCTGGCGCTTTAAATAACATTAGGTAGATTTAGTGTAAATTTACTACCACAGTAGTTATGTGAAAAGTAATGTACAAATGTAAAGATGGTCATTTTCCATTTCCAATGAAGCCAGTGAAAAAACCTCATTGAACTAAATGGGACTATGCAAGAGCTTTAGGCTATTGCTTTGTAGCATGCACACAAGACAAATATCCAAGTTGACTTAAAAATGCATGTTAGTAACATGAGAACAAAGGTGGGAAACCAAATGACGGGAAGACTCTCATTGACAAGAAACAAAGTGAAGGCATTTAAAATAATCTGTATGTTGTATTTAGAATTAAGAGATCAGAACTAATTTCCGAAACATAATAACAGAGGAAGAATTACACAGAGACCTACAACATACAGGTACATGTGCGAAGAACGACAGAGCAAGAAAAAAACTGCACAGTAATGAGAGAAAGGTGTCCAGCAGCCTCTAGGTAGGTACTTTGTATACCTTCAACTGGTAAAGCTTCTTCTACTTCTGCAACTGGAATTTCTTCTGCTTCTTCAGGCTCAATCTCCTTTACAATTTCATATTCTTTAAAGAATATTGACAACTGGTGTAAGTTTCCCATGATAAGATCATTTCACATGAAAAATTATGTAGATATCACTAAAAAGAGAGCTACTTCAATAGACACAGACAAATACACATTAGGATAAGCAATTGCTCAGTATCTGTTACCTTTTCAGCTAATGCATGTTTTTGAAAAACTACTCTCTTTCTATGTAAGAATGAATCAGGGTTGTGTGAAGGATAGTATTTTTTATGCGTACAATATAAACTAAACATTAAATTTGTGGATGACTCATTGTAACTGGAAAGAATAAAAACCTCAATGCTCTCAATTAATTTAAGATTGTAACAGCAATATAAATACTAGGTTTTAAGAGACTCTAATTTAGTGGGAATTGATTATTACCTTAAAACGAGACATACTGTGTTAGGAATATCCTGTGTAGGAGCACACGTCACTTAAAAATATTTAATTTTGAAAGTGATATTTTACTTCCAAATATGAAAATATAATAGTAGATACAAGAAACATAGACTGGTGTAATCTAAAATATGAAGTGAACAATTTACAAACGTTACAATGGGAGAAAAAGGGCAACATCTATTTTAAAGCTTATGTTTGGAAGAACAGGACAAAGGATTGTCTTTACAGTAATAGCTATGATGGCATATACCTTCACTTGGTAGTGGTTCAGGTATTTTTGGAACAGGAACAGGTACTTTCTCCTCTGGGACAGGTTTCTTGGGCACCTCAGGCACTTTAAAAAATAATAGTTCCTTTTATTTGCATGTGTATAAATGTACATATGAAACAAAAAAGACAAAGACACCTAGCACACAGAATATCGCAGTAACAGTGGCCATAACCATGAAAGACTGTTTGTGCTCCAAACAGTCTTTCCCAAGGTAGTCTACATACAACTGACACATTTCATAGACTCAGTTATGAACAAAGGAAAGAGAGACGAATAGTAAACATTTCTACTTAGGAGATGCCTCCTGGCAATATATACCTTTGGTTGGAGGAGGCTCTGGTTTTTTAAATTCTGGCTTTTTAGGTGTTGTAAGAGGCACTTCCTCTTCTGGGGCAGTTATCTCTGGCACTTCAGGTGCTTTAAAGATATTAGTAAATTTTCATTTTTGTGAACATTAAGATACATTTATACATACAATAGTGAAAAGTGTAATGACAAAAAAGAGTAAGGCATTCAAGACTTGAAGAATAAAATTTTAAGTGACAGATTATTCACTCGGATACCTAAGCACTGCATACATAAGTTAAACAAGGGAAAAAGTATTCAGAGAATAGAGAAAAGGAGAGGCTCAGTCACTGATGTATATACCTTTAACTAGAGGAACTTTATGTTTTTTAAGGACAGGCACAGGCTCTGGTATTTTTGGCACAGGCACAGGCTCTGGTTTCTTGGGCACAGCCACAGGTTTCTTTGGTACAGCCACAGGTTTCTTGGGCACAGCCACAGGTTTCTTGGGCACAGCCACAGGCTTTGGGGGAATGACCACTGGCACCTCCTCTTCTGGCTCTTCCTCCTCGGCCACCTCAGGCACTTTAAAGATATTAGTTCCTTTTACTTGACCAAGATAAAGGTCAGGCACATACAGACACAACATGACCAAGTGCCGCTCTCACCCCTCCCCACAGAATGCAGAGGGGCAAAGAGCACTCAGTACTGTGGCAACCCAGAGGGCACGGCAGGCTCTTTCAGAACACCACCGTATACCTTCAGCTGGAGGAGCTTCTGTCTCTCCAGGTGCAGCAACTGGTGCCACCTCTTCTGGTGCTTCCTCCTCCTCTTCCTCTTCTGGGACCTCTGCCTCAGGCATCTCAGGCACTTCAAAGATATTAGCGCGTTTCATTTTACATTGGTGAAAACACGTGCCAAGTAGGAACAAAAACCAGGGCAACACAGACACAGAACATCACAACAGCCAGCTCAAAACCTCACACACATGTGCAGCACCGTTTACTCAGCATGCACAACCTCAAGAATCTTGGTTTGGAAACAGAGACAGGCCAAGGGAGGGTAGGACAACGCTTAAGAGAAGAAGATTATGTATCTTCTTTGTTAAGTTATCCATGAAGACAGGTACCTCTGGGTGCTGGAAGCTCTGGTGCTTTGGCAATGACCACAGGTACTTTTTCCTCACGAGTAGCCTTCCTGGCCACCTCGGGTGCTTCAAAGATATTAGTAACAGTCAGTTTTATACATTAAACAGGAAGATGAACAATGAAACATAAACTGGAGATGCACTCATGGAAGTAACAAACTGGTCTCACGGTATCGACCTCTCTCTCTCTCTCTCTCTCTCTCTCTCTCTCTCTCTCTCTCTCTCTCTCTCTCTCTCTCTCTCTCTCTCTCTCTCTCTCTCTCTCTCTCTCTCTCTCTCTCTCTCTCTCTCTCTCTCTCTCTCTCTCTCTCTCTCTCTCTCATACAAAACCATACACGAGCACAGGCACAGAGTGGTGATGCCAAGTAGGTTCTCACTGACTGTGAGAAAACTGTTGGCTATGTTTAGGTACAGCTTGAGGGTGAGGTGTGACTTAGGATACCCCCCTCTGTACTCAGCAGCCTTCCCTCCCTGGGAGGAGAGACTGTTGTTCTCCGCCCCGCTGGGATCTGACTCTTCCCTGGGAGCAACCTCAGCCCATATCTTATCTCTTGCCATTCCTCATAAATCTGCTGGTGCTTTGCACACAGCAGTATGGGCAGTCACAGGGTGAGGAACCCAGTATTTGTCCTTTGTCCCTATTTCTGTCCTTCTCCATTTCCATTCTTTGATTATGCTTTTCTTTTTATTGGCTTATTTTCGTATCCTAAGTAGCTCTTTTGACTCAATTTTCATTTCACTGTGATAACTTCCACAGCCTGTACAGTTCACTGGATTTTATAACCATTCCTTCTTCATTATAAACTCTAAAATTATCAGCATTTTCTTTAAACATGTGATATGCTGTCACTTCTTACTTCCCTCATATGTGCATTTCTGAGTAAAAATTGGTTTTTCATTTTGCAAGATTCATGTCTATAATATACACTAACAGACTGTCAAAAGAGTCATGGAGACATTCACTGTGTCAATTTGAGATAACAAAATTGGGCAGTAACCTGAAAAACTTATGATCAAGTTTTAAAATATAACATTTTAGTATCTGCTGATTCAGAATATGAAAACAAAACAGTATATTCAAAATATTATTTGAGTTATTTATACAAAATACTAGATAAGTGAATTCCTAACTGATACACAGCACAGAACGTAGAAATTTCAGGTGATCACAAATGGATGGGATAACAGGCATCAGAAGTAACATGTAAGACAGTAAGAAACAGTCTAATTCAAGCTGATGCACAGGGCATCAAGGTACCTCGAACTGGTGCAGGTTCCGGCTTTTTTGGCAGAGTTACAGGTACGGGCTCTTCCAGAACACCTTTCTTGGGCACCTTGGGCACTTCAAAGATATTAGTATGTTTTAGTTTTGTGGGCGCTACAGATGTATATGAAACAATAAGACAATCAATAATACATGCATGCGGTCTTCTTTGAGAAAGTGCTGTGGTTACATTCAGTCATCAGTTGTGCTTTGCTTCAAACACATGGAATGACCAGGCTGTCAAATATGTCACGCAGGAGATGGGAATTCTGTGTTTAGTTTCTGTTTCTGAGTCAAGGTGGAAATGTAGAAAACATATGCCCTCTTTGTAACAGCTGATCAGGGACTTATTTATGGAATCCTACTGGTTTTGAGTATCAGTCATGTATCATTCATGACT
>NW_008795194.1:4307062-4348915 GCF_000699145.1 Aptenodytes forsteri
CAGCAGTATGGGCAGTCACAGGGTGAGGAACCCAGTATTTGTCCTTTGTCCCTATTTCTGTCCTTCTCCATTTCCATTCTTTGATTATGCTTTTCTTTTTATTGGCTTATTTTCGTATCCTAAGTAGCTCTTTTGACTCAATTTTCATTTCACTGTGATAACTTCCACAGCCTGTACAGTTCACTGGATTTTATAACCATTCCTTCTTCATTATAAACTCTAAAATTATCAGCATTTTCTTTAAACATGTGATATGCTGTCACTTCTTACTTCCCTCATATGTGCATTTCTGAGTAAAAATTGGTTTTTCATTTTGCAAGATTCATGTCTATAATATACACTAACAGACTGTCAAAAGAGTCATGGAGACATTCACTGTGTCAATTTGAGATAACAAAATTGGGCAGTAACCTGAAAAACTTATGATCAAGTTTTAAAATATAACATTTTAGTATCTGCTGATTCAGAATATGAAAACAAAACAGTATATTCAAAATATTATTTGAGTTATTTATACAAAATACTAGATAAGTGAATTCCTAACTGATACACAGCACAGAACGTAGAAATTTCAGGTGATCACAAATGGATGGGATAACAGGCATCAGAAGTAACATGTAAGACAGTAAGAAACAGTCTAATTCAAGCTGATGCACAGGGCATCAAGGTACCTCGAACTGGTGCAGGTTCCGGCTTTTTTGGCAGAGTTACAGGTACGGGCTCTTCCAGAACACCTTTCTTGGGCACCTTGGGCACTTCAAAGATATTAGTATGTTTTAGTTTTGTGGGCGCTACAGATGTATATGAAACAATAAGACAATCAATAATACATGCATGCGGTCTTCTTTGAGAAAGTGCTGTGGTTACATTCAGTCATCAGTTGTGCTTTGCTTCAAACACATGGAATGACCAGGCTGTCAAATATGTCACGCAGGAGATGGGAATTCTGTGTTTAGTTTCTGTTTCTGAGTCAAGGTGGAAATGTAGAAAACATATGCCCTCTTTGTAACAGCTGATCAGGGACTTATTTATGGAATCCTACTGGTTTTGAGTATCAGTCATGTATCATTCATGACTACTTTGTCATTGTAACATAATTTTTTTAGGAAAGTAACATTTGCCTTATCATTACTACTTTTTTCTATCAATTATTTCCATTCTTTACACCTCCTCTTCATTTTCAGTTTTCCACAGTTCCTGTCTTTCTGAATCTATTGTTTACAGAAATATATACTTCCTCTCCTCTCATTTGGATTATATTAATGACCCTTTCATGTGCTAATAAGATCATCAGTAGGTATATCAAGTCTTTTGCTAGGAAATTTACCTCATGTATCCTGGCATTAACTTACTTTTAAAGAGGTAGAGAACTGATATTGCTGCTGTCATCCAGCAATACAGTCTATTAGAAAATTCAGGGATGCAACATTATATCCTTTAAACTGAAGACTTATTTGCAGGCCTTCTTCAGAACAACATGCTATCCTGTTTAAACTAAGCATTCAGTAAATGTTAATTCTTAAACTTTCAAAAAGTTCAGAAAGCTGCAGATATTTTTCAAGGAATTGAATCTAGTTTTTCTGTCATGTTTTTGGCACCCCACATTGCACTTCATATTTCTTACGCACCTATCTCCAATAGGTTATCACCAGAAAAATTAGTTCAACTTAAGGCCAGAAGAGCATGATTTTTCTTTCTAATGATGATACTAATAGTGATGACATGTACCTTTGGGTGGTGGTGGTTCTGTTTTTTTGGGTACAGCAACGGGCATTTTTTCTTGTGGGACATCTTTCTTGGGCACCTTGAGCACTTTAAAGATATTATTTCCTCTTAATTTCACAGTTTAAAAAATACAAAAGGTCATAACACTTATGATAAAATCAGAGTTTAGATATTTTTAACACTGTAACATTCCTCTAGAGACTGGTTGGTTAGTCACATATGCAAAGATAGGCACAGCAGAGGCTAGGGGTAGAGGACACGTAACAAATCTTACACAAAAGAAGGGATAACAAATGAAAATATTAATCAATACACTAAAATAAAAAGCAAATCCCCTCAGAAGATATACCTTTAGCTTGTGGAGCTTCTGGTTTCTTGGGCACAGCCACAGGTTTCTTGGGCACTGCCACAGGCTTTGGGGGAACGACCACTGGCACCTCCTCTTCTGGCTCTTCCTCCTCGGCCACCTCAGGCACTTTAAAGATATTAGTTCCTTTTACTTGACCAAGATAAAGGTCAGCAAACAGCCAAATGGCAAGCAGCAAAGCAGAGATATTAGTCCTTTTACTTGACCAAGATAAAGGTCAGCAAACAGCCAAATGGCAAGCAGCAAAGCAGAAAAGTAAACCCTTGACAGACTACCAGTGAGTCCTCTTCAGACAACCACTCTTCCTTCAGGTGGAATACTCGCAGCAAAGACCCAAAGTATGGACTTATGAGTGAGTGCTTGCTGACGAGCCCCACCCTCTCCTGCAGGCATGTGCAGGCACATACAGACACAACATGACCAAGTGCCGCTCTCACCCCTCCCCACAGAATGCAGAGGGGCAAAGAGCACTCAGTACTGTGGCAACCCAGAGGGCACGGCAGGCTCTTTCAGAACACCACCGTATACCTTCAGCTGGAGGAGCTTCTGTCTCTCCAGGTGCAGCAACTGGTGCCACCTCTTCTGGTGCTTCCTCCTCCTCTTCCTCTTCTGGGACCTCTGCCTCAGGCATCTCAGGCACTTCAAAGATATTAGCGCGTTTCATTTTACATTGGTGAAAACACGTGCCAAGTAGGAACAAAAACCAGGGCAACACAGACACAGAACATCACAACAGCCAGCTCAAAACCTCACACACATGTGCAGCACCGTTTACTCAGCATGCACAACCTCAAGAATCTTGGTTTGGAAACAGAGACAGGCCAAGGGAGGGTAGGACAACGCTTAAGAGAAGAAGATTATGTATCTTCTTTGTTAAGTTATCCATGAAGACAGGTACCTCTGGGTGCTGGAAGCTCTGGTGCTTTGGCAATGACCACAGGTACTTTTTCCTCACGAGTAGCCTTCCTGGCCACCTCGGGTGCTTCAAAGATATTAGTAACAGTCAGTTTTATACATTAAACAGGAAGATGAACAATGAAACATAAACTGGAGATGCACTCATGGAAGTAACAAACTGGTCTCACGGTATCGACCTCTCTCTCTCTCTCTCTCTCTCTCTCTCTCTCTCTCTCTCTCTCTCTCTCTCTCTCTCTCTCTCTCTCTCTCTCTCTCTCTCTCTCTCTCTCTCTCTCTCTCTCTCTCTCTCTCTCTCTCTCTCTCTCTCTCTCTCTCTCTCATACAAAACCATACACGAGCACAGGCACAGAGTGGTGATGCCAAGTAGGTTCTCACTGACTGTGAGAAAACTGTTGGCTATGTTTAGGTACAGCTTGAGGGTGAGGTGTGACTTAGGATACCCCCCTCTGTACTCAGCAGCCTTCCTTCCCTGGGAGGAGAGACTGTTGTTCTCCGCCCCGCTGGGATCTGACTCTTCCCTGGGAGCAACCTCAGCCCATATCTTATCTCTTGCCATTCCTCATAAATCTGCTGGTGCTTTGCACTCAGCAGTATGGGCAGTCACAGGGTGAGGAACAGGAATCCCATCATCATTACTATTCTCTCCTTTCTTTCTCTTCTGTTTTTTTCAACTCTTCCACAGTATGTGGGTGCTTTTGGCTTAGTGAGGTTTCAGGGCTTCTATAATCCTGTATTTAGAAATTGCATTTGGCGAAGGTTAAAGGTCTACCTGCAGAGTGAGCAAATTTCCTTGTTCTCCTTCTTTGTGTGATGCAGAATTGTTCTGCACAAATACAGAAGATCTGGTGGTCTTGTACCTAATAACTATGTGCAATTCAATTATAGATTTGCAGAGCCCACTTTCTTGGATCCCCATGAGCTTATGGTCAGAAAAAAGGTACATCAATCTATGACTACAGCCATACGGTTTTCTCATATGAAATTTGACCATAGAATGAAGACCATCCTGATCTACTATGCATTTGAATAAGCTCTGCATTTGCTAACAAGCTTGAAGTATCTGTTATTTGGGATATATGCCCAAGTCTTAAAATACTACTGTCCTATCTATGTATGTCCCTCTTTTCACTTTGGGACTTCTTTTCCCAGAGCAGCTTCAGTTCCTTCACAGTCCATTGAACCTGGCTTTCCTCCTTATTCTCTCTGAAGTGATCAGTTTTTATGATTTTTTTTTTTTGTCTGTTTTTTAAATATTGCTGTGTCATGACTGTGTCTGGTTGTTACTACCACACAATAGGAGAGGGCTGCCAGTTGGTAGTGGCTAAAGAAAAATACTTTAGGTAAAAAACCCATTTATATTACTTGAGATTCTTGGCAAAATGATAAAGACAGGAGTTTACATTAACAATCCAAAGTAGAAAGCTCTTTCCCATGTATCTTATCAGTTTTGATATATAGGACTTTAGATTCTGAACACATATGAAGGAGACTGGGATAGTCCCTCATGATCCCTATGTATTTGCCATTCTAACAATAGAATTTGTACACAGCACAGAACGTAGAAATTTCAGGTGATCACAAATGGATGGGATAACAGGCATCAGAAGTAACATGTAAGACAGTAAGAAACAGTCTAATTCAAGCTGATGCACAGGGCATCAAGGTACCTCGAACTGGTGCAGGTTCCGGCTTTTTTGGCAGAGTTACAGGTACGGGCTCTTCCAGAACACCTTTCTTGGGCACCTTGGGCACTTCAAAGATATTAGTATGTTTTAGTTTTGTGGGCGCTACAGATGTATATGAAACAATAAGACAATCAATAATACATGCATGCGGTCTTCTTTGAGAAAGTGCTGTGGTTACATTCAGTCATCAGTTGTGCTTTGCTTCAAACACATGGAATGACCAGGCTGTCAAATATGTCACGCAGGAGATGGGAATTCTGTGTTTAGTTTCTGTTTCTGAGTCAAGGTGGAAATGTAGAAAACATATGCCCTCTTTGTAACAGCTGATCAGGGACTTATTTATGGAATCCTACTGGTTTTGAGTATCAGTCATGTATCATTCATGACTGTGTTTTCTGTGCTGTTTTTGGCAGTCACTATCATCTTTTTACTTGTCATTTAGATTTTATCACTATTTTTATCCTTCAGGTTGACTTCACCTTCAGAAAGACTTCTGTCTTTGTATGTTTCCTCTCTTTTTTTGCTTTGCACATTCTTTCATAATGGCTGTGGCTTCCATTCTAACCACTAGATGCTGCTTATAATTGTTTCCTGTTATATTCATTTGAATGCTTTAAATATCATCACTGTGAGGTGGTACTTCACTTGAGGAATGCCACTGTATTTCAGATGGAGAGACTCTGGTGGCAGAGGGAATGTTTATTTCTCTGGCCAGTGCTTGGGACTTTCTAAAGGAAATGAAATGATGCAGCACTGCATCAATCTATGGTGTGTATAGTTTTAGAGTATCTTAAGTAATTTTTTAGTATTTCAATTATAAATTCTCTCATCCTGATTAATCTGAGAAAATAAATGCCTCTTACAAGATTCAGTGAATTAGGTGTTCACAGGAACTTTACAGCTCTTTGGTGCTATTCATACAATGTAACAGCTTCACAAATCACAGAGTGGAGAATGTTGACATATGACCAAAATACAGGCAAATTATAATTAACAGTTTAAAGAAAAGATTCTGCTCCATGGTGCTACCCATGGCAACACAGGTACATAGAGATATTTGCAATTATTTTACTCTATGTACAGAAACTGCTACTCTCTGCTGAAACCTTCAGTTTCTGCTTATTTTGTCCTTTCTCATAGAATCATTTAGGTTGTAAAAGACCTTTAAGATCATCGAGTCCAACCATAAAACTAACACTGCCAAGTCCCACTAAACCATGTACTAAACCATCCCTACTAATAATGTGAACAACAGTTTATGCATTCATTCTCTTGTTAGCATCCATAAAGTTTTGCCATTTATTGGTAGACAGGAGTTCATCATACCTGCTTGATTTATTGCTATAGCCTAAGAAATCAAATCTTACCTCCTGAACTTTTTGAATATGCCAAAAAAACAGTACAACAAAAGTTTGGATGGTTTTAGTTGAGGAAACATTTGACGCCCCTGCACAACAATTCGTATTTGGTACATCTCTTCCACATTTTAGATATCAGAGTATATAGTAAAAGATCAATTTAAAATTAGATTCATTTTAAAAAAAACAACCTTCCTTATGTTGATAAACATGGTGTCATGTACCTTTAGCAAGTGGAGCTCCTGGTTTTTTAGGTACAGCAATGGGCACTTTCTCCTCTGGGACAGCCCTCTCAGGTGCCTCAGGCACTTCAAAGATATTAGTGCATTTCATTTTACAATTACAATACAACTGAACATAAGTACAGAGACTGAAACACAGAGGACAATAGAAATGTTTTGAAGTAACTATTTGGCACACACTCGTACTCAGTCTGATTTGTTTAGCAGGCATCATTTAAAACCTCAGATTCGAAATGGCAGACAGAACAAAAGAGATTAAGATAATACTTAAGAGAAGTTTAGGTGTGTTTATCATGTATTCATGATAACACGTACCTCTGGCTGATGGAGGTTCTGATTTTTCAGGAACAGCTACAGGAATTTTCTCTTCTGGGACAGTCTTTTCGGGCATTGCAGGCTCTTTAAAGATATTAGTATCTTTTAGTTACATGTATTAAGCTTTAAAACGAGCAGTGAAACATAGTAAACTCAAGAGAAGCAAAAGAGATCCTATTCATAAGAGGTACCTTTAGACCGTGGAGCTGCTCGTTTTTTAGGTATAGCAATACTCTCTCGCTTTTTGGCCAGCTCGGCTGGTGGTGGTTCCTCAGGTGCCAAAACAGGCTCTGGTTCTTCAGATGTCACTTCAGGTTTTGGTTGTTGAAGTGCCATAGAAGGCTTTATTTTTTCGGGTGCTAAAAATGGTTCTGGTTCCTCAGGCACCACGACAGGTTCTGGCTTGCAGGGTGCCACAACAGGCTTCGATTTTCTGGACACTGCAATAGGCGTTGATTTTTGGAAATCTGCAACGAACTTTGTTTCTTCAGGTGCTACAACAAGCTCTATTTTTTGGGGTGGCACAAAAGGTTTGGTTTTGGAGGGCACCATAACACGCTCTGATTTTTGGGTTGATGTGACTGTCTCTGACTCCTTAGGTGCTACAATGAGCTCAGGTTCCTCAGGGGCCATGAATGGCTCTGGTTTTTGGGGTTCCACAAAAGGCTTTTGTTTTGAGGGCATAACACCATGCTTTAGCTTTTGGGGTGTCACATCAGGCTTGGGTTCCTCAGGTACCACAACAAACTCTGGTTTCTCAGGCACTACAACATGCTCTGGTTTTTGGGGTTCCACAACAGGCTTTTGTTTTGGGGGCATCACACCATGCTTTAGTTTTTGGGATGCCACATCAGGCTTGGGTTCCTCAGGTAGCACAACAAACTCTGGTTTCTCAGGCACCACAACACGCTCTGGTTTTTGGGATGCCACAACAGATTCCGGTTTTTGGGGTGCCAAAACAGTCTCGGGTTCCTCAGGTGCCACAACACGCTCTAGTTTTTGGGGTGCCACAACAGGCTTTTGTTTTTGGGCCACTCTAGCAGGTTCTGGTTCTTGAGGTTCTACCTCTTGAGGCTTTGGTTTTGGGGGTTCTGCAACGGTCTTTGGTTTTCGGGAAACTGGAACAGGTACTTTCTTTTCTGGGAAAGTTGTCTTGGCCACTTTATGTACATAAAAGATATTAGTGCTAAATTTAACAACTGCACAGACAATCATACCAAATTTAAGTGACTCATAAAACATAAAACCACAATTGTAATGAAAACATTAAAAACATATCAGGTATCAATCATTTATGTTGGTCTTTTTAAGGATGAATATACCACATATTGGCTTTTCTTCCTTTTCTCTCAAATGTACACACCCCTCCCTCCCAAGCCTTATGCCCCCATATGCAAGTGCACATGTGCACTGGTAGTATAACTTAGGCTATAAGTAAAATCCATGAAAATTATAAACAGAATGGACAGGACAAAAGATATTAATAACATTGCAGGTAATAAGCTGAAGACTTTCAAGAATTAGCAGTGATGGCATCTAATTTTTCTTCGTGGAGCTTCTGGTGTTTCAATTACGTTGATATCTTCTGCTTTTAGCTACTAGAATGGCTACTTTATTTTCTTCTACTATTATCACTGTAAAGATATTAGTTGTGGTTGTTTTCACGAACCCAAGTGGGTAGAATAGTAGGAATAATCAAAAATAATAAGAAGAATTGAAGTATAAAATACAGGCAATTCAGACATCCAAGATTTGTCACTATTCTTCAGAAAGACCCATGTATGTCTGTTTCACACACATATGCAGATACATAGAACAAGTATAATTTAGCATCTCAGAAAACATAAGGCCTGGAAAATCACAGTGTTAAAGAAAAGAGGAAAAATATTGCTTTTGTTATTTTATTAGTGGTGAGATTTACCTTTTTCTGGTAGAGGTTCTGGTTCTTCATGTGCAGCCTCTGGTTCTGGGACAACCTCAGGTTCTGGTTCTTTAGGCACAACCTCAGGTTCTGGTATTTTAGGCACAGGTATTTTCTTTTCTGGAACAACTTTCTTCGGCACCTCAGGTTCTTTAAAGATATTTATTTGTTTTACTTTCAGAAATTTGAAGAATAGGAATCAAAAAGGTGACAATAGCTCCAAGGTGAAAATTATCAAACAGCATCAGAAAAAAAAAATACCCCTTATAAATAGTCTGTGTTTTTTTCATCTTGCTTGTTGCATACTATTAATAGCCATTGTTGCTTACTGGGAGCTATTCACAAGTGAAGAAGACAACACAATCTGTAACATTTATAAACATTAGAATATAAAAAAAGAGGACAACACAAACTTAAAAAGATAATATTTAGAGAAACAGATTAAAATTTCTGTGCAATTTTATCAGTATTGAACATGTACCTTTAGGTGGTGGAGGTTCTGGTTTTTTAGGAACTTCAATGTGTACTTTTTCTTCTGAAACCACTTTCTTGGGCACCTCAGGCACTTTAAAGAAAGTAATTAATTTTATTTGTATGAAATTCAAACATATGTCTGCAGCATTAAGACACTAAGAAAAAATAAAACTCAGGGACATCAAAAGCATCAGTAGTTTTAAATATAAATATCAACTTTTTTCTTTGCCTACAGAAAATTCTCTCTGATGTCTCACTGAGGTACAGATGCAAAAACTACAATTTAAAGAACAAAAATATTTTCTGAACATTTATAGTAAAAATAAATTACCGATATGTTAAAATGGTACCCTAGACAATGAAGGGGTTTTCTTTCATTAATTGTGTACAGCAGTTACCTTTAGCTGGTGGAGGTTCTGGTTTCTTTGGCACTTTAACTGAAACCTCTTCTGGGACCACTTTCTTTGGTACCTCAGGCACTTGAAAAATATTAATAACTTTTACTATAAGAATTTCATAAACAACATTAAAGCATAACAGCAGAATAATATTAGTGAAAACACTAATTAGCAACATCTATTTTTTTCACACAACACATTTGTTCACTTGAAAAACCTTTGACAACAGAAGAATATTCTAACAGAGGTCTTGGGTACTGTCTTCTATAGTGTTAAAACAATAAGAGTGATGTTTTTGATTCTGTTAATTTTGTCATAATGATGAGTACCTTTAGCTGGTGGAACTGCTGGTTTTTTAGGCTCCGCAACAGGTATTTTCTCATCTGGGACTTTCTTGGGCACTTCTGGTACTTTAAAATTACTAATTATGTTAATACTAAGAATTTAAAGCAATTGAAATAGCATTTAAGTGGAAAAAGAAACAAAAAAAGGACACCAGGTAACATCAATTAAACATAATACCCTCTCCCAAATAGGCTTTTTGCTCTCAATCTTGATTGAGAGTCATTTGAGATGAGGAAAGAGGCTGCTGCCAAAAATTAAATACAAAAATCATGGTTTATAAGACAGAAAGATGGGGAAATAGTATCAAAAAGGTCCTATCAGTGAAAATAAGACAAATTATTGCCATGGTTTTATCAATGACACGTACCTTTAGCTGGTGGTACTTCTGGCTTTTTAGGCACAGCAACTTTGATTTTCTCTTCTACAACTACTTCCTTGGGTGCTTCAGGCACTTTAAGGAAAGAGATTATTTTCCATTAATATATGGAATTTTACAGCTATGTTCAAAACTTTTCAGTAGAAATTGCAAAGTAGGGAGGTTCTTAATGGAGCCATTGATTTTACATGTTTATTGACTTAAGGTTCTTTTCTGTCCCTGTAAAGTATGAGGAAACACCTCAGAGTCTTTTGGAGTTTCTTCTCCTTCTACATTACATTATTTTTCCATTTTTTTCAACCACCTCCCAAATCTCCATTTGACTAAGGCTGCCATCGTCCATTCAGTATTCCTTGTCACATTCTTCTATGCATGATGACTTCTTAGTATCAATTTTTCATTTATGCACGAAGAGTATTCTCCCATGTTAGATATCTGTATCACTTATTCTGTACTTTGAAATTATTAAACTCTCTTTTGGGGCTGATTTTTCACCATCAGTCAGGAATATTCCAGATCACAGAACCCCTGTTTTCTCTTTAAGATTTCTGCTGTGATTCTCAAGTATCAGTCTCATCTCTGTCCAGCCACATCAGTATTTCTAACACACTGGGACACTGATTACAGCTATGATTCAAAAAGAAGAATTTTCAAAACAGTAGTATATATAGAACTGTGGGCACAGAAAATAAAAGTAATAGGACAACACAAACTAATCAAAAAACTAATCTGCACAATCAAGGCAGAGGTTTTTTCTCTTCCAAATTTTAGTTATATCTGCAGTGCAACTTACCTTTGGCTGGTGGTGGTTCTGGTTTTCTAGGCACAGCAATGGGTACTTTCTCTTCCGGAATTTTCTTGGGCACCTCTGGCACTTTAAAGAAAACAACATTCATTTTTGTTATATTTAAGGCATTTAAAAATATGTAGATTATTAAGAAGAAAGAGTCTCACAAGAAGCATATCAGAAAGAAACATAAGATCAGATATAAAAAGAGATATGTCATGCAAAAAATGTTGTATACTATTACATAGTACCAGGATTTTTTATAAATGAGAAATAAAGGGTAATTTTTTTCTTCTACTGTAAACCCTACTGCTCAAGAGAAAGAGAAATCTCTTCCTCAGAGAGTCACTATTATTGACATATAAGCTTTAGGTGGTGTTACTCTTGGCTTTTTAGGCACAGCAACGTTTACTTTCTCTTCTGAGACAGATTTCTTAGGTGCCTTGGACACTTTAAAGATAGTGTACTTATAAGAATTATGAAAATAAAACAAGCAGTACAGAGAAATAAGACAAAACAAGTAGATGTATAGGGATACTCTGACAACAGTTACATGTTCTGAAAAGTCTCAGTGGTTCTATCCCTCTGGCAAATAACAGTTTGAAGTGACTTTGCTAGGGATCTTGTGTCACGCAGTGGTGACATGCCACACAAACCGCTAGTTCAGACAGACTTCTAAAATATCTGAATGAATTGTAATGACTGGTTTGTGTGCCTAATGCTTTTTTCACTCAAAGTTAAATCAATTGACCCCTAAGTTTAACATGAGCAATGTGAAAGAGGAAGTGTATATACTTCTTGTTTGAGTACTGATAGAATTTCTGAGGCTGTTTACAGTACCAATAAACACCCATGAAATGAAAATGTACCTATAAACACCCATGAAATGAGACTGTAAATCTCACTGCGTGTTGACTCAGCTAGAGTTTTCCTTATTTTTAGTCCCTTTGACTAGTTTCTGATAAAATTTCTGTGCCATCATGATGGATTACTCTTGGGTAGAAGAAATAGACAAACTCAACTAATTTTTAATGATTTAACAACAACAAAACAAGGGACAGAAGAACCTGGAAGAAAAAGGAGAAGGAAAGGATATGTTGACCTATACCTTTGGCAGGTGGACCTTCTGGCTTTTTAGGCAGAGGGACAGGTTTCTCTTCAGGAATAATTATCTTGGGCAATTCAGGCACTTGAAAGATATTTACTGATTTTAATTTTAATTTTATGACTTAAAGATTAGTTGAGAAACAGGAAAAGGGACATATACAACATAAATGCCACAAATCTGACACAAGTGGACCATGAACTATTAAATCAGAAATGATGTAAGAAACAGAGATGTTGTCAGCAAAAGACCTCAGTTCTATTAGGCTATCAAAGTACCTTTAGATGGTGGAGATTCTGGTCTTTTAGGCACGGGAGTAGGTTCTCGTTTTTTAGGTACAGCAATAGGCACTTTTTCTTCTGGAACATCTTTCTTAACGACTGTGGCCACTTTAAAGATATTAGTTCATTTTAAGAATTTATATAGAACAGAAAGAAAAGTCATAAAAAATCCCAAGTTTGTAATGTAAGTAAAGTACTAAAAGAACAAACACAAATATTAATTACATTGAACAAGAACTAAACCATGAACATGAATAATTTAATTTTCCTGGAGTTCATGACTTTGCAAATTGCAGGAAGAGATGATAAGGAAGATATATACCTCTAGGTGCCCTCTAGGTGCTGGAGCCTCCTCTTTTCTATGAACAGTAGAAATTTCTTCTTCTATGTGCATCGCCTCATAAACTTCATGTACTTAAAAGATATTAGTTTAAAAAGATTAATTTACAATATCTTCAGAAAACAAGACAATATGAAAGATAAAGAACAAATACAATCAAATATTCAAGTTCATCTTAAGATGAGGTCTATTTTATATTTATCCTCAAAATTAGGATTCTTTCAAATGAGGGAAGAAAAAAAAATCTCATATTCTAACTTGATCTGATCTCTGCAGCTTGCCAGAAGAAAGATGTGTGATATGTTGTAAACTGAGCTACTTCCTTGAATGCAAAGAGAGAGGCCCTGTCTGTCTGAGCTCTGTCACTTTTTCTATTTTTATTTCCTTTTTTCCCCTCGGACTGATCTCAAGTAGCAGGGTCCCTTGCAATTGTCTCTTTTGGACTTAAAGCTAATTTTCCCCTTAAGAACAACTACAGGTGATACGATTTTTACTTTTTTTTAAATGAAGTTTATACTGTTACAGCTAGCTAAAGCTGCTAACTAAACTCCAGTTTCTGGTAGACAGAATGTTCTCAAAATAAAGATTTATATATGAAAACATATTTTTTATCTTTCAAATCCTACTCAAAATTTCTTGTACCTTTAAGGTGTGAAGCTTCTTCTTTAGGTAGAACAGGAGGTATTTTTTCTTTGCGGACAGCTTTCTTTGGTACTTCAGGAACTTAAAAATATTGGTTTATTTTAGAAATTTGCACTAGGAAATCAGTAGTACAGTTTTGTAAAACAATAAAAAATTCTACTAGAACAATATGAAAATACATCGTATTAACCTGTGAATACAAGTCAACAACTTCACTTTCTTGGAGTTCACTGTTTTTCTAACTCCTAGCACTTACAGGTCTGAATTTGCCCTTCTCTGAAAAGATAGTATTTCTTCTCAAACAACCTTTAGGAATTGTGGCAATTTAAAGGGTTTTATTTTGTTGAAATTTCAAAATAACCTATAAAAGCAAGGCAAAACTCCAGTGCAATTAACTAAATATTATGTTTCAAACATCTATAGAGTTCTTCAGCACTGGAATTTTATTACAAAACTATGTTCCTATGAAAAAATTTTTGTGGCTTTGTATTTTGTCCTGATTTAAAGTCTTACCTTAGTCTTGACTTTATTAAAGCCCCTGACGTGAATGCAAAGAGTGTTTCTGCAACCAAGCTTCTGCCACAACCTTTTAAATATTTTTTTAATATGTTGTCAGACAAAGTATTTTGGGAAATAGATCATGAGACAAGAAGTCAAAAAAATTTAAGGCTAATCCCTGGCCCTGCTATGAATTTCCTGTCTACTAAATTTCTTTGTATTTATCTGATTTTTTCTTTTTAAATTTTAAATTCTTGATGCAGAATGTATCAATCTGAGCAGCTGCTAACACAAGACAAAAATAGGAACTTATAGAAAATATTCCTTGAATGTTTTCCTAAATGATGAATTATTCTGTCCTAATAATTGTTCATTAGTTTAACATATGAAGAAAGATGCTGAAATATTTTTGGATTTCTTTGTAAATGGTTGCAAAATGATTATGTTTTTAATCTCTGATCTCCCCATATGTATGCTCTCTTTCTAAGATAAAAACAAACAAACAAACAGACAAAATTTACAACAAGAGATCAAATGCAAGAAAACAGTGCATATAGCACCTGGTCATGTTGTTCAAGAAAAACAAACATGTTGGATTTCTCACTTGGTACCTCACTTTTGAAAGAGCCTAGAGAAAATCCATTTGGAGGTCATGTACCTTTAGCTGGAGGAGCTTCTTCTGTAGGTACAGCAGCAGGTATTTTCTTCAGTGGGACAGCTTGCTTTGTCACTGCAGGTACTTCAAAGATATTACATTTTTTAAAGAACATTGTAATATACAAATTGTAAGTAACAAAGAAGCAATGACACATAGCATCTAAGGAAACATTAGAATGAACACATTAAATGACAGATCAGCACATGGATGGAAAGATGAAGATGAATAACTAATTTGTAGGGAACATATTGCTTTATAGATTGCTTGAATAGTTGGTGTACCTTTAGCTGCTGGAGCTTCTGGTTCACTGGGAATAATAACAGGGACTTCTTCTTCTTCTGTTGGAACTTCTCCGTAAACTTCAGGCTCTTTAAAGATATTAGTTTATTTTACATATTCTAATATTTTTTACAAGACAAGATTAGAAAGACAACTTATAATGCAAAAATGCAGACATGTATATGGACAAAGAGCTGTTTGAACATAAATTATTTAAATACCTCATTTCAACCTGATCATTTAGCTACTGTTGCTAGAAGTGACCATTCCCAGTTAGTAAAATACAAGTTTACAGAAATATTTCATTTTATTGTCTAGTTACTTAGTTCTGTGTATTAGATAGAAATTGTAATTGAATTTCACATGTCCTCATCTGGCATTAACTATCTATATCCCAGCTCAAAAATTAATTAAGTCTCACTCAGGATGGCTCTTAAACCACTGTCTACTTAAGTTCATTTCTTTGGTCCAATGTGGCTAAGGTTCTTTCCTGGATCAGAAACTTAGTTTCTCTCTTATTTATGTTTCTTTCTCCCATTAATAGAGGAGAAAAGAACATTTTAAAAGTGCTAAACTATAACTAAATTTGGGGGGAGAGAGGGTCTCAAAGACATGGATGGAAGTTACTTAACATTTTAAAAACTATAACTAAATTTGGGGGGAGAGAGGGTCTCAAAGACATGGATGGAGGATGGAATTAAATAATTTAAAAAAATAATTGAAAATGTCTCATATTTTACAGAACACTCTAAAGCATGAATTGATATATTCTCTGCAATTTACTGGTTGGTAGATGTGTCATTGATGTACCTTCATACAAAGGAGGCTCCTCTTCTCTAGGAATAATGGTGGGTACTTTCTCTTCAAGGACAGCTCTCTTATGAAACTCAGGAACTTCAAAGATATTAGCTTTCTTTTAGTAACCTCAAAATAATTTTCAACTTTTAAAATCCCAAACAGAAATAAACCCAGAAAACTAAGTTCTTTTGAGGTCCCAAATACTGTGCCTTTTCGAGAATGAAATATTATACAGTTCTAGAACTGTCTTGCCGGAACAATTAATTATGTGAAGAAATTTATAGTTTCTGCTCTCAAAGAGCATAAGCCATTTGCTTTTCTCACTGTATCATCGTGCTTTTCCTTCTGATATGTGTAACGGCTTTAATGGTTTTAACTTACTAGCTCTTGCCCTGTTACTTCTCCACCAATATCATGACCAATCTATTGCCTTCAAAACCCCAGTTTAAACTAAATTCACAACTATATTACAAATATAAAAGCACTGAAGGTTTACATACTGGTAGTGTAAGTAGCGATACCTCCTCAGCATGTTTTCATTCATAAATCAATGTATTTACTGTTTAGCACATGTATAGCACATATCTGAAATGTTTGCCTCAGAGTTTTCAATTTATCACTCAGAGCTGAATCTGCACGTATAGACTAGATACTCTTGCCATGGTGTAAAGAACATGAGGATCATTTTAGAAGATGTTAGCTGGGGAAAAGCGACACAAATATTTCCTTTCCATAAAGTCCCATATCAAAGGTTCCTTTACCTTTCATTGGTGGAACTCCTATTTCAGGTGTACGTGTAGGCTTCTTTTCTTCAGGGACAGTTCTTTTGAGAACGGCTGGCCCTTTAAGATATAATTTACTTTTAGGGCTTTCAAAGTTATTTGGAAGAAGTTAGAAAGAAGAAAAGCAAATCTAACAAGGAAGATTCGTGAAACAACAAAGGATTAAAAGCTTCTTGAAAGAACATCTATGTTAATTTTGAAGATTAGACAGAAGAATAACACATTAAAAAAATATTATTGAAAGATGGCCATACATTTGGATGGTGGAGTCTCCTTCTTTTTCAGAAGAAACAAAAATATTCTTTCTTTCTGAACTACTTTCAGCTTAACAACAGAACACACATTTTTTAAAGCGACTCTCCCATATTTTCAACAAATGACTTGAAACCAAGAGGCAAAAAAAGACAATCACAAACAGTTGAAAAAAACACTGTGGGGACATAAAACATATGCACATCTTTCTCAACAAATAACGAAGACAAAAGATTGAAATCAGAGTTCATGTTTCATGAGGACAATGCAGAGAAGTATACCTTTAGCTGGCGGAGTCACTTCCTTTTTAGGAACAGCAGGTAGCGCTTTTTCTTTTGGAACAGGTTTCTTTGGCATCGCTGGCACTTTAAAGACATTGGTGTTTTTTAAGAACTTTTACAGTATGAATATCATGTAAGAATAGAAGTTAAACAAAAAGCAAACAATGCAAGAGCCAGAAAATTTAGAAAAATACAAAATACAGTGTCCTCAGTTGCTGTTGAGCGGTGACCTTGCAGGCCACCCATCTGGACTATTTTGCTTGGATTGACATAGCTAGATTCTTCAGTATTCACTGAAAGAAAAACACTGATCTTGTTGGCTGAATTTTTAACTGGGATAAGCCTTAATAATTAGGTTTCATGAATGATAAGATCTAATTAATACCAGTGGAACTCCTTTCAGGTGTACGTGTAGGCTTCTTTTCTTCAGGGACAGTTCTTTTGAGAACGGCTGGCCCTTTAAGATATAATTTACTTTTAGGGCTTTCAAAGTTATTTGGAAGAAGTTAGAAAGAAGAAAAGCAAATCTAACAAGGAAGATTCGTGAAACAACAAAGGATTAAAAGCTTCTTGAAAGAACATCTATGTTAATTTTGAAGATTAGACAGAAGAATAACACATTAAAAAAATATTATTGAAAGATGGCCATACATTTGGATGGTGGAGTCTCCTTCTTTTTCAGAAGAAACAAAAATATTCTTTCTTTCTGAACTACTTTCAGCTTAACAACAGAACACACATTTTTTAAAGCGACTCTCCCATATTTTCAACAAATGACTTGAAACCAAGAGGCAAAAAAAGACAATCACAAACAGTTGAAAAAAACACTGTGGGGACATAAAACATATGCACATCTTTCTCAACAAATAACGAAGACAAAAGATTGAAATCAGAGTTCATGTTTCATGAGGACAATGCAGAGAAGTATACCTTTAGCTGGCGGAGTCACTTCCTTTTTAGGAACAGCAGGTAGCGCTTTTTCTTTTGGAACAGGTTTCTTTGGCATCGCTGGCACTTTAAAGACATTGGTGTTTTTTAAGAACTTTTACAGTATGAATATCATGTAAGAATAGAAGTTAAACAAAAAGCAAACAATGCAAGAGCCAGAAAATTTAGAAAAATACAAAATACAGTGTCCTCAGTTGCTGTTGAGCGGTGACCTTGCAGGCCACCCATCTGGACTATTTTGCTTGGATTGACATAGCTAGATTCTTCAGTATTCACTGAAAGAAAAACACTGATCTTGTTGGCTGAATTTTTAACTGGGATAAGCCTTAATAATTAGGTTTCATGAATGATAAGATCTAATTAATACCAGCTGGGAATATGGTAAGGTTTTAATTTCCTACCAACTAACTCCAAGCCTTTATGCAAAAAAACCCCCAACTCTTTCCCACTGATTTCATTCTGATAGTTCGTATGAGAAACAACTATAAAAGTTAGCACAAAATGAATTTCTGGCAAATTAAGTGCTCTGACCAGAAAATTACAGAGCTCCAGACTAGCAGAGAAACTCTACTAGCATCCACTGACAATTGCTATTCATGATACTCATCTTTTGTAGAGCCTGATACAGAGAACACCTATTAAGCTTATATGCACTCCAGCACATCATTAGGTTGAAGAAGGTCCTAGTTTTTTAGGATTCTGTAGGAAACTAGAGTTTCACTGATATGGCACTATAGCTCAACAGATTTTTATTAATTTATTCATCTGCTGTTTTCAATGATTAGCTATAAAATGTCACTAATATTGTGACAGCAAAAATTAAATCTTGAAGGTCCTGTCTGCACTTCCTTTGTCCTCAGAAAGTAATTTGTCTCAGTTTTGATTTGTTAAAGAAATATTATTTTTTTAGTAACTTAATCCCTGTCTTCGTACTGTGAAAGAAAGTTAAGGGTCTAGCAGTCAAATCAGAATAGGTAAATTACTGGGTTTGAGGATTCAGACACTCAGGCAGAAGGCTGTATTTTTAAATTTATCTAATAGCTGATGTACCTTTAGCTGGTGGAGCTTCTTTTTTAGGAACAGGAACAGGTACTTTTTCTTCTGGCAGAGGTCTTTTAGGCACCTCAGGCACTTTAAAAAATATTTCATCATGGATTTTAAGTTATTTATGAGGAATCACAACAGATACAAAGACAACAAGCAGAGCAATCACTCGTTTGTAGAGGAACCATCTCATCATTTATGCATAGACAAGTGAACAGCCACTTATCTCAGAATTCTTGAGCAATGAAAGCTAAGGAATATCAGCGTACATCTTTCTAGTACATTTTAGATGCACTTTCTGTTTGGCATAAGAGATCCTATGATCATAAATTTAAATGATGAGAAGGAAGGTCCTACATGAATTTTAACATCTCTGTAACTCACAGGAGCTAAACTGGGCAAAAGAAACAAATATTGACACATAAAAATATTTAATTCAGGCTAAAGCTGAACTGCATCAGAAAATTATAATTTACTTTGCTTGTGTCATATCTACACTAGCTCAGTCTTGGGCAGTCAGATGGGGAATCCTCCAATTCCACTCCGAAGGGAAGAATTCCTTAGGAAGGAGTAGGAGAGAAACAATCTTTGAATGGATTTATCATTACCAGCAACAGACACACATAGGACTACAAATGGGGAAAAATATAAATAAACACCCAAAGGAGGCTTAGCAGTAGCTGGGAACTCAACAAACTGTAAGAATAAAAAAATCATGACTTGATGTACCTATAGCTGGTTGGATTTCGTAAGCCTCCTCATATAACTCCTCATATTTCTCATAGATCTCTTCCTTCTCCTTAAACTCATACTTTTCATAGACATCTTCTTTCTCTTCAGCCTCCTCTTCATATTCCTGTTCCTGAATCTCTTTGTATCTCTCAGGTTCTTCAGGTTCCTCATATGCCTCAATTTCTTCAGCTTCCTGAACCTTCTCAAACTCTTCAATACTTTCGTATGTCTCATACTTCTCATACTCTTCATATGCATACTTATACTCCTCCACCATAGCAGCAGGAGCAGGGACTTTTTCTTTCCGGACAAGTTTCTTGGATACTACGGGCACTTTAGAAACAGTATTATTGTTACTACCTTACAATTATTTAATTTTTTTTTACAGTTAGTCAAGAGGATCCACATAGAACAGAAAATGTACATGATAACCACAAGCATAAGTTACATTAAAATATAAGAACATGCTTCTGAAACGGTATATATATTATAAAAGATTTTAGGAATGAGGCGGAAAAACAAATCTTTGAGAGGAATAAGAAGAAATTTATCTGTACCTTTAGCCGGTGTTGGTTCTTTGGGTTTGGGCACAACAGCTGACACTTTCTCTTCTGCAACAGCTCTTTTAAGCACCTCAGGGACTTTAAAGATATGGATTTCTTTTAGGAATTTTAAAAAAACACCTTAAAGCAGTATAAGTAAAAAAGCACAAGAAACAGAGCTTTATGGTTCTACAATGCAAACATTGATAATGAAGAGTTTTAACATAAATTCAAGCAGAAATCTCATACAACAAAGACAAAAGTTAGAAAGAAGAAGGTCAAGAGTATTTTTAGCATAAATATTAATTATAATCAGGAGTACATATACCTTTTGCAGCTGGAACCTCCACTTTTTCAGGGGGGGCAACAGGTACCTTCTCTTCAGGAGCAACCTTCTTAGGCATCTTGGGTACTTTAAAGATAGGACGTAACTTCAGTGTTCTTTTGCACAATTTTTAAATAGACACAAACCCAGAAGCTTATGGACAGCAGAACAGAAACTTACAAACAAACAAATAGTATAGTGACAAATATAATACAAGACACATATACTAAAATGTCCCTTGCTAAACTCAACTTGTATGAAGAATGTTATCTATTAAAGATAACAGCATTTACAAACAGCAATACCTTTGGCTGGTGGAGCTGCCACCTTTTTAGGAACAGGTTCTTTCTCTTCAGGAACAGGTTTCTTAGGCATCTCAGGCACTTTAAAGACATTATTTTATTTTAAGAATGTCATCCACCAGTAGTATGAGAAAGACAACAGAAAACATGCAAACAGACATAATGAAATAAGAACTGATCTGCAGAATATATTTTAAATATTTTAAAGATGAAACGGAAATAAAAACAAAAGACACTTTATATCCACAGGCAGACTTCTTGAACAAGTCAAATAAATTCAGAGCTTATTTTTTGCCAGGAATTTGACAGGCATTCTGAGACATCAATACAGAAAGACAGCAGGGACACAAAACTAACATAAATAACAAACCAAATAAAATAAACAGAGACACTGAATGAGAATAACACCACATTGTTTTCCTAGCTATTAATTTATGTACCTTTTGCTGGAGGAAGCTCCAGTTTCTCAGCAGTGGGTACAGGTATTTTTTCTTTTGGGACAGGTTTCTTAGGAATCTTTGGCTCTTTAAAGATATTATTTTGCAAACATATTTTAAAATTACTTTCAGAGCATTAAAAACATGAAAAAACATGAAACAAGATCACAAGCTCCCCCAAAAGATCATTAAGATTTACATACAACTTAGAACAAGAAATAAAGATGAATTTTAATGAACCCAAAAGATCTCATGCGTAACTTACAAGAAAAGATTGTGTACCTTTTGCTGGTATAGTTTCCTCTGGAATAGTTGCCTCTTCTTTTTCCTCAGGAACAAAAATGGGAACCTTTCCTTCAGGCACAACTTTCTTTACCACCTCAGGCACTTTAAAGATATTATTTTAAGAACTTTACTTTCACAACTTCACAAAGAAAAATTCATAACATAAAATACAAGAACACCAACTTTAAAGTAACAATAGTAATAAAAATAAGGGAAACTATTAGTTATTTTTCACTCCCTGAAAGCAGCAATGTGCGATTGGGTTATAAGGATTATATGAGGATTAGCTCTTTTGCCCAATTCTTAATTACACAGCATCATTACCAACAGAAAATATTAGCATGATATGATACAAACGAGAGGTTGTAGAAGCCTCTTCTTTTCCTCAGGAACAAAAATGGGAACCTTTCCTTCAGGCACAACTTTCTTTACCACCTCAGGCACTTTAAAGATATTATTTTAAGAACTTTACTTTCACAACTTCACAAAGAAAAATTCATAACATAAAATACAAGAACACCAACTTTAAAGTAACAATAGTAATAAAAATAAGGGAAACTATTAGTTATTTTTCACTCCCTGAAAGCAGCAATGTGCGATTGGGTTATAAGGATTATATGAGGATTAGCTCTTTTGCCCAATTCTTAATTACACAGCATCATTACCAACAGAAAATATTAGCATGATATGATACAAACGAGAGGTTGTAGAAGATTATTAGCATCTAATTTTTTACATAAAGAACTTCTAGTGTCTGCTTTTCAATTTTTTTCTGAAAAACTCAGCTGCTGAGGTAGAATTTGCTCAGCACCAAAGGGTGGCCTCTGCAATAATCTGCCTCCACTTTGAATTTCACATTTAGGGTATATCTTCTGGTTATTTGTATGGTCAGCTGTGATTTGATTTTATTTTTATGTAAGTTTAGCTAAAAGGCTTGTGATTTTAGCATACTGTCAAGGTACATGTCAGAATGATCTCCCTGAATTGAAGAATTTCCAGGTAAAGGCCCATAAAATATTATTCCAGGTATTTTGTTTAAACAAAATTTAAATTAATTTAAGCATTAGTTCTGAATAATGATATCACAATGAATTATTTCATTCACAGCAATCACTTAAAGTGGAAAACAAGCAGATCATTCAAGGCCTGATTCTCAGCACACTGAAGTCAATAACAAAATAGATAATCAAGCCCTGCCTGAGACCTAGCACTGCTCACTACAGGGGAGCAGCAGGGTGCTAGAACCAAGGATCTGACTTTACATGACTATAAACTGATTTTTAAAATGAGGTTCTACTGAAATATGAAAATGTAAGGGAGAAGAATTATCTGCATACACCACAATATGATATACCTTTAGCTGGTGGAATTTTCTTTACTTGAGGAACTGCAACAGGTACTTTTTCTTCTGGGACAGTTCTCTTGGGCACCTCTGGCACTTTAAGATATTGTTTTGATAAGAATTTTTAAATTACTTTTAGAGCATCAGAACTACTAAAACCACGGAACAAAGTCACAAAGACCAATAAGATGAAGAAAACTCCCCTCAGAAGGATAATTAAGGTTTACATTCAGCTAAAAACAATCAATAGAGATGAAGATCTTTTAATGAACTGAACAAAGCTCTCTGGTAATTTTCAAGAAGGAATGGTGTACCTTTTGCTGGTATCTCTGGAACAGCTTCCTCTTCCTCTTCTTCTTCAGGAACAAAAATAGGTACCTCTTCAGGGGGAGGTCTTGGTATTTCTGGCACTTCAAAGATAGTATTTAATTGTAGAAAACTTAGACACAGCATCAGAAACTGAGAGACAACTTACACAGAAGCTAAAGAGTATGAATTAGCAAGTACATTTGTCACAAACTGCTACGATACTTCAGTTAAATTCTAATAACAAACATACAGAAACAATAAGAAGCATCATCCACGTGTTCCGTTATAAGAAGAGATACCTTTGGCTGGTGGGGGTTCTGGCTTTTTATGTACAGGGACAGGTACTTTCTTTTCTGGAACTTTCTTGGGCACTTCAGGCACTTTAAAGACATTTTTGTTTAAGAAATTAATTTTCAATGTAACATAAAACATAGTAAAATGATAACTGTATAACTGATATTAAGAAAACTACACCAATATGGTAAAATTTAATTGTGTATGAAAGATAACATTGATTTTATCCACAGATTTATGCACAGATGTAAACTTAGAAACATACAGACTACTTGGTGTAGTAAGGCTAAGGGGGAAGTCCCGCTGTTTAGGTACATTGTTTATCTTTTGGAGCATCTGTTTTTGAAACAGCAAGTAATTTTAAATAATTTAGATATATAAGATCCAGAAGACAGAGACAATACAAGACACAAACATAGAAATTTTCAAAGTGTAGGATAAGCATAGCACCCATGACTAACAGAAATGGCCACAATACAGTGTCCTGATCAAACATAGGTCAGTGAGTGGTTCAGTATCAAAGACTAGGACGAGGAATGAGATTGTTACTTGCAGTCTTCTAAAGCTGAAGAAACAAAACTAGAATTACACAGTTGAACCAGAAACTGTTGTACCTTTGGCTGGTGGAGGTTCTTCCACTCTTTTAGGCAGTGGGACAAGTACTTTCTCTTCCAGCATAGGTTTCTTTGGTACTTCAGGCACTTTAAAGATATTATTGTAGTTTAAGAATTTCATTTTTCAACCATAAGGTAAAGAACAATGATATGAATCAATAAAGTGGAATGACAAAGAAGAACTGTCAAGAATAGAAAACTCTCTTCACTCTACATTACATTAAAGAGGAAAGGTGAAGAAAGATTGATTTTTAAAATTTTTTTTTTTTAACACATTCAGTCAAGAGTTGATATACCTTTGGCTGGTGGAACTTCCTTCTTTTTTGGTACAGGAACAGGAACCTTGTCTTCTGGCACAGGTTTCTTCGGCACTTCTGGAACTTAGTAAGATATTATTGTAAATTGAGCTTGACATAAGAATCTAAAACACCATGATGTACAAGCCAGTGACACTAAACAATTGAGCACAAACACAAAGAACCACAGTTCTTAAGAGCAACAATCCTTTTACTATCCTAGTGTTTAACACAAGTGAGAAGATAAACGAAGTCTAGAAGACCTTTCTGATCACAGCTAATTACAAGTTCATATACCTTTAGCTGGGGGAGCTTCCTTCTTTGGCACTTGGACTTTCTTTTCAGGTATAGGTTTCTTCAGCACCTCAGGCACTTAAAAAACATTATTTTGGTTAAAAAACAATCCACAAGTTATTCAAAACAGAAGTGAAACAAAAAAGACAGCAGCACAAACATTTCATATGAAGACGCCCCTCCAAAAAGAACAGAAAAAAGTAATGATCAAGTAAGGCATCTGAAAAATACTGTGTATTACATATTCAGAGGGTGTCTGCTAAAATAAAGAGACAATGTATACCTTTTGCTGGAAGAGCTTCTTTTTTCTTCAGAACAGGTATTTTTTCCTCTGGAACAGGCTTCTTGGGAACCTCAGGCACTTGAAAGATACCATTAATGTTTTAGGTATTTACTTGAACATAAAGTGCAAGCAAGCATCACAAATACATACCCAAAACATACAGCTATGATTTACCATGGTTTGATCACTAAGACAAAATAAAATAACAAACAGATTATATTAACTGCTATTATGTCCATTCTCCCTGCTCAGCCACTGAGGCCATCAATAAAAGTGTTTTTAACTTCAAGAGCTTATTTGCTGATAAAAAGATTGAGTTAAGACAGAGTTTGACTTTTTAGAACCAGCTATTAAAGAAGATTAAGAAGTGTCATGGTGGGGAAACTTGCAAAAATACAATTTTATTTTTTCCTCCAATTTTTGAATGTTTATTACAAACATTGTAATAGACAACTATTTAATTGCTGTATTAGATATTTAGTCGTTCTACTATTTCACCTTATTTTCCGCTAGAGCTACGATCCTAACGCTTCTCAGGCATGTAACAGGTTGTATCTAATCATGTTGAATAAGCCAATTTTGTATACGTATTGAATATATATTGCTGATTACATGTTCTTCTTCAGAAATTTCCAAGTGCTTTCTACATGTAAAAAGCAAGCACATCAAGTTTATCAATTGATTTACTTCAAACACAGAACTATGGACACATTATAAGTACCCAGGAGTTTATACTACAATTTGTTGGGTAATGTCAATGTTTATGAGTGGTTTATTTAAATTAAAAAAATAAAATCCTGACTCTGCTGAAATCAACAGATTTTTCCTTTAACTGCAGTGAGGTAAAGGTTTCAACTAAAATGTATCTTAACATTTTTCGTACTCCAAAACCCAGAAATATCCATACGAGTTTTATGATGACAGGAGAGTAATCTCACTGGCTCTGAGCATACTGAAGAAAGTTTGGAGCACATATGAATTAAACTTAACTACTGTGAGAGAGGCAAAGGAAATTTTAGCTAACCCTAATCTTCCTGTTCAGGATTAACTTGGCTTTTGCAGTGTACAGCCTGGCCTTTTCTTTACTAGGAAAAATGTGCTAATCGATATCTCAAAATTCTAGTGCAAAAAATGTTAAATATATTTTTGGCATTCATTAATCAGTCAAAAGAAATTCTGAACTTCTTTTTGGGGAAGAGACACTATGGAATGATTTGAATCAGAACTGGAAAATATACATATTTAAGTACTCTTAGATGATTATGTAATTTTGGAACATCGGACATAGTTAGTCTGTATCTTTGTATTACAATGAAGGCTTTATTACCAAGATCTTGGTGTGACTTAGTTGTCCTCTCTAAGTAGTGAATAGTATGTTCATCTTGTAATAACAATGTTGAAAATTTACACCAGAACCATAAAAATTATTCCTAAAGAAAACACCTAAAACTGAGTATTTAAATATGGCAATTTAATAGAATTTTTATATCTTTGCTTTCCATGAAAATATATTATTCCCTTCAAGAAATAAATAAACAACAACTATAGGAAGTCAATGTGACTTGTGTTCCTAAATCACTTATTTTCAAGTACCCTACCTATTTTCTAGATGAACGTATTTTTTTGTCTGTGATTGCAGAATTCTCATAAACATTTCTAAGTATTTCAAGCACAGTCTGATAGCAAAATTGGACCCCAGACGAGGATGAAATAGAGCTCAGTTAAATTTTCTTAGGGTGTTATACAGACTTCATACAAAAGAGGAATGAGCATGTATGACATGGAACATTTAAATTTATAGAGGTAGTAGTAAAGAGTAGACATACAGCCATTGCACGTTTTCTACACTATATACTAATCATTAAACATCTTGAAAAAAGGCACACTGTAAAGCACACTGGAACACATTAAAACAAAACTTTGGTACATTAACAGAATGAAAAGATAGTACTTTTTCTCACACAAACCCTAAAATTAAAGTATACCTCTAACTGGTGGGGGAGCCTCCTCTTCATACTGGGGAACTTCTGACTCTTCCTCCTCATATTTGGGAACTTCCTCTTCATAATAAGCAGCTTCTTCTTCATAACTGGTGATTTCTTCCTCTTCATATTGAGGAACTTCTTCATACTGAGGAACTTCCTCCTCATAGTGACTAACTTCTTCATAATGGTGGACTTCCTCCTTGTAATGGATTACTTCCTTCTCATATCTGGTGGCTTCTTCCTCTTCGTATTTTGGAATCTCTTCTTCCTCTTCATACTGAGGAACTTCAACATACACTTTTTCTTTTCGGACAACTGTCTTGCGTACTTCAGGTACTTAAAAAGATATCAATTAAAAGAATCTTAAAATTTAGCACATAGATCTTACTAATAATAAGGATCACAAGGCATTGTCAAATAAGAATTAAACCAAAGGAAGAACATTCCATAGAAAACAAATCAGTATTCACTGTACATGGAACACACAAGACACAAAAAAATTTATACAATATTTTAATACTTTATCCAGTATACCTTTGGCTGGAGGTCTTGCCATTTTTTTAGGAGGATAAATTGGTACTCTTTCTTCAATGACAGCCCTCTCTGGTACATCAGGCACTTAAAAGATACAGTACATTTATATTTAAGAATTTTTAAAAGTGTTGTTTAAAAGCAAAAATATTCTTGGCAAGAAACACAAAAAGATATCTTACAGATACATGGCTGATATGTAAAAGACAAGTGTGCTTATTGACACTTTTTAGGAGGATAAATTGGTACTCTTTCTTCAATGACAGCCCTCTCTGGTACATCAGGCACTTAAAAGATACAGTACATTTATATTTAAGAATTTTTAAAAGTGTTGTTTAAAAGCAAAAATATTCTTGGCAAGAAACACAAAAAGATATCTTACAGATACATGGCTGATATGTAAAAGACAAGTGTGCTTATTGACACTGGACATGTAATTGTGGAAGCCATTAGGCTGCCATTCAATTAAGTAACAACAAACATTTCAAGATCCCAATATAAGCAACGGTTATGATTCCTGCTTCATCCACTGCTGCCAGCAGTGAAGTTAAGCTTGCTCATGGGCAGAACTCAAAATTCAAATTCAACCAATTACAAAATCACTAAATCCCACTGTCCTCTGTGGCAGCTCCTCTCCACAACAGTGACACTTTGCACGACCTCAGTATTAGATCAAGAGTCCTCAATCACTGGTAACGAAAGATTTGCATAGGAAGCTCTACATGAAGATGAGAGACCACATAGAGAAAACCTTTGTGAGTGACTGACAATGGATAAGAGCTCTGGTCTAATTAAAGGCAAAAGACTTAATTGCTCCATGAAGAAGGTATTTTTCCTTTTCTGTCGATTGCTTTACAAAGTGGCTTGTTTGTTCAGGCATGGCAAGGAGCCATTCCCTATAAAAGCAGGAAAATTTCCAAAAGATTAAGGTGTGAATATGTTCAGTTTTTAAGATTTATTCAGGAAAGAATGTGCATTATGTTTAAGCAGCACATTATGTTTTTCAGAACAGCAGTGCATGATTCTTGTCTTCTGAGACAGGTGTCTTGAGAAATTTTTGACCAATATAACTGGAAACTGCACAGAAAATTACCCTAGCATTTTAACATCTGGGAGACTACTAGACTTGCCAAGTTATAGAATAATTTAGGCATTTTCTTAACAGATTGGAGATCTTTTTTGATCTTCTTAAGAGATGGAATCCATTCTGTCAGTGACAGATTTGAGAATTTCTACATGCTTTCTTCATGACAAGCTACAGTGAGCATAGATGAGTGGCTGCCACAAGTCTTGATGCTTGCTAAGTGGGTGTTATTTTTGGGGCAATGTGAAGACTGACCAGCTCTTTAAATATTTTCTGGCAGAGCCCTGCTTGGTATTTAATTGTAAGTGCCAGCCACATCTGCGTTTGAAATCTTAAACTAAAATTGGTTGGAACTGGTAACTTTGCTTGATTTGATAACAAAAACTACATTGTTCATGAATGCCCTTGCCAGGAAGCTCAGGTTCCTTTGGATTCTTTTGTCCTAGCTACAACACCTCTATTTGGTATGCCATGGGAGAACTGTTGCATTTAATGTCCTTCTGCTTTGACCCTTTTTTTTTCCAGACCAGCTGGCATATTACCCCTGCCTTACAGAAAGCCAGTCAAAGATCCTCTTCCATCCTCCTCTTAGTACTCATGATCTGCCTGTCCTCCCATCATTCTCCAATAGGGAGACTAAATAGATTATTTAACTTCACACTGATGTGATTGTATTAATCTTACATGATATGAATATGATAATGTTGTTTATCAACAACAGCAGATCTGAAAGTACTAAGTATGAGGCATCTTGTGGCTTATTTTTCACAAATCAATAGATTGCCTCCAAAAGTGATAGAGCAATGTATTTTGTTTCAAAGCTGTGGACTTTGTTCAAAGCCCTTGAGCTGGCAGGTCCAATATATGGGATTGTGGTAAGTGTCTCAGCCAGGCAGGCAACAGCAAAGGTAAAGGGTTTTTCTTTGACCTTCAGATTTAAGTGAGGAATTGCTGTCACAGAACAGGAAAGGACAGGCTTTCTTTTCAGAAGAGGAAAGCATGTTAATATAAAATGAAGGAAAAGGCTGCCCTGTTTCCCCTCAAAGGTCAGACAGGTGGCAAGATTTGCAAAGGAGCACCTAGTGAAATGGTTGGGCTTCCACTATGACAACAGCAGTAAGCCAGGAGGAAAGATTTAAGCCTTTTGTGAGCATGGAATACTGTCCTGTGGTATTCTACAAGCTTCACTTTCAGGATAAACTGGTGATCTGCACAGGACATGAAATTGTGTTTTGTCGTCTTTTTTTTTTTTTTTTTTTTTTTTTAAGTAGATGACGATGTAAACTTGGACATAGAATTTTTTTAGTCCATTCATACCTGTGTATGAAATCTCCTTTTCTGTGTGAAGAGAAATGGATACTTCCTCTGACATAGCCCAGTGTTCTTCTTCTGTTGGTACTTCAAAGACAGAGTCTAGTGTTAATATTTTTCTCTGGTACAATATCATGTACAATAATAAATATCCCATTTGGGGTTTCTTAGAAAACTAGTTATTATTTCCTGACATCTCCCACTCCCAGAGCAATTTGGAAAAATATGTCTCTATTGTTTCTCAAAGACTCTGTTAAGGTTCCCTTGGGACTATGGTGGAACATAGTGGTGGACTTGGTAGTGTTAGGTTTATGGTTGGACTCGATGACCTTAAGGGTGTTTTCCAACCTAAATGATTCTATGATTCTAACATTAGAACTTCAAGAAAGGTGCCAGACCAGCAGGCTTGAAGCTCTGTCCTTATGGACAGTCTGTTTGTAGATTAATCCATGGGCAGGAGTACCTTCTGGTGGTGGAGACACTTTTCTTTTTGGAACCACAATGGATGCTCTTTCTTCTCTGGCAATTTTCTTTGGTGCTTCTGGCACTTTAAAGATAGTAATTGTAAGAATACCAAATTCTAAAAGAAATCACACACTTTCTGAAGTCCATACGAAAGAACTATGGACAAACAATTATGGGGGAATAGTACATATTTACATAGCGAAGATACTTATAATAAACACAACAATCACACCAGACATACAAACATAAAGACATTTAAATTAACGGAGAAAATGACCAGCTGAAGCTTTAATGCATAGTAGCTAGATATGCATTAAGTATTTTGAAAAAATTTTAGTAAGAGCAGAAATATAATTAAATATTAAAATAATATCTACTAAAATAATACATATAATATTGAATAATAGATATATAGACCAAAACACATGAAAAAGCAAACAGCATGTTCACACATCATGAAGTAAGATGGGATGACTGAGATGAAAGTAAGATGTAAATAATTTGCCTCTAGGCTCTTCAGAAATGTAATTAAACCACAGAACACCACACATACAGGATACATAACAAAATCACTTTTCAAACACAAGAAAATCACAGAAACAGAGGACATATTTGTAAGTTTGAAACCCTTCACTGAATATTGACAATGTTATAAAATATTGATAGTTTTTTTATAAATGTGTTTGTATTAATTTAACTTCTTCATTGAGTAAATGTCTTCACTCATCTTTCCAAAGCTCTTAAGCAGCCAGAGTGATCGATGAAATTAAACAGTAGCTAGAAAATGCAAGGAATGCAGGTGTGTGACTGTTCCCTGTCACCTTCTGCATTCTTTTGCAGGGGAGAAGACAAAGGGCCTTTTCATTTATAATCAAGTCAGGAGAGACTGGGATTTGATTAATCAGGCAGACGGTGAGTATGACGCACACGGACATCTGGCATTTAGAAGCCTTCTCTACTTTCAAAAGGACTTGTATACCTTTAGCTGGTGGAGCTGCCACTTTCCGTGAAATTGGAACAGGTACTTTCTCTTCTGGCACAGGCTTCTTGGGCACTGCTGGCATTTTTTAAAAAAAAGTTTATTTTAAAAGAATTTTACAGTTTATGAACATAATCAGATGACAAAACACATTTGCAGACACTTGACATTTCTTCAAGTCAAATTAAAAAAAAGACAGCAAACATTGAACATTACAGCTTGTGTTAGACAATTAGACATAAATACAAATCAGTATTCTGAAACAAGACTTCTCTTGTGTAGCTCTGAAAAATTATATACCTCTTTTTGGTGGAGCCTCCTCTTTTTTAGCAACTGCAACTTTTTCTTCTGTGATAATTTTCCTGTGCAATTCAGTCACTTAAAAATAATAAGTGTAAGAATATTTAATTGCAATATTTGAAATGCAGACATATGTAAGTTTTTCCTACTTAATCTGATTTTTTTAAAAAGAAAATGCTAAGTAAACTTCAGTAACAATAATGAGACACTGCAGAAGAGTTTACTTTACAGCCATAGTGCAAAGATTAATAAATAGTCAAAAGAAAGAGGAGATCCAGACAGAGGTTACAGATACTAACAAACAAAAATTTATTTAAGTAAAATGCCTAAACACAAATACTGCAAGGCCAAACAAAAAAATCTCCACAATAATATTCTCAGTTTGTTTACCTTTGGTTGGTGGAGGTTCTTCAACTTCTATCTCAAGAGTGGGCACCCGTTCTTCTGTAGGTTCTTAAAAAAGATTGTGCAACTTTAGAAAATTTGACTGATTTCACCAACAGGCATAAGATAAAAGACAAAATAATACATAAATCTCATCAAGACGACACAGGTCACAGGCCACATTGTAGAAAAATGGACATAACTACATGTTTAATGCTGAAGAAATTTGATATATGAGATATATTTTTTATCAACATGCATATATGTTAAAGACTGAATGCAGCAAAAAAAGCGTTTTTTGCAACAGGAACAAACCACTGATATACCTCTTGCCGGTGTAGCCTCCATTTTTTTAGGCACAGGGACAGGTACTTTCTCTTTAGGAACTGCTTTCTTATGAACTTCAGGAACTTTAGAAAAATGGGTAAGATGAGAAAGAATATTAAGGTGTAATATTTGTAATTGTCTACTACATCAAAGTGTGTTTTACTGAGTTAACACAAACAATACTTTTCATAGTACAAGAAGGAATATGAGACAACCATTCATCACTGGAAGCAGACACTACCCACATCAACATGTACAAACAAGACAGTAACACATGATCCCCTTGAAGATACATCACCCAGATGAGGAAGCGGTTTATACCTTTAACTCCTGGAGCTTCCTTAGGGGCAGCTGGAACTTTTGGTTCAGGGACAACTCTCCTATGCTTCTCAGGCACTTAAAAAGATTACAATACATGGTCTTACAAAGAGGAGTAGTATCACTATAACATGCACACATTTCCTTAATACAAAAAACCACAAATGGAGATAAACATATAGTGACAACATAACACTCAGAATGACGAAACAACCAATATTTTGTAATGAAAATAACGTATACCTTTAGTGGGTGGGGCTTCCACTCTTTGAGGAACAGTTACCCTCTCCTCTATGTAGTAAGACTCTTCTTCAGTCACTTAAAAAGAGTAAAATAAAAAAATACTTGAGTTTAAGTATTTGACATCTATTACTGTCTTTATGGCCCTGGTAAGCAACAAAATATTTGTAAGACAAGAATAAGCAGTGTGCTTTACTAAGAGACACCTCTGGTATTACAAAATCTACATTCAAACCATCCTGCTCCCTCTGAAGCCAATGGAAAAACTCCGAGCAACTTAAATGGAACTGAGATTGAGCTCTCATCTTGTATTTCTGTGGAATTTGAATATGTTCAGCATTCAAAGTACTAGATCAGCACTTTCCATTCCTCTGTCCACTAGTTCACTAATGTGGGAATTTGTTCACTTGGAGAAAGCCTCTCTCCCAAATACCGAGAAAATTCCTTGACATAAGCCATCCCTTGAAAATACTTTCTACAGTACCACTTGTAATGGAAATTGAGTCAATCAGTGTATGTTACCATCCTTCACAACTTTATGTTACCACCAATAAACTTACAGGTGGAAACAATTTAGTCATTTTATGATGAAATGATCTGAGGAACCAGAGTGCACCATGATATTCTGAAGGACCTTTACTTCATTCAGGCAACCTGGTGGAAGAGGAACTTCCAACAGAGAACTTTTTTTTTTAAAAAAAGAAGGGCTGATAATTCTCAACATCCAAGAGATACCTCAATATTTTCACTGTATCAAAACAGGATTAACAACCACACTTTTCAAAAAGTAATAGAAATTGTAGACATTGTTAGCATTAAATTTGATAAGATATGAAACATATTTATATAGTAGTAAATTTTTCTTTATGAATAGAGGAGATATTAATCTGCACTATTTTTGGTACAAAACAAAAATTACTTTTTGCTTTTGCCTAGTATTCCTGAATCATGGTCGTACCTTCAGAAATCTCTTCTCTCTGAATGGAAATAGACACTTCCTCCATTTCTTCTCCAGCCCATTCTTCAACTGTTGGTTCTTTAAAGAAAATTACTAGTTTTAGTATTTTTGGGGGAGGGAGGGAAGAAGGGATCGATGGATGGAGAAGATGAAGACCAATTCTAACAAGTTCTATATGACAATGACAGATATGCATACAATACAGAAAGTGCTGCGCACACACATCTGTATGATTTGCTCTAAATAATGTGTTTTGTCCATGCCCCATGTACCCTATTGTGTGCTGTTGTATCTCTCAAATATCCTTCATCGGTCAACTGTCAGTCCACCAGAATGCCTCAGCTCCCCAGACATCCTCATCACAATAGCTGAAGGGGGGGGGGGACACGGACAACAACAGTCAAAGAGTTAGAGGTTGCTCCTTGATCCAGCTACATAAAAGTAAGAAGGACAGGAAGAAGTTGAGAAGGGTAGGTAAAGAATTGAAAGGAACATCTGGCATGTGCACGTCTACAAATGTGACTGTATCAGGGAAAACATCAACTTGTTCTGGGCTAAAAGGTTAATTTGCAGGAGACAAACAGAAAATAACACTGCACGTATCCATATGTATATATATTTGCACGTCCATATTTTAAATATATAACTTCCATTTCTGCTTTTAAAAACTCATTTATGCTTTTTAATATAATACGTAAATTGTCTTGACTGGCTAGTTATTAATGGGATATAAAAATGGTCAAAATGTTGATTTCAGCTATCTTGAATGAGATATATTGCGGAATTACGTTAACTTAAAACAACTGATATCAACCTTCCTTGGGTATGAGAATGTGAACTAAAAGAGCTGGTGAGAAGCTAACACTGCAGAGAGAAATAGTATTGTTATCAAGGTGGTGGATGCCCCATCCCTGGGAACATTCAAGGTCAGGTTGGACGGGGCTCTGAGCAACCTGATCTAGCTGAAGATGTCCCTGCCCACGGCAGGGGGGTTGGACTAGATGACCTTTAGAGGTCCCTTCCAATCCAAACTATTCTATGATTCTATGATTCTATGATCTGCAGGGCTACAGAGAGCTTTGTAGGGAGTATGACAAATGGATGGTTACAGTCCTGATTAGCAGAGTCTAATCTAAATGCTATACATCCATACTTCTTACTATGATTTCATGAGAGCCTGATCTGAAGATCATTGTATTCAGTGGTAGAGTTTCCATTCATGTCAATGGGGTGGGATCCTGGCATTCAAGACTGAAATGGTAAATGGCACTCAGGAGGCTCTTAACTGCCTGCAAGACTGTAAAATGTTCAACACAAAGCTCACACAAGATAACTAACACAAAATTTTTGTGTATTTTGATCTTGGTCTTAGAACAACAGACTTGTAGACAAAGCACAAGTTTCTCACTATTGTCTGTTTATAGTGTACCTTCAGGTGGTGGGATTTCCTCTGGAATGGCAACAGATATTCTTTCTTCTGTAATAAGTACTCTTTCTTCAAAAGTGGCTTTCTTCTGCACTTCAGGCACTTTGAAAGATAATAATATTAAATGTATGCTTTTCTAATTCCATTGTGAAAGCAATGTTGCAAAATGCTAAATCTAAGTTTCCAAAGAATTGCTTAAGGGTAGTGAGCACATAACACATAAAAGAGATTCAATATTTAGAAATAGCATTTTTATAAGTATTGCACAACACCTACAACATACTGTAATGATTCATTGTGACTAAACCAGAACAGCAGAATTCACAGGGGAAGCACAAATCAATGACAGATAACAATACAGAACATATAAACAGAAGCTGAGAAACAGCATATTCTCTCATTCTACTGGAAAGCATACCTTTAGCTGGAGGAGCCTCAACTTTTTTAGGAACAGCAGGAGATAATTTTTCTGTAGGGATAGGTTTCTTAGGAACTGCAGGCACTTAAAAAGAAGTATTTAGTTTTAGGACCTATAAAGTGCAAAACTGGCAAAAGCATCACGTAACAGAAATGTGTCATTCAAAAAGTTTACACATGGACATATTTTGCTTACAAAACACAACAGCTGAGCAAGCTGAGAAAAATGCAATGTTCTAAAGACTACAATAAATGATATTACAGTGAACAATATGGTACCTTTTGCAGGTGGAACTTCTACTTTAGGAACATGTGGTATTTTTTCTTCTGGAGCTGGTTTCTTAGGTACTTCTGGCACTTCAGAGATATGAATTATAATAATATTAAGTAACTAAAATTACAGGTGTTTTAAGACTGCATCTATCAGTTATCCACAAAACTGACACAAAAGATACCTAGCTAATGTAACTGAAGTACAACTAAAACCAGATTCACTTAAAAATCAAAATCAAAATTGGACATAACCAAGATGCTTAAGATAACTAGATAAGAATGTTATTTATTTAAGTGTACCTTTAGGTGGTAGAGCTTCCTCTCTTTTTGGAACAGCAATTTTTTTCTCTGGGGGAGCTCTCTTAGTCACCTCTGGCACTTAAAAAAGATAAAATGTAAGATAACTGAATTCTATATCTCAAAGATTTATTGGAGTATTATAGAATTTCATTAATCCATTTATAAGAATATCAAGACACACCACATAACACATTTATACACTTAACACAGAAAGGTATGAGACAAGAGCAACATATATTTGAAAAAAAAATAAAAATCAAACCAGTCTCTGGAAGCCTATCAAGTACTTTAAGACTGATTTCTCAACTGAAGAAAGAGCTGCTCAGGTATGTTACGTGGCCTTAAAAACTGATAAATATGCACAGAGAACTATACATAAAAAATCAATTTCTAACACAAACATGTTTATGTACAGGCTAACAACAACAAAAAAATATTAAAAAGATATTCAACAGGTACATGTAAACTCCATCACTAAGTATACCTTTAGCATGTGGAGGTTCTTCTTTGGGAACAGGAATGTGTACTTTTTCTTCAGGCACAGGTTTTTTAGGCACTTCAGGAACTTTAAAGGTATTAAAATTTGTTTAAGTAATCTTTCTAAGGCTTTTGAGTTTGTCTTAGATGAGAATAGACATACAACATAACATATTTATCACATGCTTATATTGAGAAGTGAATAGTAGTTGGGAAAACAGCACAATAGTACAGGACTGGTTAAAGCCCACATTCAAAAGATGCTGTACCTTTTGCTGGGGGAGCCACCTCCTTTTTAGCAACAGCAACTTTCTTTTCTGGAACAGATTTCTTAGGGACTTCAGGCACTTTGGAAAACATTGTCAAAGTGAGAGCTTTAGTTTTTGGACCACTTATCCAGATTTCAGTAATCCAAGATTGCTTTACAGAACATACTGTCTGGACTAGGAGCTGAGCACTGCAACACAATACAATGTACAACCTTTTGGACATACAGTGGACTATATGGGAAAGATACTATGATACAGTATAAAATTCCAATGTTAACATTTCTGCACTATCACCTTTCATGGAACTCTATTGAAAGTAAAAACACCCTACCCTTGTCTGCAAAAGCCACACAACCTAAATACAAACAACAAGCACAAGATTGTTAGGAAAGAGAAGGGCCAAAGCTGAGACAAATGCAAGCTGTAAGCTAAGTTATAGCACAAATGAAAAAGTGAAAGTATGGAGATAATGCAAAATCAAATAATGCACATGGAGATAATGCAAAACCAAAGCCACATAGAGAGTAAATTCATAAATATATTCAAGAAAACATGAAAAATTATATAATGAAAGACAGTTTGGGGGGTGTGTGTGTGTGTTTGTTTTTTACTAGGGCAGTAGAAATACCTTTAGCTGGTGGAGCTTCTTTTTTAGGGACAGGAACAGGCTTTCTTTCTTCTGGAACACGCCTCTTTGGTATCTCAGGCACTTTAAAGAGATAGGTGATGAACACTTAGGAGACAGTAAAAATATTTGGTGAACCACAGTAGGCTACTTTCATCATACTGGATAAGCAAACACTATATGTCAAAAAAAATGCTGTTTTATCAAACAGCTACAATATGCTCATCTCAAAAAAGTTATTCAAAGAATTATTTAAAGCAGTGATGAAGAAGAATTAGATTTAGAAATGCAGTAGGGCTTGACCTTTTGAGAGTAGAGCCATAGAGAGATGGAAAGATCTCAGTTCTGATATGCTATCCTTTGGTAAACAGTAGTACAGGCAGATAATGTGAAAGTTCAGAAAAATGGAGCGCATGATGATACAAAGATTTTATTCACCTTCAACGTGAGGGATCTCTAGTTCTGTAGAAATGACTTCTTCTTCCTCCTCCTCCTCTTCGACTTCCTTATGTGCTACAATAGGAATTTTAAAGATATTAAATTTGGAGATAGGAAATATCAATGTTTGTAGTAAATCTGAAAATCTTTTAAGAAGATACGATACGTGTCCAGTACACAAAGGTCACTGAAACACATATGTTAATATGTAAAAAACTTTCATCCAGCAAACCAACAGCATGTGCAAATCTCACAATGAGTTTTGATTAACTACAGATTCAAATTGTTTTAAAAATCTTAAATATTGATTAGCCTCTCATTCTTAATCAATCTACCTTCAGTTGGGTAAACAGCTTCAAAGAATCTTTCTTCAACTGTTTTCGCATGCTCTGTTGGCTCTTCAAAGAAAAGCATTTAAACAATGTTAAGATAAAAGAGTTGAAATATTGACATCTATTAATCTAAAGAACACTGAGGCTACATAACACAATGAACAAAAGGAAGCAATGCATATTGAAAGACAAATATATGATGTGTCTAAATATGTAATTTACCATACATAAAAATAGATTAAAAGAAGATCTACTAGGATTGAAAGATTGTTTTGATTTGGGTGCACAGATTTTTGGTTTTGTACATACCTGTGACATATGAATACTCTTCTTCTCTGTGGACAGAAACCGACATCTTTTCTTCTGAAACAGTCCATGTTTCTACTGTCGGTACTTTAAAGACAGGATTTTGTTTTAGTATTTTATATTCTAGATCCACATTAGGGGTAGTCAGCATGTGAGTTCTTATAAAATCTATATCTGTTTTGCACATTTAAGTCTTAGACATATTTAGACAGTCAGTATTCATATTCTAAAATACTGAACACAAAACAAGCATACAAGTATAATATTTAGTATCTGTTAAAGACTAAAGACACAGACACTTTTGACCCAAAAATTTAAAATAAATGCATGCACAGGCTTTTGGAAATAGTATATCAGAAGAATTCCAAAGGCGGTTCTTCAAAGAAATTTTGGGGCACTGGGCCATTATTATGTAAGCATAGACCAGCAGGCAGAATAGATGAAGAAAAAGCTAAATCACACTGCAATATCCTGTAGAATGTTTAAACAAGAATCAAAAGGCTAGCCACAAACCAGTTAAAAACAGACTTTATGAAAGATAAAGCATGGTACACATACTATTTAAACACTGAGAGTAGTCACAGCATGACTAGTACAATAGATCCAGGTACATACACACAGGCCCACATATTCACAAGAAACACAAGAACACACAAGATGCTGGAAAAAATGTAAACTGTAATTGAAAGATGCTGATCTGTACCTTCCTTTTTCATAACTTTTTCCTCAATGATCACTGGTGTAGGTTTTGGTGGTGGAACTTTCTTGGTAACTGTTGGCATTAAAATTTTGTTACTCAGTCATATATTTAGCAAAGAGATCAAAGTAAGTCTACAGCTATCTAGCAATGATGTTGAAAAAACAAATATAATCTAACTCAGTAGCTAAGTCAGGCTCCTTGGAACCACGCAAAGCAACAGAAGGAATGTGTTTGCTTCTTTTTCTTGGTATCTTCTAAAGGGGCTGGCTAACTCAGGTCATATCCTGATATATATTGAATTGCAGCCAACAGACTCCTGCTGCAGAATGGGAAATGCTATACAAGAGGAGGTGGTTCGCAAGACAGTAAGGATGCATCTTTATTTCAGAACTGAACAATTAACCAAGACATTCTGGTAGACAGGTCAAGATGGAAATCTGAGGAAGATGGGGATTTCACATCTTCAGCTTAGAGTGAAACTTACCGTTTCACCCAGTGCAATTTTACACTCACTTCCTTTCTTAAAGCATTGGTAGTTAGCATCTGCATTTAGTATTTTCCCCTAAAAAGCTTTTCATCTTCCCTTTATAAAATTCAGCAGAAGCTTTTATTAGATGTTTGAAAGACTGAGAAATTGATCAGACCCATGTTAAATGAAGACACAGCATATGCAGATCAGCTAAGTAACAACAGCAACTACTTTCATGTAAAGATGACATTAAGGTAATTAAACAGTAGTTACCCTCAGCCCGTTTGACCTTTTCTTCTGCAACCTTCTGAGTGGCTATCTCCACTTTTTCATCAACAGGTTTCTTGACAACTGTAAGTGATGATATATTTATATCATCATATATTTATATATTAAGATATATTTATTGTTTAAATCATCTTGCAAATTATTTTCTGGACACAAACCAGGTAGAACTGGCTATTTTCTTGTTTAGGATGTAATAAAACTTGCGCATCCTGTGCGCTGTTCAGCGCATTATTCTCTGGTGGTGAACAGTGGTGGTAACACTTGTGAAACAGGTGATCAGGCCCACCCTCCCCTGAGAGATACACAGTGATCTAAATGGAGGTTACTTCTCAGAAGTGCAGCGTTCACTGGTTCAAAAACATTACCCATTCCCAAGGCTAATACACAGTGAGAAGGAAAGATAACTGAAGCTCAGTTTGATTTTGCCAGCAATTCTTGGTTTGCTTCAACCACCATTGCCACTATTCTCTCTCTCCTCGAAAATATGAGGTGGGAGAAGAGGAAGGGTTGCCATGAGCCTTGCTCATGTCACTGTCCAACATGAAGAGAATTTTCTCTTTTTCAAGGAAATGTGAATAACCACCATAGTTCAGCTTGAAGGAGGTGCATGAGAGATCTTAATCTGCACGTTCCTGTTAGTTTTGCAGGAAAGTCATACCTTTACGAACTGTTACTTCTTTCTTTTCCTTCTTTTCAGCTGTAATCGCTGGTGGTTTTCGCTCAGGCACAGGCTTCTTAGGAACTTCAACCACTTTAAAAATAATAACATCGCTTACTGATGAAAAATGCATTGTCTAAAAGCTTGATACACAGAAAAGTTATTAGTTATACCATTGTAAGTTTATGAAGTTGAAAAACACACACAGAGTTTTGGAGATCCAATTGTTGCAGTAAAATTTTCTGCTTATTTCCAAGTTTGATGGTTTCTCATCAGAGCCAAATTCTGTTCCTAGAGGCATACAGGTTACTACTACCCAAGACAGTTAAAGCATGCAAGGAATTGCAAAACACAGCTATTAACATCAAGCAATTAATGTGTGAAACATTTAACCTAAATCAAGTTTATCTAGAATACATGAAAATGGTAGAAGAAATATCCAAAACAACTAAAATTGACACATATCCTTACAGACTACTAACTCGTATTAGGTTTTAAAGATGTCCCAATCTGCAAAGTCCATTGGCAACCACATTATAGTATATCAATTTCTATCTGCATCTATACCTCGCCATACTAGAGTCCTTGTCTTGTCGTCAAGTGCCAGTTAAAACTTGGCAGCATATCAAAGTTCAAGTTATTGTAACAAAAAAAAAAATCCGAAAAATGCTGCCTGGCTCAAAATTTTTGGACCTTAATAATAAATACGAGAAAAGAGAAGAAATAAAATGGTATGATAGTTAAAATACCTTCTTCATGAATGACTCGTTTTTCTTCATAAGTCACTTCTCTTTTCTCATAAGCTTCTTCCCATTCCTCTTCCCCTTCATCATAGCCTTCTTCCTTGACATAATAGTCATGGTCTTCTCCATAATCTTCTTCCCATTCTTCATAAATTTCTTTGGGCTCTTCATATATTTCCTTCTTTTCTTCATGTATCTCTTCTCTCCTTGCCATGGATGTTATTTTTATTTCTTTGGGCTTCTCTGGCAGTACCTCAGGAACTTGAAAAAAAATAATTAAATAGATTATTCATATCATAGCCTGGAATTTGCAAGGTGTATTGGATGTTCACCATTAATGAAATGATTTCACCTTCACAGACGGTTTAAAGAAGTG
>NW_008795194.1:4349187-4410078 GCF_000699145.1 Aptenodytes forsteri
AAAAAAAAAGGACAAAAGTTACCTTTAGGTGGTGGGACTTCTTCAGGACCTTTTTTAACCACCTTTTTGGAGACTTTCTTTATTGGAACCTTTTTTTCTGCTTGAAAACAATACATTGTAAAATTTAAATTAAAAAAAAACCCCAGTCATAATGAAACATGTACACACTGTCCAAATACTTTATTCTTACCTGGCTTTTTCTCCTCTGGTGGCAGAACGAGAGGCAGAAGAATAGGAATAGGGGCAGCTTGTAGGAAAAATGAAATATTTAGAATAAAATGTGAGTATGATGTTCTCTTGTAAATGAAGAAAAATCCTAGTGCATTTGGAAAATAGATGATATTATTTTATTTCAGCTGCAGAATAAAAGCAAATATGATTTTCATTTTCACAGTTTACTGTAGCTGGAAGAATATATTTTCAGTGGGAATTCCCAGTCTACCGTTATTTGAACCCTGACCCTTCTCAGCTTTATTTTCTTTACTGCCATCACTCTCCTATCTTTGCTGATAGTAATTAATCTAAATATCAGATCTTTCCCCTCCTGCTGCCACTGTAAGCATTTATCAAATTATCCTGGAAATGAAACCAAGACGACTGAACTTCTAAGGTTCATAGTAAAAGATTGAATGTAACAGAAATATACATAATGTTTGTAGTCTGTAGTCCAATACCAGAGCCTGGGAAAAGACCGTTTGCAATAAACATGCAATCCATTGTATGGCTTCAAAAGAATATTTATATTGATATTTTATTTTCCTTTTTTTTTTCCCTAAAGTATAGTAATTCAGACAGCTTGTTTAAAAGATATTTCTGTGTCGAAAAGAAGAAAAGGTGAAAATAAAGAATGATCAGAAGAGGAAAATGAAAATAAAAGGAAGATGGAATGAACAAGAGACTGAGAGGAAAACAAGACGGAAAGGACAAACTCTTTTTAAGAGAAAAGGCTTCGTCCCTACCAGTACCTGTGCATAGTTTTCACCTTCCACACAGGAAAACAAGCTTATGCAAGCCAAGCCTTGCTCATATCGTGTTTGTATAGAGACAATTAACTAGATCTTATCACTGAGCTGTCTAAGATTTTTCTCTGAGGTGCCCGCTGGCCTGCTGCTTCAGTGCAGATATAAAACAGCACTATGGAACAAGTATGGTTTGTTACCCTACCTTCAGCTGGTTTTTGAGGTGGAACTGCAACCTTGGCATCAGGAACATCTAGAAAATCAAAATGTTTAATTGATTTAATAAAAAAAAATAGATTTGAATATGCTGTCCCCAAGAATAGTAGTTCATGGTGCTTTAACCTTTCTGTTCTAGCATACAAGGATTGTAGCTTGCTCCTCAAGAATAAGCTAGCTGACCAATAGATAACTAATTGCATTAATCTTTCAGCATGGCCAGAATCTACACTGTTTCATTTTATTTCTAAATAATTCTTGCATCATTTTGGAGTAGGTTCTTAAGAACATTCAGAAAAGAAGAGTGTTATCTATCGTAAGGAGATGATTGCTAGCCATTTTGCCTCCTTGGCTATTTTTTTTTCAGTTGTGCAGAGGACATCGAATCTATTCATTGGTACCTCTTCATTGTTCTATTCCTCAGTCATTCAAACAAAAATAACCTTTTGTGTTTTAGAGAATGTGGCTTCCTATATTGTACAAAATAATAATAATAATAATAATAATTATTAATTATTAATTAATTATAATTAATTTACATTAATATCACTGATTTTGAAGTTATCACAGTATTCATTGCCACTATTTATGAGAATAAATAGTTCCTTGTATCTATGTATGAGGAATATTTTTTCAGGGTGTAGGTTTAACTTACTATAACCAGGAAAAAAGGATTTGAAAATAAAAAATAAAGCAGAGCAATGTACTAAATCTATGACAGAGTATAGACATGGTCTTGTGCCAGTCTTGCTCATGATCTTTACCTGGTGGCTTCAACTCCAGTTTGATTTCTGCAAAAGAATATTAGATTTCATTTAGGACTACTTATTTTTCCAGAATCATGTTTCAAACTCACAAATTTGCAGATGGCTATGATCACAAATTTGTTTAGCAAATTTGCTAACCTTTGGTTACCAGATAGAGCTCTGCAGTGCTTCTTGCTTCTCCTCTTGGTTCAAGACGAGCAATTACAGAATATACACCTGCAATAGCAAAGAAGGTTGATATTTATATACCTTTATCATTAAAAAAAGGCAACAAAATCAGATAAAAGAATAGCATCATCACAAATATTCCATGCATTTTTACCTTCATCTTCTGCAGTAACATTGTGAATAGTCATATAATGACAGCGACCTTCACTTCTGAAGCTGTACTTGGGACTCTCTCTCAGTTCAGTGGGGCCTTTATACCATGTCACAACTGCATCATCAAAAGACACCTCGCACTCAAACGTTGCCGACTGGTGTTCACTCACTACAATGTTCTGTATGCTCTTTGTGAACTGAATTGGTTCCGCTGTTTTTAGAAACAAAAAATATATGAATTGTTATGCACCACCAGACCATTTAGCTTATCTAATTCCTTCTCATTTTTTTCATAATAATGTTTTCAATATAAATATAATAAGAGATAATAACAATAGATCTTGAAAAAGTAGAGTAAGAAAAAGGGATTCCATCTTCTATGAAGTTCTCTATGTAAGAATGAAGATTAGAAGACATAAGAGTACAACTATAACAAGATTGCTGTGTAGATAAATTATACAAGAGAAACCATTAAGGAAATTAAAGATAAAGAATAATTAAGAAAAAAAGGAAATCCAAGGGAAATATAAGAGTATTAGAGAAAAAGAAAATAAAAGTAAGTATGACTCAGATTGTTTGAGGGCCAGCGGACATTAGTAATGACGATTTAGTTAAAAATACTAACTTACACAAGTATGTCACATATTGTTCAAAAAGAAAGGACAGCAAAATTTCTTGTTTAGTCTGTTTCCAAGTTTGGGAATATCTCTTTAAGAAATTCCTTTTATTTTCATTTGTTTTGTTAGTGGAACATCCAGAAACTGTTTATCACTACTGTAATAAAGAGATTCTATATCTGTTTACAAACCTTCAATGGCCAGATCTGCAGTTGTTTCTAGATTGTCAAGCTTGCAGGTATACTGTCCCTGGTCTTCTGTTCTAACATCCTTGATGATGAGTTTGTGTACTTTGTCAGAGACTTGTGTTGAATATCTCCCTCCTATCTTAATGGGTCTCCCATTTCTATACCACTGAGACTTGGCATTTGGGATAGAGAACTGACAAGACAGCGTACATGTGTTTCCTTCCTTGAAAGTAGTATCATGAAGATGCCGTTCAACTGCAGGTTCTATTAGCATGTTAAAACACATTTTAGCAGACATCAGACAGTGGAATAATTAAAGTGTAAATCAATTCAAGTACATATTTCAAAAATACACTTACCAATCACAGTTAGCCTAGCACTGGCAATGTGTGGTCCACACACTATTCTGAAATTTCCCTGGTCTTCAAGTTGGCAGTTCCTGATTCTCAGTATGTGGCGATCACCTTCAATTCTAATTTCATATTTGTCATTGGAGTCCAGTTTCTGGGTTCCCTTGTACCATGAAAGTTTAATTTCTGGATAGTTAATTTTAATCTCACATTCAAAGATAGCATCCTCATCTGTTAAAACCATCTGATTTTCAATGTCTCTGATCAGAGTAATAGGCTGAAAAATATTAGTTTAAATTAATTTCAAGTTCCCTGTTATGGGTTTGAATATTTCACAAATCAGTCCAAAAATATGTTACCTCTGTTTGTGAGAGTCGTTGCTGAATAAAAGCTACAAGTTCATCAAACTCCTGATCTTCCCTTCGAGCTTTTTCTGTAAGCTCAATTTCCTGTAAAAAGGCGGAATATACTCAAAGATTAAAGGATACTAAATGTCAAGCTGTCATGTTTATCCAACACAGAATTAGTTCCTACATCAAATTTTCTGTAACTGTACTGTAACTAGTGTATCTTCCCATCTTAAAAATTGTAGCCAAGTTGTGAAGACAGAACAAACTTGGCCAGAAGGCCCATTCCTTCTTCTTGGGTTTGAGCATGCAAGAAATTGAGAATTGTCAATAAAAGATCTAAAGATGAACCAGAAATTCCTGCACACACAGTAACACCACAGCGTGGACACCAAGTCTGTTCAAAGGAACTGTGTTACTCCTAACAAAGCCAATGCTGCAGTCACGCTGTATCTTACCAATCTATGGCTTTCTTCTGCTTGGGTTTGCTTTAGTAACTCAAAGGCTTGCAGGAGGCCACGGAAATCTGTAATTCCATACATGCGAGCATATTTCTCATATTCTTTGGGATCTACATTTTTGAGAAGTTCCAAGATATCAATGGGTTGCTCTTCCTCTTCTTCCTTCCTTTTTGTTGGAGTGCTATTCAAATCAATGACATAAGTTAAATATACAAAGCTTCATTCCTAGAAATTTGTTCACTGAAAAAATGAATCAGCTTAGAGCTGCCCTGTGCAGTGGAATCCTTTAGTTTAGTCTAGTCTGGTCAGGTGCTTCTATTTTTAGTACAGTTATTAATATTTAATGAATATTAAAAAATTATATCTTGATCTGAGATATATAATAAAAAATGTTTCTTTTGTGTTGATGGAAAAATAATCTATAAAAATATTCCATATACCTTTTTAGTTTTGCCCTGAGATCCCCTTCAACAACTTCTTTCTTTCTTTCTTCAACTTGTAGGTTTACACTCCTCTCAATTTCACCATGTTGGTTAAAAGCTACACATTTGTACATCCCAGAATCAGTTTTTATTGCATCCTTTATTTCTAGTTTGGCTTCATCTCCTCTCTGCTGGATTATAATGCGACCTCCCTGGTTGAGTTGCCTCCATTTTCCCTTCATCCATTTAACATTTGGAATTGGGTCTCCTCCAACTTTTGCAATAAATGTTGCAATAGTCTCTGCAGAAAGATGCAAATGAGGAAGCTAAGTCTTTCCAGCTGTCTATGACAGCAGGACTTAATCTCAAACAAAAGGTATAGGCAAATAGAAGACAATGTACTTTTTCTGAAAAGAGTTCTTACTTTCCATGACTTTGATACTCTGAGGCTCTGACACAAAATAAAGTTTTCCTTCCACTTCTGCTTTCTTAGCTGCTGGTGCAGCTGCTGGTTTTTCTAAAAAACAGAGTCAATCAATTAAAACAGATGGTTTCATGTAATAGTTTATGTTCACACGTGATGATGCTTCTAAAGGAATTGTCAAAAAGGAATTAATTACAGAGATGGAACAAAATATTATGCAAGAAATAAAAAAGCAGAATACTTTCATATTGTTTTAATTAACTTGTATTTTACTTTCCAGATGAAACTGAACACTGTGGGCCATATTGTGCTGTTCATTAACTTCAGTCAGGTCATTTATATTCTGCATGGATGCAAATTCATAGATGGATATGCAAATAAGAAGTCCTTTTCTAAAATGGATAAGTTTTTAGTGAGGTATTCTCTTTTCTGTCTATTTCTGGAAATTTCACCCTCAGAGTTACTTGCATTTTTTTATCGGTGATCTGTTAAATTCTTTTTTTCTTCTGCGTAGTTCTTAGCCTTGTGGCTACCCATGTAGAGAAAAAGATACTATTTATACATATTACTGAACTCTTATGTCTTTTATGTAATGGTAAGACAAGACCTAAATGGAAGGACTCATGCTTATACAATATTTACTTTCAACTAAAAGGTCAAAATGTCTTAGTTGTAACAGTCCTGAAACAATTAGCCTCTAAGGCCACATGCTCAATCAAATTCCTTTTGTATTTTCCTTCAATAAACACCACTGTTCCCATCCTTTCCATAAAATATGCATGTCCAAGTAATTTCATTCACTTAGCTTGCAGTTTTCTTAAATTTCGTGTTTAGATTTAGAAACTAAATTCTTAATCTTTTTGGTAAGAATATACTATTGATTTGACACTGATCTCCCACGGTTTATGTCGCTATTTATGTAAATTATTGTTAAATATACTGTCTTCCCAGATTGCACAGTTTTGCAAAGAACTAAAAGATACTGATTGTTTGCTATTAGATTATTAACATTTTTGTTCCACAGAAAAAAAAGCAGGATGGAATTTTGTTTTAAATTTCCATCATATGCCTTGATTTTCTCTATGTTACTGTACCTTTAACTGTCACTTTAGATTTGCAAGTATCAGTGCCAGCTGCATTTGAAGCTTTGCATATGTATTCTCCTGAATCAGATTTGGTAACTGCAGCAAGTTCCAGAAGAGCTACTCCATTAGCAAAGCTGAAGTTGCATCTGTCTGAAGCTCGTATTTCTCTCCCTGCCTTCAGCCACTGAATCCGGATTGGCTGCGATCCTTGGACGTGGCAGCTGAGCTGTAGGGTATCACCTTCTTCTGCTGCTGCCGGTTGAAGAGGCTTGTCAAAAACTGGAGGCTTTTCAGGTTCTGGAATATGAAAATGCTTGAGTGAATACTCAAGGATGGAAAGTATGATTAAGAATGTAGGAAAAAAGAGATACATGTGATTCTTAAGAAGGCAATGGCAAGGAATGAAGGAGGATAAACAGAAGTCTAAGAATGTCAACCATAGTTTTAGAAAATGGAATAAATATCAAGAGAGTACGTTTTCTATGCAAACATGCAAGAAATCTTTTCTTCATGCAGCAGGACATTCACAGGAAAAAATAGTATAAGAACTAAAGCACTGCTTTAGTTTAAAGAAACAAATATGCAATCTCCTGCAAGAGTATTATGATGAAGTGCCGTGCTGCCACAACACACTGTCAAGGCTGCCCAAGCTTAAACGTAATTGCACAGAAAAACTGTTATTCCATGAAAAGAGAATGATTCAAAATTCAACAGAAATGTCACATAAAGATTTCAGTGTTCACTTTAGGCAGTCATAGCAAATAGTGAAAAAGTAAAGAAGCCCCTCCCTGAAAAATATTGTTTTATTTTAATCACAAAATTAAAAGAATTCCTTGATTTAACTCAGTTTTATCTTCTCCATCTCAGGACAAATTACTGCTGTTAAGGTAAGTAAAACCAGCTCATAAGATAGAAGGTGTATATTTGCAGCTAACATACAACAAAGAAAACTAAGAAGCAAAGAAAAATAAGACTTCAACTAACCTCTGATAACAACAGAAGATGTACACAATATGCTTCCTGCTTCATTGGACACTTTACAGGTGTATAAACCAGCATCTGATTGCTCTATGCTCTTTATATGCAAAAGTAAAGTATTGTTTTTGAAAGATATTTCACAATGAGGGCTTGAATGAACTTCCTGATTGTTTTTATACCAAGCAACAGTCAAAGGCTGAGAGCCAGAAACATGACCCTCAAGTTTAAGTTCATTCCCTTCTGTTTCTTCTACTGCTTCAGACAGTTTCTTAGTAAAAGTAGGTGGAGTTTTTCGTTCTGTAAAAAAAAGAACATATTATTCAAATTCTATGAATCAAACCTGAAATGAAAAATTCTAAAGAAAATTTTTCAATAAAAATTTGAACATTTGGGAATTGATATTTGCTCTCCTTTAGTAGGATATATTTTTTTAAGTGAAAGTATGCCAAGATAAACAGCAGGTGTCTTGCTCTTGCTATCACTGTCATAGTTGATTTTCCTATTTGAAAAAAAAATCCTCTTACATTGATTTAAGTCAAAAGCCATTTAAAAAAACCCCAAGATTTTTGTCCAGTTCTCAAGAAAGAAACTAGGCCAAAGAAAATATTCTTTCATTTCTCCTTCCATTGTTGTTAGTGACCCTTCCTAATTCCCTTAAGAGAACCCATGGGTATCTCCAGACAGGTACTTTCAAGCTGTATCTCAAAAGATTTTCTCAAACTTATCTTGCAGCAATAAGGCTAACTTCCTTTATAATTAAAGGAAGAAAAATGTACACACAATGTATTATCTATTCAGTACCTTTAACAGTCATTTGAGCTGTGCAAGAGTCCTTTCCAACTTCATTGGTAGCATAGCATGTATATTTTCCAGAGTCTCCCCTGTCAACTCTCAAGATGGTCAAGTGGGCTGTGTTGTCTACATAACTGATCTGGTAGTTTCTTCCTGTTCTAATCTCTTGGTTATCTTTTGCCCAAGTGACTCTAATAGGCTGTGTTCCAGAAATGTGACACTCAAAGTCAGCAGTTTCTCCAATAATACCATCCACAGGTGTAAGTGGGATGTCAAAGAATGGAGGAGTCTTCCCTTCTGAAGAGTGACAGAAGTAAAAAAGCATCACTTTAAAATCTCAATTTGCTTTAAACCTCTGTGAAATAAATATTATTTGTACAATATTAAATCCATATATAAAGCAAAAGTGAGTTTTAAGATACTTCTATTAAATATTTCACAGCCCACCGACCTGTAAGGACAAGCCTGCCACTAGAAGAAGCAGTCCCAATCGCATTAGTAGCTGTGCATGTATATTGCCCAATAAGGCTCCTATCTGTCTTCAAAATCCGGAGAGTTGCTACATTATCTATGAAGGATGTGTGAACATTGTAGTCCTCTTTTACATGTACACCGTCTTTAAACCAAGATACTTCAATAGGTTCTGAACCAGCAATGCCGCAATCAAATGTAACTGGTAAGCCAACAGTTTCATGAACATCTCTTAATCTTCGTGTAAAAGAAGGAGGAAGTTTACGCTCTGTAAGAAAACAGGTATTGTAAAGTGAGGGCTTTCAGAAGATATGCACCTATTGCTGTACTCACCAGTAATCACTACCTAATGTACTGTAGAGTATGCTGGATTTCTGCTCATAACTTCTGACTAAAAATGTTATTCAGCACATCATTTATTTGGAACCTGATGTGAAAAGAACACTGTGCATACGGTTGCAGGAAAATATATAACCATTCTGCCCTCAGTTACACCCAGTGAGCCTATTTAACCCTCAGGACTGCTAATGGTGGAAACAATCAAAACAACATCCTCAATGGGGGAGGAAGATGCAGAAGCTTGTATCCCTACAGAAGAGCTGTGGTCAGTAAGAGACATTTCTACTAGCTTTACTGGTAGACCTTTGTTAATAGTAGGCAGTGCCACAGGGTATCTTACATGTCAAGAAACAGTAAAATGTTTAACAAGAAAAAGGTAATCTCTGTTATTCGAAATAGCAAAGCATAGTTAAGAAAAATAGGCCATTTTCCTTTTTTTTTTTTAAATGAAATATTCACCTTGAACTGTCAGCAAAGATGATGAAGCAGCCTCCCCAACAGTATTTTCTACTTTGCAGATGTACTCCCCACTGTCATTACTGTCTACCTGGCTGAAAACCAGAGTGGCAACTTGGTTCTTAAAGTGCATTTTCACAGTAGCGGTTCCTCTCAGCTTTGTATCGCCTTTGTACCAAGATACAATCATTTCTGGTGTTCCAGCAACCTGGCACTGTAAGGATGCAGAATCCCCAACAGTCACCTGCACTGGCTCCAAGGGCGTAATGAAATAAGGTGGTTCTGAAGAACAAACACATGCCATTAGCATAAAAAGGTATTGCACAATGACCATTAATAGTTCAAATAACACTTGATGAAGTGATGGTGGCTTGGACGCACCTAGTATTGTGATTGCACCATGACAATTATCTTGTCCAGAGTCATTTTCAATATGACAAGAATATTGCCCCTGATCTTCTAGTTTGCTACCAGGGATTTCCAGTATGGCAGATGTTTCTGTAGTGGTGATGCTACACTTTTCAGAGTGCGTTACTTTTACTCCATTTTTCTTCCATGTCACTGAAATTGGTGGAGTACCCGTATATGTGCATTCCAAGATTAAATTTTTCCCTTTCTCTACACTTAAATCGTTCACCTTCTTCACAAATTTGGCTGGTTCTATAATGAACAATGGGAAGACAACAAATTAAATAAAGCCAAGAGATCATTTTTAGAAGCATAAGTGTAAGAAACAGTAGTCTGGACAAACCTTTGACAAAAAGATGTGTTGTGCAAGAAATCTTCCCTGCCTCATTAGAGACCTGGCAGGTGTAGTCTCCACTCTGAAGCGGATGTACATCAAACAGCTCCAGTTCTGCAATTGAATCTTGCAAGGTGATACTGCATTTGTGTCCTGGTACTAGCTCAACACTACCTCTAAACCATTTAACTTCCAATGGAGAGGAGCCTTTTATGATACTGGTAAAGGTTATGTTTGCCCCAGATAAAACATTCAGTGGTTCAGGTTTTTTCACAAAAGATGGTGGTTCTAAGCATGCAAATAAAACAGACAGAGAAGAAGTAAATTTGAATTTCTGATGAAGAGCATAGTAATCAGAAATACGTAACAAAGCAAAGTATAAAGTCTTTTTGAAAATAAATTTGTGCCCTCTGACTCTGGCTTCTTATTGATACTGACCTCTAACACTCAAAAATGCACTGCATTCATCAGACCCAGCTACGTTAGTAGCTGTGCATAAATAAGTTCCCATATCAGATTCCTGAAGTCCATTCACTTTCAGAGAACAGGTATTGTCTGTAAGGGTAGCCTGATACTTGTCTCCACTGGTAATCTCCTGTCCATCATGAAACCAGGAAACCAGAATAGGTGGTGACCCATAAACTTTGCACTCCAGTACAGCAGAAGAACCCAGCTGACCATATGTTTCTTTCAGTTTTCTTGTGAAAGAAGGAGGTATAATACGATCTGCATTTGTTTAAAAAAAAGTAATAAAAGTTACCACACAGGAGCTTAAGATGCAAAAAGTTCCCCATGCATAATAAAATCAGTTAACTTTCTTTTGATATATCTGCTTTAGCAATCTGCTTTTACACACCTAAGTCATTGAAAAACAGATAGTTGAAGGCTAAGGATATACTGGAGCTTTCATCCACACCTTTTGAGGGACACCTTTTATTTTTGCGGTTCTTTTTCATAAGCAACGATATTGCACTAGCTGTCCAAGAAGACATGTAGATTAAAGCTGAAGAAATCAAGCCCTTACAACAACTCCTGCCCCTCAGAGATTAGGCAGGCATCTATTCTTGATGTCTGTCAAAGTGGCATGCCAAGTACTCCTAAGATTATACAAGCAATGAATCTCTCAGGCTGCTATTCATGAGAAACAGTCTGCTACCTGAAGGCTTTGTAAAGGAACTATAGGATCAGATGTGACTCAAAAAAGAGTAGTCAACTAACCTGAAACATGCAGTGAAGCTGTGCAGCTGCTTTTACCAACACTGTTTTTCACCTCAAAAGTATATTCTCCACTGTCTTCTAGTCCTGCATTGAGGATCTTAAGCCCAGATACTTTGTTGAAGAAACTGATTTTATATTTATGGTCAGTGGACAGTTCATTCCCATCCTTAAACCACCTAGCAGTAAGCTCTGGTGTGCCGTCTACTGTGCATTCCAGAGTACAAGAGTCTCCAGCTGTAACTTTGACTGGGCCTGGCTTCTCTACAATGACTGCAGGTTCTGCAATGAGATGCAAGTCATAACATTTTTAAAAACAACAATGCAACAGTTATTAGTATCATAAAAACTGAAATTTTAAAGCATCTTAAAACACATTGTCTTTTTTATCCCATGCTACCAACCTAGCACTTTCAGCGTGGCAAAGCATTCCTGAACTCCAGCATCATTTTTTATCTGACAAATGTATTTCCCAGCATTGGCTGGTTCTGCATTTCCAATCTGCATAGTTGCAATGTTTTCTGAATAGGAGATCCAAAGATTGTCACTTTCTCTAATGATTTCCCCTTTGTCTTTTAACCACAGAACAGAAATGGGTTGTGATCCTTCTACTGCAGCCTGCAGTTCAATCGATTCCCCAACTACGACAGTGAGATCACTCAGCTTCTTCACAAAGGTTGGTGGTGCTATTTAAAAGAAGATATTTAACAGTAAAAAAACACGCCAGGAGCGGAAAAGTAGGAGGAGAATGACAGGAATAATGACATGCCATGAAGGTGCCAATCTTTATACAAACCTCTTAGTGTTACAGAGCCAATACAGGAGTCACTTCCCACATCATTTACAGCTTTACAGTGATAATCACCAACATCTGCAATATCCACACTGAGAATGTGAATACTAGCTAGGTAGTTCTCGGACATGACTTTATACTTCTTGCTGCTCCGAATTTCTCGTTTGTCTTTATACCACGAAATCTGGAATGGAGGAGTGCCCTGAAGCTCACATTCCAGGTGAATATCAGACCCTTTCAAGGTCTGGACTGGATGGGGCTTCTTGGTAAAAACAGGGGGTGCTGAAAAAAAAAAGGGTTAAAGTTTGTGTTATTTGAGCAAAAGAGATTAAAGAGGACAGACTATTCAAGCAGCTGTTCTGATGCTGAACAGCAAAGACAAACCATAAATTAAGATCTCCCACAGCATAACAAACAGGTGAAAGATTTGCCCTCTATTCAGACAGGTTTTGGCCTCTCAGACTAAAGTGGGATTTAACAGCTTTTCCACAAAGGAGGACTCATACAGATAGAAAGGTAAGGAAAGAACTGGGATTCTGACCTTTTACTTTCAGTGAAGTACTGGTGCTTGCACTACCCGCCGGATTCTTAGCTTCACAAGTGTAATCACCACTGTCTTCGACACTGAGGTTGTGCATTTCAATGACTGCCACCGAATCCACAAAGGACATTCTATATTTTTCACTGGGATGGATCTCGGTTTCACCTTTGTACCAGGTGACTTTGATTTCTGGAGATCCACCTATTTTGCATTCATACTTAGTGGAATCATGCTGTTTCACAAGTCTTGAGGAGTCTAGTTTCTTAATAAACCTTGGTGGTTCTGGAAAGCCAAAAAGGGGAGACGATGCTTTAAACTGCACTGATTCTTTGAATAAGCAGGAAAATATGTAACAGAAAATGTAAACTTTGGGGACTTATGCAAACATTCTAATTTTGCAATTGCTATGAAATTTTTTTTAGATGATTTCAAGTTGGTCCAAAGTCTAGATTAGGAAGCAAACAAGATCTCTATCTGCATTTCAGTTAGTTTCTCCTTACTGTATTGTCCCACTCTACTCCTTCTATGTATTCAGTACAGATCAGCTGACGTGTGGTTTTCTTTAAGTAATATCCTCTTGCAATACATAAGTAATCAAAATGACTGATGGAAATGCAAGAATCCAAACTGTTCAGCCAAGAAATAATATTAAGAGCATTTATGCTGAGCATTATAGCAACTGCTTTATATCTTAATATGTCATTAACAATTGATATAGTCATTAAATGTATCTGCTTATAACCCTTCACACATTTATTGCAAAGCCAAATATAAAGGTGCATATAAGGAATAAAAGTCAAGGAGCTCAGGTAGCAAACAAAAAAGGTTCAAAATAGTCATGCTGGGAAGAATTATGAGATGGCTGGTATTACAGAAATTGGCGTTAAAGGTCCTGTGCCTGAAAAGTAAACTGGATGGTTACATTTTGTTCTGTAAGGAGAGAAAGGAGTGGAGGTTTGACACTTTTCATCAAAAATACCATACGGATGATTCAGAATCACAAGACTGAATGCTCATAGATCAAGAATATAACTAGTAAAACCAAGAGGTGGTAATGTGGGCACAACAAACAAATCTCTCTGCAAAACAGGATGAAGTGCCTCTTTGTGCATCTGTCTGTAAAGTGTAGGAAGAATATCTATTTTATTGTGGATTACTTCAACCTGTAGGTCATTTGCAGAACATCCTATGTTGTTAGTAACAAAACTTCCTTAGAGTATCTAAAAATAGAAATGATGGCTTGTAAACACAAGGGCTCTTGGAATCTTAGTGATTTACTATCAGATTTCACTTTGACAAAGAGTTGATTATCTGTCTGCATACTAACAGTTGCTGAGTAGTCACACTCTAATTCCATTCCTTTCCAAAAATGAGGATATACACGTTAGTAAGATATATACTTAGAATGTAAAGCAGTTTCTAGAACCTAAAGCAATTGTTAAAAATACAGATTGGGAACATTACATGTTAAAGTGGGAAAGTTAACAAAAAACTGGGAGATTTTCAAGATAAATTGAAAGAAAAATCTTAATTCTACAAACAAAAGGCTGTGTGTCATAGAAGTGAGACAGCATCTGCTCAAATTAAACACATGCAAATCAATGCACACAAAGAGCTTGCCCTTCCAAGTTCTATAGAAACTGGCTGACAAACAATGGACATCATTAATTTTACAGCTCTGGGGAAACTGTACAAAATCTAAAGGATCAAAGTGAGTGCCAGGGTAAGTTCAGGATCAAAAAAGAAAATAATAATCCTGGGAAAAAAAAATAGTTTCAGGATTTTATAAATAAAGAGTTCAAGAGTAAGACAATAAATAAGGTCAGTTGGGATCATTTTATGAATGGTAACTCCAGTCAAATAAACCTATTAGTAATGTTATCATTAATAATAAACAGAATTGTGATTCTGGTGGAAACAAGCTTTAAATCTTTTAAAGAGGTTAGATTTCTTGCTACAATCTTTCAGTGCTTTTTGTAAGTCAAGCTACATAATAACAGCATCCCTACTTGCCACTGAATCCACAGGTAATTCAGTCTACCACACTTTTCCCACCCCCACCAAGAAAAATCCTTATGGATGGAATATACTCTAGATACATAAAATTATTTTGACCAGCAATTATTACAAAATCTTGCTAGCGGTAGTTCAGCTTCTTGTGTTATTTGTCTTAGAGAGTAAAAGTCATAGTATTTACTCATCAAATGTTTTTGGTTTTTTCCCCCAAATTAATACAGAGAGGAAAAAAAAGAAAGCACTAAACCAACAGGGATATTTGAACTCATGCATAATTTAGGTAGCGTATTTTACATTTGTTCTTTTATAAAATCAATAAGAATGGATTTATTTATATCTGTTCCGGATATCTCAATGTTCCCACCTACATTGAGGAAACTACACTAATATACAAGTGTCACTTGTACCAAGACAGCTTGATCCAGTCATAACTTTAGATCATTGAAATGTATAAGATCCACACACTATGTGGGGAAGCAAAGTGTTGGCGGAATGGATATTTATCACCAAGTCTGCCCTCAGATCCTCCAATTTTGCTGTCTAGAAAAGCAGTTTTCAATGTTTTCAATCTTTGAAAGAGTAAAACTATTTGCAGGAGCTGCACACTCAGTAAAAATACATTTAAGTCTCATAAGTGAACTGAATTTCTCTCAGTTACCTTTCCCTCCCCTGGACAACTTAGTGAATGTCACTGCTGGAGAAAGACTTCAAGGAAGACAGATTTTGCTGGCCAACAGGGCCATTCATAAAGGCGCAACAGGGTACTAAGTCAGAGTTAACATTTCAATGGAAGAATCCCTTTGATAAGAAAAATCATGCACTGTACCAGACCAAAAGAAAGATGAATAAGTATTTAAGTATTACAATAATATTTAAATGAAATAAGACATCTCAGTGTAGCCTCTTGTAAAGGTTCTTAGTCTCAGACATGTCTGCATTCAGGGCTTTGTTTTCCAGGTGTCTGCCTTGCAAAGAAAAGCCTCATGAACACTAAAGCTCACAGCAATACCTTGTACAGCCAGCTGAGCTGCGCACGCGTCCTTTCCAACACTGTTGCTGGCAGTACATGTGTAGAGTCCAGCATCCCCTTTACCAACTTTTAGGACTGTCAAGCTGGCCGTGTTTTCCACGAGCGTCATCTTGTAGTTGCCACCTGGGCGGATTTCTCTGTTGTCTCTGGTCCAAGTAATCCTCATGGGAGCAGAGCCAGTCATGTGGCACTTAAAGTTTGCACTTTCCCCTAGCGCCACATCGATAGATACTGGCTTGATGTCAAAGAAGGGAGGTTGTAGATGTTCTGCAAAGAGGAAAACATGGCAGAGCTCACCACCAAGCTCTCCTCACCACAGACCTCACCATGCCGTGCCCATGCTCCCTGGCCACCATACAATGGGCAGAGTGGGAAAAAGGGTGAAGAAATAAAAGAGCAAAGACATACAAAAGGTCTTTGTTTAAGTGCGAACTACAAACCTGTGAGGAGAAGTTTGGCGCTGGAAGATGCAGTCCCCAGAGCATTTTGAGCTGAACAAGTATACTGGCCACAGTAAGCCATACTAGTTTGCAAGATCTGGAGAGTCGCAACATTATTTAAGAAGGCTGATTGCATGTTATCACTGTCGGTTAAGAGAACCCCATCCTTGTACCAAGACACCTGGATAGGCTCTGAGCCATTTATGCGGCAATCAAATGTCACTGGGGCACCAACCACCTCCTGAATATCTTTCAGTTTTCTGGTGAATGTAGGGGGAAGTTGACGCTCTGCAAAACAATAATAATCACCACTATAAGTAGGAAGCCACCCTGTCAATCTAGAATTAATTAACTCTGAAATTAATAAGAACCCCTTTCTGTAGACAACAAAGAGTTCCTACAAACTACCCCAGGAAAGAGTGGCCCTTGGTCCATCACCTTTAACAACAAGCAAAGCTGTGGAGGTGGCGAAGCCAACGCTGTTTTCTGCTTTGCAGATATATTCTCCAATGTCACTGTCCTCCACGGTGGAGAATGCCAGCATTGCCACATTATTCTTGAAGTGCATTTTGTAAGCCTGTGTTGATCTGAGTTTGGTGTCATCTTTGTACCAGGACACCTTGATTTCTGGCGCACCACCAATCTGGCATTTTAAGATCAAGGGCTCGCCAACCTTCACCTCCACACGGTCCAGGTGCGTGACAAAATAGGGTGGTTCTAGGGAAGAAGAGCATGGTGAGCAGAGGCAGAGCATCACTGGGGTGCCTTAGGGGGACCAGGGGTGGTGCGTACCTAAGATGGATACAAGGCTGTGGCAAACATCCCCACCCGCCTCATTTGCCACCTCACAGGTGTATTCGCCTTCATCACTCTTGGTGCTGTTGAAGATTTCAAGAATGCCAGATTTGTCAGTAGTTGTAACACTGCAGCGTGGAGACTGAGCGATAGGCATGCCATTTCTTCTCCAGGTGACAGAGAGGGGAGGGGTGCCTATGTAGCTGCTTTCCAGCACAATGGACTTCCCCTGCTCCACACTGAAATCACTTAATTTCTTCACAAAGACTGCAGGCTCTGTGGGGAGGCATAGATCAATAGTGAGAGGGATAGATGTGGCAGGGCTGCAGGCAGAGCATGAAGGGAGATACATGTGCGTACATGCAGACACACAAACACACCTTTCACAAAGAGTTGGGTTGTGCATGAGGCACTGCCAGCATCATTTGTGACCACACAGGCATAGTCCCCGCTGTGGCCTGGCTCCACGTTGTACAGCTGCAGCTGTGCCACAGATTCGTCCAGAGAGATGAAGCAGTTGCTGTCCGGCACCAGCTCCCTGATGCCTCGGAACCAGGTCACTTTGAAGGGAGTACTGCCCTTGATGTAGCTGGTAAATGTCACACTTGATCCTGGCAAAACTTCCTGGGGATCAGGTGTCTTCGCAAAAGAAGGTGGTTCTAAGGATCATGCAAAGAAGTGAAGAGGGAGAAAGATGTTAATAGGAGAGTCTCGGGGGGGGAGGAAAACTGAAGCAGGTTTGAGTCAAAAAAAGGGAGAGAAAGAGGGAGAAAACAGAAAAATAAAAAAAAAAAAAGAAAAAGAAACCATGGGAAACCAGAGGGAAGGAAGAGAAGAGAGCAGAAGAATTTTGTTGAAGGGGCTGTAGTATTCTTCCACTGACCTTGTACAGTCAAGAAGGTGCTGCATTCATCAGATCCAGCCACATTGGCTGCCACACAGGTATATGGCCCTGTATCTGTGACATCAAGGGCATTCAGCTTCAAAGCACAAACATTATCCAAGAATGAGATTTCATATTTTTCTCCACTAACAATCTCATTCCCATCCTGAAACCAGGCCACAGATATAGGGGATGTGCCAGACACTTTGCACTCCAGAAGCACTGAGGACCCCAGCACCCCATTTGTTTCCTTTAGTTTTCTTGAGAATGAAGGAGGAACAAGACGATCTAAGTAGGACAGGGCAGAAGAATAGGAAGAAACATGTTGGGTTTTTTTTCAGGGGAAAGGAAAGAGGGAAGAAAAAAATCTTCCTTTAAAGATGAGTGTGAACAACAAAGACATAGAGCTGACCTGAAACATCAACTGAAGAAGTGCAGCTGCTGTCCCCCACCTCATTGTGCACCTCAAAAGTATACAAGCCCCTGTCTCCCCTGTCTGCAGAAAAGACTTTCAAAGTGGATATATTGTTGAAAAAGGTAATTTGGTATTTGCGGTCGCTCCTTAGCTCTCTGCCGTCTTTGTACCACTTGGTGATAAGTTCAGGTGTTCCTCCTACTTTGCACTCCAAGGTAAAAGGATTGCCAGCCATTACTGTGATTGGCTCGGTCTTCTCTAAGATGACTGCTGGTTCTGAAATAGGAAGGGAGGGGTCAGTGCATCACCACAAAATCTACCCACAAACCAGTGAGCACAGGATATAAACAGAAAAAAAAGGCTGGTAGAGGCAATTGTGCAAGCTGTAAGATACAGTACCTGTGAAGCAGGCTATACCCACCTAGGACTTGTAAAAAGGCAGAGCACTCCCGCACGCCAGCATCATTTTTGATCTGGCAGATGTACTTCCCAACATCAGCTCCCTCCGCACTGGCAATCTCAAGAGTTGCAATGTTGTCCATAAACCACATTTGGACATTTTCACTCTCCCTAATAACTTCACCCTTGTCCTTGAGCCAGACAACCGAAATTGGTGGGGATCCTTCCACCACTGCCTGCAGGGCTGTTGACTCCCCAACAAAGATTGCAGTGTCACTCAGTTTCTTGGCAAAGCGTGGGGGTTCTGATGGCAAAAACAAGGAGGCAGAGGAGGGTTAATCATGCATGCCTGCTTGGAAGAGGGACAGCCAGGAGATCAAGAAAAGAGGGCAGTGATGCTGTTGATCCTCTAGCATACAAACCTTTGAATTTCACTGGGCAGGTGCAAGTGTCGCTTCCCACCTCATTCATAGCTTTGCATTGATATTCTCCAGTATCTTGAGATTCCAGATTGAGAATATGAAGACTGGCAACGGAGTGCTTTGCTGTCACCTTGAACTTCTTGCTGCTCCTGACCTGCCTCCGGTCCTTGAACCAAGCCACCTCAAAGGGTGGAGTCCCTGCTATCTCACACTGGAGGATAACATCTGAGCCTTTAAGAGTGTCCACAGGGCTCGGCACCTTGCTAAAAACAGGTGGTTCTATAAAAAAAAGAATCACATCATAATGTGTGAGCCTGCTTCCCTGGGTGGTTTTCTGGATAGTAGCAGGAGGCAACATGTTCAGGAAGGGGGCCTACACTTATTCTTGTAAACCCATATTTAGCTTCCAAATATGTGGCCTCACCTCTAAAAAATGCTGAGCCCCCAGCATCTCCCAGCAAGCCATCCCAGCACTCAGAGTCCCAAGGGCAGAAAATGTGACAGTTCTGCACCTGTTTGGAGTCAGTGCTCAGTGCCCTTCCCCAAAAGCCACTCTCCCCTCTCTCCAGGACCACATTCCAGCCTTCCCCACCTCTTTCCGGCCATGAAAGCTACCATCAGTGAGGCTCAGCAACACAGCCTCCTCTTCCGTCTTAAATTTCATTCCTGCCAGGATCACTGTGTATAAAGAGGAGGCAGAGGGATGGCTGCAAAGCATGCTTAGCTCCCTCACCATGACTGGTGCTACATCTAGTCCATGCTTCCCTTGTGACATGACAAGCTTGCTTTATTCACCTTGCAATTGACTTAAATGGGGAGAGAAGGGAATGGCTGCACAGTGCTGAACACCCACCACTATTTCCTGCCTGGTCTCCACTGCTGAAACACAGCAGCTTTTGAATGTGAGACCAGCTGGAGAGACACTGCCCCAGCAGCCACCAACTGCCATAGCAGCAGCTCCCTGTCCAGGGGGATGTGCAGCTGGGAACAGGCCTGGAAGCCAGGGATTCTGGTGGTGTGTGGAGTCATGCTGCTAACCTTTCACTGCGACTGAAGTGCTGCAGCTGGCTGTGCCAGCAGAGTTATGGGCTTCACATATGTAATCACCGGTATCTTCAGTGTTGGCACCCAAGATGGTTAGCATCGCCACAGAGCCTACAAAGGACATGTGGAGCTTGTCGCTCGCCTGGAGTGCCTGATCATTTTTGTACCACATGGTTCTGATCTCTGCTGTGCCACTGATTTTACATTCAAGTTGAACTGTGTCCCCCTGCTTCACGAATCGCAAAGCTTCAGGCTTCTTGATGAACTTGGGAGGTTCTGCAGAACAGAATAAGTATGTAGAGTGTGACAGTATACCTGTTCGCCATGTGAAATCTACAGTGCTGAGCAAGAGTTATGGGGAGCACAAGAGCATTGGGGCACAACAAAGTAAGCTTGTTACAGCAGCTGGCTGTGTCCCCAACCAGAGCTTCCTTTCAAGGAAAGACGCAAGATGGAGAAAAGAAGGCAAAGACAACTAAAACTATGTTCTGCTAACTCTGGAGCCTGCTGCGTCAGAGAGCTGGAGCCGTAAAAAGCACACGAAGGATGATTGTTCCACTGAAGGGAAATTTTGCTGTTACCTTTGGGGGGCGGAAATATCCCCAGGCCAGCATGAAAGATTTGACAAGCCCTTCACCCCCAGGAGCAGCAGAAACACGGTAGGCATAGTTTCACTCACTTACGTACACATCTTTAAAACATATTTCTGCATTAAGAACTTAAGTGATTCATAGTCTAGATTTAATCAGCAATTCAGAACTCCAACTGAAATCTTTAGCAAATTTGAAAGTCACCAATGCTGGCCTAGAAATGCAAGGTAGTTGTATTTACCACATCACTGTTTTCCATATAGTAATTGCTATGTGTGAATACCACTGTGACTGTAGCGTAATCACTAATGACAAAGTAAAAAGCAGGGTGAGTGCAACTCTCCATACAAACAGCTCCACAAGGGGACCTTTCCCCTTGGAGATTTTGCAGGCACACAAGGCTTCTACTGTCATGCAGTATGATAGGTGAAGGTCTCCACATTGTATATGTCTGCTTTCTGGAAAGCTACTTTCTGTATATTTCCAAACTGGAAAGGGTGCAAGATAAGACTCAGTAACAAAGCGGTCTCTTTGCCCAAGAAAAAGAAAACACACAAATGAAGGTGACTTAATCTTAATACCTTTGACACTGAGTTGGGCTGAGCAAAAGTCTTTCCCAGCTTCGTTACTAGCTTGACAAGTATATTGGCCAGAGTCTCCTTTACCCACTCTGAGCACTCGAAGGTGAGCTGTGTTGGCTACAAATGTAATATTGAAGTTTCCTCCAGTTCTGATTTCCCGACCATCCTTGGACCAGGTGATGTGTATTGGCTGGGCTCCGGTAACATGGCATTCAAAGTCAGCACTTTCTCCAAAAGGCACATCAATAGATTCTGGTTTGGTGTCAAAGACAGGTGCTTGCTTGGGTTCTAGAAACACAAGAAAACAGTGTAATACTCATACCTCATGAAAAAAATAATCCAACACACAGATACCATTGCATGCATGAAATGGGAAGGGGGATCCTGTGATCCAGGCAAAAATTTTGTAAGCCAACACACCTGCCACTGTGAGCCTAGCACTTGAGGTGGCAGTGCCCACAGCATTGGTGGCTGTGCAGGAGTACTGCCCGGTATGATTCATCTCAGTTCGCACCAGTTGCAGCACTGCAACATTATCTACAAAGGATGTGTGCACATTGTGGTCATCGCTTAGCAGCACACCATCCTTATGCCAAGTCACAGTGATGGGTTCTGAGCCATTGAGCCGACACATAAATTTAAGGGGTAAACCAACAGGGTGCTCGATGTCCTTTAATTTTCTTGCAAAGGAAGGTGGTCGTTTGCGCTCTAGAAGAAAGCAAGTAAAGGATAAATATGCCCCAGTAAGAAATTTTTTTATAGTTTTGCAAGAGCAAAAGAATTTGTAGCAAGCTAATATAAAAATCATCACCTTGAACTGTTAAGAGAGCCTTTGTAGATGCAGTTCCTACACTGTTTTCTGCCTTGCAGATATATTCTCCACTGTCGTTGCTACCCGCTTTGTTGAAAATAAGTGTAGCAATGTTGTCTTTAAAGAACACTTTGTACTCAGGAGTAGACCTGAGTTTTGTATCACCTTTGTACCAAGACACCGTGATTTCTGGTGTTCCAGCAACGCGGCATTGCAACGTTGTATAATCCCCAACTGACACCGCAAGAGGTTCCAAGTGTGTAACAAAATAGGGAGGTTCTAAAAAAGAGAAGCAATTAGATAGGCTCATTATAGTGCCAGGCCTTGGAAAGCATACACCAGAAAGAACAGGCAAGAAAAAGAAGCAAAGGGAGCACACACCTAGGGTAGAAACTACAGCCTCACAAACATCTCTTCCTGCCTCATTTTCAACATGGCAAGTGTATTGTCCTGCATCTTCTTTGGTGCTGTCAAGTATTTCCAGGATGCAGGATTTCTCCGTGGTGGTGATGCTACACTTCTGAGATTGAGTGATGGTGTGGCCGTTCTTCTTCCATATCACAGAGATGGGCAGGCTGCCTGTGTAAGTGCCCTCCAGGATGATGGGCTTGCCAGGCTCCACATACTGGTCGCTCAGTTTCTTCACAAAGACAGCCGGCTCTAATGAAGGGTAAGAAGTCACAAATGTTGAGCACAGCAGGACAAATGGAGGGGAGGAAACAATATTTTAAGATAAATAGAGAGATGGAATCTTTACAAACCTTTTACTGTAAGGTGTGTTGTACAATTTGCCCTGCCAGCATCATTAGTCACTAGACAAGTGTACTCTCCGCTTTGAAGAGGAGTTACATCAAATAACTCAAGCTCCACAATGGAGTCCTCCAAGTAGATATTGCATTTGTCCCCTGGCACAAGCTCATTGGCCCCTCTAAACCAGTTCACCTTAAAAGGAGGGGTTCCTCTGATAACACAGGTAAAAGTGATGCTTGTGCCTGGCAAGACATCCAGAGGCTCTGGTGTCCTCTCAAAAGAAGGCGGTTCTAAACACACAAGAGAAAAAGAGAGATAAGACAGGTTGCTACAGCATAACCCTGGCATTTCCACACACCTACTGAAGATAAAGAACAAAATCTTTATTTTCCAGTCAATAATTTTCCTCGAGTATATTTACAAAAGACCATAGGCAATTTCAAGAGAGAAAGAGAAAAGAATAGCTCAGAGAGCTTCCTGACCATTATATACTGACCTTGTACAGTCAATACAGCACTGCATTCATCTGAACCAGCTATGTTGGTAGCTTTGCAGGTGTAAGTTCCAGTATCTGAGTCACTCAGTGAATTCACTTCTAAAATACATAGGTTATCTGAAAAGGAGATTTGATGTTTTTCCCCATTGACTAACTTAAGTCCATTTCGGAACCAGGCAACAGAAATAGGAGGTGAACCCGACACTTTGCATTCCAGCAATGCTGAGGAACCCAGGACACAAGGGGTTTCCTTTAGTTTTCTTGTGAAAGAAGGAGGAATGATTCGATCTGCATAAAAAAACATAATGAATCCCTGGTTAGAGAGAAAAGGAGGGAAGGAATGGAAGAAAGGAAAGAGAACATGACCAAAAGAAAGATTTTGTAAAAGATAGAAGACAAGCAACCCAACCAACCTAAAACATCAACCGATGCTGTGCAACTGCTTTTCCCCACGTCGTTCTGCACTGCAAAAGTGTACAATCCACCATCTTCCTTTTCTGCATCCATAATTTTAAGTGTAGATACTTTATTGAGGAAAGTAATTCTGTATTTTTGGCTGCTGGTCAGCTCTTTGCCATCCTTGAACCACCCAGTGGAAAGCTCTGGTGTGCCTGCCACTTTGCACTCCAAAGTACAGGCATCTCCTATAGTAACTCTCATTGGCTCTGCTTTCTCTACAATGACTGCAGGCTCTGGAAGGAGAGACAGGTAACATGTATGGTGAAAACAGGATTTGATTAATACTAGCTATGAGTATTATAGCACTATAAGAATAGGCTTACACATTTGATACTAAGGATATCTCAGTTTGTTGGTCTGGGGAATTTTTTCAGCTCTGTTTTTTCCATGCTTTATTCTACTCTAAACTGGAGATTTCAGATGCTCTCCATAATGAAGTAAAAATGTTTTTAAACTCCTAGGAGAGAAATGCAACTGTCTGTCCCTCTCCAAGCAGGCATGAGCAGAAGGCATGACTTAGAAATCCAGTCAACTGGATCCCATCACAGTGTAGAGGCCTGTGGTTCCTTTCACCCCTATCCCTGGACAACTGGAAATAAGGAACCTGACTACTGCTTGTTGGGGACACAAGGATTCTCTGTCTTGATTGTTTTCAACTCAGCAGCATAAGCAAAGCATACAGCTGACACTAAATAGCCAAGTTCCTAACTTTAAAAAAAATCTTTTATGAACTTGTGCGTTTCACCAACCTAGAATAGTTAAGGTAGCCATGCACTCGCGACTTCCAGCATCGTTTCTGATCTGACAGATGTATTTTCCAGCATTGCTTGTCTCTGTGCGCACAAGTTGTAAAGTTGCGACATTTTCCATAAATGTGATCTTCGTGTTTTCACTTTCTCTAATAATTTCCTCTTTGTCTTTAAGCCACTGCACAGAAATTGGCTGGGAGCCCTCCACTCTTGCTTGTAACTCTACTGGTTCACCAACCACAACAGTCATGCTGTTTATTTTAGTCAAGAATTTTGGTGGTTCTGAAGAAGAAATATGCAGTTACAGTAAATACTCACAGTGCCTATGTAAAGAAGAGCAATGCAGTGCCATTGGGAGCACTGCAGAAGGCATATGTGCCGATACTTTACCTTTCAGCTTCACAGTGCAAAAACAAGTGTCACTTCCCACATTGTTCTGTGCTTTGCACTGATATTCACCAACATCTGCAGCTTCAACATTAAGGATGCGAACGCTTGTATGGTAGTTCTTAGATGTAACCTTATACTTCTTACTACTGCGGATTTGTCTCCTGTCTTTGTACCAGGTAACGTCAAACGGTGGTGTTCCTGAAATCTCACATTCCAGGTTAACCTCAGTTCCTTTGAGCACGTCTACGGGAGAGGGCTTCCTGCTAAAGACAGGAGGTTCTAACAAGGGAAGAAAGGAACATTTTTAGAAAGGAGTCTGGAGCTCTTTGACCAGCAAACAGTTTACTGATACCAGCTTCTACACAACGAGACTGCTGAGAAAATAATCAGAATGGGCAAGGACTTTCCTCATTTTCTGGGCATATTATGAAATGATCTTGCAGGGAGGTGAGCATTCAGAACTCTTAGCTCCTCTGTAGAAAAGGTAAACAGAGGGGTGACCCTTGGCAGAGAGGGTACAGGTCTTATTTAACTGGTAGTAGTCTCAAATACAGGGTGTAAAACTGACACTGATCAGTTTGGGTCTGTTCTTTTTCTTCACATTTCAGCTCTTTGATATAACAATTCCCACTATAATCTGTCTTGGATGTTGACAATCATAGAACTGGGGAACACCTAGCTTAGGACTCATCTGCATTAAGAACAACTTGTCTCTTGTTCAGGCCCTGGCAGAGGGGGTGAGGGGGCATCAAGAAACAAACATGACATAAAGAAAAAGGCAGTCCTGAAATAAGAAATTAATCTCATGTTCCTGTGGATTTCCGAGGGAAAAAACCACGAGGGAAAAACAGGACGTAATCAGAGAACAAGAGGACAGCTAACCTTTCACTGTGACTTTGGTGCTACAGCTGGCCTTGCCGGCAGGGTTGTGAGCTTCACAGATGTAGTCACCACTCTCATCAGTACTGAGATGATTCATTTCAAGCACAGCCACAGAGTCGATGAATGATGTCCGGAATTTTTCACTGGCAACAATTTCATGGTCATTTCTGAACCACACTACTTTAATCTCTGGAGATCCACTTACTTTGCACTCAAGCCGGGCTGAGTCACCCTGTTTGACTACTTTTGCCGCCTCTGGCTTCTTAGCAAACTTGGGTGGTTCTAAAAAACCAGAAAAGTGGGGTCAGGAAGGTCTGAATTAATACTGGAAAAAAAAAGAGGAGAGAAAAGAGCCAAACAACTGTGGGTTCCAAACACAGGGTAGGAAATTCACTTGGCAGGGTATCAAAGACCACTGAGGTGGGCTTGGCAAAAAGGAAAGAAAAGAAATAGAAGAAAAGACTGCAACACAACAAGAAAGAGTGCACACCTGTTACCATCAATGTCGTAGTGCAAGAGTCACTGCCAACGTCATTTGAAACGTGGCAAGTGTAGTGCCCACTCCTAGAAGTATCCACCGAATAGAGGGTTAAGAACCCAGTTGACCCTTCAATCCCAATGAAACAAGTTGGACCAGATACAAGTTCTAAGTCTTCTTTGAACCACTTTACTGTAAAGGGTGGTGTTCCTTTTAGTGTGGCCTTAAACTCCACTGTGGAATCTGGAATAGCTTGCTGGCTTTCAGGTTTTACTAAGAAGCTTGGTGGCTCTGCAGTTTTTAAGAAAAAGAAATATTCAGTTACATCAAAGATGTCTAAGAATGAAGAAAATTAGTGAGGTTAGCATGGAGACCAAGTTTTCAGCATTAATATTAAGAGGTATGGGAGTGTTATGTTAGCATAAGATTTAAGGTATTTTCCCAGCATCTATCACAAATAAGAAGTAGTAAAAGATTTTCAAACCTTTCACAGTCAGAACAGCACTGCAAGAATCGTTCCCGGCAACATTAGAGACACTGCATGTGTAATTTGCACTGTCTTCCAGCTCTAGATTAGCAATCTCGAGTGACACAGTGTTCTCATGGCACAGGCTTCTATATTTTGCACTGTCAGTTATCTCTTTCCCATCCTTAAACCATTTTGCAGTAATGGGGAGTGACCCAGAAACTTTGCACTCCATTTGGATAGAAGATCCCAGAACGGTATCCTTTTTGGTTAGCTTTTTGATAAATGCAGGAGGAATTGATTGATCTGCCCAACACAAAAAATGGCAAAAACACGCTGGTTACCTTCTTGCCTCTCTCTCACAAACAGATTTTTTTTTTTTTTTATTCCTTCCCTGCTGGATTGGCGAATTTGCCAAATGACAATACAAACCTAGCACAGTCAGAACAGCTTCACAGGTGCTACTTCCGAAGTCATTTTCAACCTTAAAACTGTATGTACCACTATCCTCCTTTGATACAGGTTCAATCCTGAAACTGGCCACATTGTTTTCAAAGCTCATTGTGTAGTATCTACTGGGCAGGAGCTGTTTGCCGTCTTTGTACCATCTTATTCGGAGCTCTGGTGTCCCAGCCACAGTACACTCCAAAGTCACAGGGTCTCTTTCAGTGACTTTAAATGATTTAGCCTTTTCTATGATCCGTGCAGGCTCTGAGGTATAAAGTGTATAAAAATGGCAGTTAGTTACACAGATAGGGGACTGACTTTCCAAGTACTCATCAAGGATGAGCTTGAAGGGTTACATCTTGTACACACCTTGTACAAAAAGCAAAGCAAAGCACTTCTCCAAGCCAGACTCGTTCTTTGCCTGGCAAGTGTATCTCCCTCTGTGGCTGAGATCAACATTGGTAAGTTCCAGTGTGGCCACGCTGTTCTCAAAGGTAACATGGTGGTGCTCATCGTCTTCTAGTATTTTCTCATCTTTTATCCATGACACAGATAAGGGTTGAGCGCCTGCTATGACGCACTGGAAGAATGCAGTACCTTTCAAAATGCTAGTGACGTTCTCCAGCTTCTTGACAAAGGATGGCGGTTCTGTGGTGTGAGGTTTTGTTTGTTGTTTGGAAGAGAAGTCATGGAAAGGGAATAGGGGAAAGAGAGATCATATAAAGTCGTTCTGGTCACTACAGTTTAGCTAGGGAATGTAATGTTTGGGGTATGCTTCCTAGAGGACTGACCTTTCAAGCTGAGCCTTGTGCTGCAAGAACAGCTCCCACCTTCATTTGATATAATACACTGATATTCACCAACATCTGAGACATCACAGTTAGTCACATTAAGAGTAAATATTGATTCTTTGGTGGAGATGGCATATTTCTTGCTGCTGAACATCTCTTTATTGTTCTTCAGCCACTTCACCTCAAATGGAGGAGTACCAATCACCTCACACTCGAGTGTGGCCTCCAAACCCTTCACTACCTCGGTGGGTCTCAACTCCCGAACAAATGTTGGAGGCTCTACAAAGAGAATGAGGGGAAAGTAGATAGTAACCTTGAATGGTTTTGAGGGGAGAATTAGCCTCCCCTACTCCATCACCCCAGCTATGTGGCATAGCTGGATGATGACAAGATGTTCAAAACCAACCTTTTACTTTCAGCTCGACGCTGCAGCTTTCACTACCTGCATCATTGTGGGCTTCACAAACATAAATCCCACTATCTGACACTCTGGCTTGGGTGACTTTCAAAGTGGCTAAACCATCTATGAAGGTGATGCCGTACTTAGCTTGGTCAGTCACTTCGTTCCCGTCCAGGTACCATGTGACGTGGATCTCTGGCGTGCCTACTACCTGGCACTCGAAAGTGGTGGACTGTCCTTCACGCAAAGCTACTACAGAAGTTGGCATCTGAATAAATCTGGGGGGCTCTAGAAGATGGACAGAAAAGGTGAGACTTTATAATATTCAAGGTGGTTTAAAGAAATACAAAGGTTTCCTACCCCCTCCCCCCCTAATTGCACAGAAAAACCGGAACCACAAAGATGAGAAGAACATGGGGTTGCACACCTTTTACAAACAGAGCTGCTTTGCAAGTTGCAGTCCCCACATCATTGCTTATCTGACAAGTGTAGTTCCCGGTGTCAGATGTCCTAGCTAAGAAGAGCTCCAGTACACTAGACGTGTCATCCTTCCAGACAGATCGATTGGCTCCAGAGAGGAGCTCCTGGCTGTCTTTAAACCACTTTATCTGCAGAGGAGTAGAGCCTTTCACCAGTGCTTTGAACTGAACCCTAGCATTGGGCACAACCTCTTGGGACTGGGGTTTTTCCACAAAATATGGTGGTTCTATAACATGTAAAAAGGAAGAAAGAGGATTACTCTGAGACAGGGGAATTCCAAAATTATGAATGAGAGACTTAACACAAGACAAAGAAGGAGCTCAAACCTTTGACTGTTAAGAACCCACTGCATTGGTTGCTTCCTGCCTTATTTGTTGCTTCACAGGTGTAAGAGCCACTGTCTGTGCCTTCCAGTTTATTGATTTCTAGAAATGCAGTATTATCATGGAAAGAGTATTTGTGCTTTTCACTTGCTGTTATTTCTTGGCCGTCCTTGTACCACTGGATACTTATAGGATGTGAACCAGACACTATGCACTCCAGGTGGACAAAAGACCCCTTAATGCTGTCCATTTTCTTGAGCTTTTTGGTGAATTTAGGTGGTATAATGAGATCTATCCAAGACAGAGTAAAAAGACAAAGTATGACATTTAACCTTGATTGTGGCAGATGTCAGCTCAGGAGAAAAGATTTTGTATGTAAAAACAATGATAAAAGAGAGCCCATACACACCTAGGACGTTAATGCTGGCAGAACAGCTGCTGCTCCCAACGTCATTGTGAACCTCAAAAATGTATTCCCCACTATCTTTCTTTTCTGCATGAAGCACCTTTAGGACTGAGACAGTATCTGTAACACTGATCTTATATTTTGGGCCTAGCATCAGTTCCTTGCCATCTTTGAACCATTTGGCTGTAATATCTTTTGTTCCCGAAAATTTACACTGCAAGGTTGCTGGGTCTCCCTCAGTCACATCTATTGACACGGCCTTGTCCACAATTGTAGCAGGTTCTGTTGTAAACAAGGAGATAGAGTGTTAAGGGCATCTGTAAAAAATCACAAGGGAACCGTCTGAGATCACTGCAAGCCCTCAGGGTAGGACCAACCTTTGACAGTCAGCAGAGCAGAACACCTCTGAATTCCCGCCTCATTTTTAGCCTGACAGAAATATTTCCCATCATGTTTCAGTTCAATAGACCTCACCAGAAGAGTGGCAACATTGTTCACAAAGGTCATTTTGATATTGTTGTCTTCAATCACTTCATCATTGTCTTTCAGCCAGGACACAGTGATGGGCAAGGAGCCTTTAATAGCAGCCTGAAACACGACCGTGCCCCCTCGAAGGGAACTAATGTTTTCTATCCTCTTCAAGAACTGTGGGGGCTCTGGCAGGAAGAAAGTGGCTATGTAAGTATGGGTCTGGTGCATGACAGTGTGGCATGGAAACCACACTGGGATAAGAGCATGCTAGTGGCATTCTGCACCTTGCACTAACCTTTCAGTGTGACCTCCGAACTGCAGAGGCAGCTCCCGACATCGTTTGTTACTCTACACTGATACTCGCCAACATCAGAAGCATCAAACCTGAAAACGTGGAGGCTAATCAAAGATTTCTCAATGCTTATTCTGTGCTTCTTACTGCTCCGCACGGGTTTATCATCTTTCACCCAAAACACTTCAAAGGGAGGTGTGCCAAGCACCTCACACTCCAAAACCACATCAGAATCCTTCAAGACTTCCATGGATTGAAACTCCTTGCTAAAAGAAGGTGACTCTACAGTGCAAAAGAGAGAGTGCAGTTTGTATTAATCATACTTTGGAAGCCTGTAAAACTGCACTGAGTTTAAAGAGACTAGCTGGGTGGCTGGATGTTACACACACCTTTGATTGTAACAACACTACTGCAAATATCTTTTCCAGCATCATTTTTGGCCTCGCAAATGTATTCCCCACTGTCTTCAGTCTCAACCTCTGTAAGATGGAGTATTGCCAAGGATTTTGCAAAAGACATCCTGTATTTGTTACTCTCTTTTAGCTCTCTATCATCCTTGAACCACGTGATTTTGATCTCAGGAGTACCAGTGACTTCACAGGTCAGCTCAGCGTATCCACCTTTCTTTACCAGATGTGTTGGCTCTAGCTTCTCCTTGAAGGCAGCAGGTTCTGTGGATTTAAGAAGAGTGTTCAGGACAAAGAAGGCAAGAAAGAGTGCCACTGGGTCAATCCAGCAGCTGAAAGTTTAAAAGAGAGTAAGAATGCAAACCTTTTACAAACAAATTTGCGCTGCATGTTACTGAACCAGCTATATTGGAAACTTTGCAGGTGTATTTTCCTGAGTCTGTTGGTTTGACTGCATAAAGCTCCAAGTAGCTAGCTAATGCTTCTGTCATAATGTAGCAGGCTCCTCCTGTCACCAGCTCAGTATCATCTTTAAACCATTTCACTGTCAGTGGTGTTGTGCCTTTAAATGTGCCTTTGAAACGTACAGTTGATGCAGGCAGTACATCTTGGGACTCTGGTTCTACAGTGAAGCTGGGTGGCTCTAGATTGTGTTTAAAGGAAAAAATTGTCAAGAGTAAGACACATGGCCTGCACTTTGGGGAAGAAAAGTATTATCACATGAAAAGTAAAACTCCAAGAAATGTGAAACAAATTGCCAAACCTTTTATAAACAAAGTGCTACTGCTGTCTTTGCTACCAGCAGAGTTTGTGGCTCTGCAAATGTAGACCCCAGCGTCACTTGCATCTAAGTGTTTTATTTCCAGAGATGCAGAGCCTTCTGTGAAGTGTACTGTGTATTTGGCACTTGAAGTGATCTCAGTGTCCTGCTTAAACCAAGAGACAGTCATTGGAAGAGAGCCTGAAATTTTGCAGTCTAGGCGGCACGAGGTGCTAATGATGCTGTCAATATTCTTCAGTGGTTTAGTAAAGAATGGAGGGAGAGTGCGATCTGTTGAGAGTAAAAAAGATGAAAGAAATTAACACATAAGCAAAACAGGCATGCAGTTCTGCTTCTGGCTCTGTTGGGCTCAGAGCAGAGTAGCAGGGCTCTTTGCAAAGAGTCAGTACCAACCTAGCACAGTGAAGCTGGTAGTACAAGAGCTGATGCCCACATCGTTGGATATCTCAAAGGTGTACTCGCCACTGTCCTGCATTTCAGTGGCATAAAACTTGAGCTGGGCAATGTTATTTTTAAAGCTGATCCTATATTTTTTGCTGGCAGGTAGTGGCCTTCCATCTTTGAACCATTTGGTTTTTAGTTCTGGAGTGCCTGTGACAGTGTACTCCAAAATGGCTGGTTCCCCTGCTGTTACCTGGATCATTTCGGATTTTTCAATGATTTTGGCAGGTTCTACAACAGAATTAAACAATTGGTGTTAAGGACAAAAGGAAATTGCTCTTCCTTTCAGGTGGGAGACAATGCAGGGATCACAGTACTACTCCACTGACCTTTCACTGCTAGTTCACCAAAGCAGGACTGACTTCCTGCATCATTCTCAGCCACACAGGTGTACTTGCCACCAGAGCTCAGCTGGACACCAGTAATTTGCAGCGTTGCTAGACCGTGTTCAAATGTCACTCTCACTTTGTTATCATCTTGAATAATGTCTTTGCCCTTCATCCACATCACAGAAATAGGCTCTGACCCTTTCACCACAGCCTGTAATGTAATACTATCTCCAGCCAGAGCTGTCACATTTTCGATTTTCTTAACAAAAGATGGTGGTTCTAGTTCAAAGAAAAGGGACAAGAAGAAATACTTATTTCCCATTTCACATCATCCCATGAAATCTACTGCTTAAAGACAGTTTTATGAGACAGTATGTGCAGTACATGGCGCAATTCAGCAAAAGAGCAGGCAAGGAGAAGAGCTGCATTCCCCAGCTGGGAGCTAATGCATGGCCCTTTAAGCTCAACGCCCTTCAAATTCTCAGGTTTGACGCCAGATAAGAGTTAAGATATACACAGAATTTTAAGAGAAGAAGAAGAAGACACTCTCCCTCCCCACCCTCCCTAGCCACCCACAAATCCAAAGAAAAGATATTTTAAGAAATGAGAGGTTCTTGCCAATCCCTTCAGGAAGTGGAGTTTTCTCTCTCACTAACCTTTCAAGATGTATGTTGCACTGCATATGCACTTCCCGACTTCGTTAGCTATCACACATTCGTATTCACCGACATCCGCACTATTAAATGAGGACACCTCCAGAGAAATAACAGATTTCTGAGAGGTCAACCTGTATTTTTTACTACTGCGAATCTGTTTCTTGTCTTTGTACCAGCTAATCTCAAACGGTCCAGTGCCAGCAACCTCACACTGAAGAACGGTATTTGTTCCCTTTACTACCTCTGCTGGTTCAAGTGTTCGGATGAAAGATGGAGGCTCTATAAAAGCAGCAAGAAATAATTAGTCACCCATGCAAAAAAAAAGGAAGGGAAGATTTTTCTCCAGAATGGACTGGCAGCAGCAAGAAGAACAGACCTTTGACGACTACTTCGGTGGTGCAGCTGTCACTTCCAACCTCGTTTACAGCTTCACATCCCACTGTCATCAACTTTCATCTCCAAAATATCTAACACACTAACACAATTGACAAAGGACATCCTGTGTGTGTTGCTTTGATGGATTTCCTTATTGTTCTTGAACCAAGTAACCTGGATTTCAGGAGACCCTTTGATTTTGCATTGAAGGCGAGAATGGACTGGCAGCAGCAAGAAGAACAGACCTTTGACGACTACTTCGGTGGTGCAGCTGTCACTTCCAACCTCGTTTACAGCTTCACATGAGTAGCTCCCACTGTCATCAACTTTCATCTCCAAAATATCTAACACAGCCACAGAATTGACAAAGGACATCCTGTGTGTGTTGCTTTGATGGATTTCCTTATTGTTCTTGAACCAAGTAACCTGGATTTCAGGAGACCCTTTGATTTTGCATTGAAGGCGTGCAGAGTCACCTGGGGTCAGTAAATAAGACGGATCGACCTTCTTCACAAAGGATGGTGGTTCTAAAAATGGGAAGAAAAGAAAAGGGAAGAAAGGGGACAAAGGGGAAGAAAGGGGAAGAAAGTGGAAAAGGAAAAGAGAAAAAGGAAAGAAGGGTGAAATACAAAGCTTTGAAAGATTGGTTCCTAGCGCAAGAACAAAACATGACTTCAGAAAAGATCAACATAATCTTTGCTGAGCTGCAGTTCTTGTGGTTTCTCTTGTCCTCTCCGTCCACCTCTCCCCTGCATGCAGGAGCAATTCTTGGATCTGGCTGGTGAAAAAAATATTGAAGCAACACACAGAGCACTGGAAGGCAGCAGGGGAAAGGAGCAAGAGGTGAATGGACCTGATGGCAGGTCTGAGAAGAGTTCACAGCGTGATTTTAGCCCAAAGAAGTCTTTTGCCTGCAAAAGAAGAAATGGGGAACCAAAGAAGAGCAAAGGTAAAGGGGGCATAGGACTATCTTACCTCTGACTGTGACACTGGCAGAAGAGGAGCTGCTTCCTGCTTCGTTTGAGGCGATGCACACATAATGGCCTGAATCCTTGAGCTTAGCCAGAGGAATCTCAAGTGAGGCTATTTTGTCTTCAAAGTAAATCTTATAATCTTTGCCTGGAGGGATTTTGTTTCCATCCTTTGTCCACCCTACTGTTACTTTCCTGTCTTCATCTACCTGACATTCAAGACGTATTTTTTTATTGACTGCTGACTGCACTGACTGCAAAACTTTAATAAAGTGGGGCTTGTCTATAATGACCATTTCAGCCTGGCAAATGTCAGCCCCAAACTTGTTGGAAGCTTTGCAAGTGTAAATCCCTCTGTCACTGGTGGTGAGAAGGGAAATTTCTAACACATGTTTATTTTCCACTTTGGAGATCTTGTGGTGGTCCGAAGGTGAAATGGTCATGCCATCTTTCTGCCAGGCGACGTCAATGACTGGAGTGCCCGAAACAGTACACAGGAACTTGGCACTTTTGCCCACAAAAGTAGTGATAGATTCAGGTCTGGTAAGAAATGTTGGTGGAAATGCTTCTGCAAAACAAAGGGGTTCAATGTTATCCAGAGGTGAGGACCAGAGCTTATGTTTTTTCTCCACATTTGCCACTGACAGAGAGCAAGAGGGGTCAGTTTGTCACTGAACACCCTTAAGCAAAAGAAGCCAGCAGTGAAGGAGATAAGAGGTGTTAAAAATGATGAATTTTCGGCTTTTGGTTTTGTACTTGAGTCTGTATATTGCTCCAGAGCTTGAAGACATTTTGAATCTCTGGAGCAATGTGCAAACTAAAGGAAAATAAACCAAAAGCCAAAACTTCCTCCCCGAAGACTGACATGTTTGCGCACCATTCCCTCAAGATGGACAAGTTTGCATGCATTTCACAGTTTGTGCATCTTTCTTTAGTCTCTAGCATCTGGCGTTTAGCAAAGACCACATAAAGACTCCTCCCACAAAGAAAAAAGGATAAAAAAATCACCATATACTAAAAGTAAAAAAAATGGTGTTTGTTTGTTTGTTTTTAAGAAAAAAAAAAGATAATTGTATAGCTCTCAATAGACAAAAAAGTTTGCACATTGGAACAGCTTTAAATGCTCTTTTGTTTGTTTAAGAAGATCTATTTCCCCAATCACACAGAGTTCCCCTCTGGCCATGGCACACATGTTCAGGTACTCATAGCTTCATAGCCTGCCTCACAAGTATAGCTGCAGGATGAACATAGGGTGGTAGGAAAATCACACAGTGATTATTACACCAAAGAAATCAGATTTAAAAGTGTATGTTTTCTTGTTGTCTGGAAGTTAAATGAACCTTCTTCAAGAATGTATTCACAAACCAATGCCATTCTGTTGACTACCTAGTTCCTCCCGCTCTCTTTTTCCCCATTCTTTTTTCCCTTCTGAAACTTTTTACACTGATTCCCTTTTCTAGGTACAGAAAGCACCTAAAAGCAGCATTCACAAAAATTATTCCTTCTCTATGCTTGTGCCTGCCAAAATTAGGTATGGATTATGTATAACAATGGCAATCAAGAGCCCTACCATAAGCATTTGTAAGTATAGCAGTGAAAGCATTACAATATACCAAGATATTTTATGGAGAAGTGGTGCTTGGAAGTCTGTACTTACCAGTTACTGTTAAAAGGGCTGTAGAGCTTACACTGCCATGCTGGTTGGAAGCCTTACAGCTATACTCTCCATAGTCAACAACCTGAGGCCTTGGGATCTCCAGTGTCGAGAGGTAGTTAGAGGTGCGAATGGAGTATTTGTCCCCATCATATATCTCTCTGCCAGCTTTGTACCACTGGAACCTGACATTGGGAGCAGTCTCTACCTCACAGGTAAACTTGGCCACGTGATTTACAGCCACCTCCAGAGATTCAAGCCTTCTCCTCAGGATCGGTGCAACTGAAATCAGAAGCAGAGAGTAAGTCAAAGCCTTGCCTGCTGACGTTCTGGAAAGTAACAATGAAGGGACTGACTGAAAAAAAAAAAAAAAGTGATTTACTTGCAATCCACATAAAGTGACTGTAAAAGAAAAGAATATCTGTAAGAAATGAAAGCAGTTCCAGGCTCAGTGGACAGACAGCGTTACGGTGCATAATGACATCAGGAAACACAGTGGTGATACTGGAAAAAAAATGTGCAATAGCAATGCACAATAACAATGTGATACAAACATATACCACACTATTCTGGAGCTGTGAGAAATTATGGTGTGAATGAGAAATTGTGCTAAAACTGTGCAATGACTCTAAAGAGTGAAAGAGGGTGCAGCAGTGAGAAAAGTGGGAAGAGCAGGTCCACCTCATAGGCAACAATGGGAAGAAGTGGTCGGGACTGAGATACAGCATGTCCTGACTGTGCTTGTGTGATGGGAACGGGAAGCAATGAAGTTTGTGATCAAAGACTGGGGTGAGGGAAGTGAGAGACTTTGCAATGTGGTAAAAGGAGGCCATAAATCCAAAGAGAAAGGGGGCCCTCTGATTAGTGACATGATGGTATTAATATTGTATCATCTGTATCCAAAGATATAGACACATAGTACGGCAGTTTCATTAGTAGAGCAGTGTATTAGAAGGCAGTATTTTATCTCCATAATCCAACCTCTTTTAACAACTGTGAGTTTTGCTGCTGTTGCTCTTTTTCCACCTTGATTCAGCGCCTCACAGGTGTACTCTCCTTGGTGAATCTCCCCACGCACTTCGCTTATTACTAGTGTGTACGTGTCCTGATCTCGCAAACACTTGAATTTGTTGCCTGAAGACACCAGTTTACCCTCAAAGTACCAGTTCACCTCTCTGACATTTGTTATGACAGACACCAGACTGACACTCTCCCCTTCCTCCACAACAGTGTCGACCAGTTTGCTGTGTATGATGGGATAACTCTCTTTGCCCAGCTCATCCTCTAGCTTCCCAGCTCTAGTTTCCAGACCCTCTCTGCCCTCTTCCTCACGTATTTCTTCCCTTTTCTCCTTCCTTTTCAGTATTTCTGTGGGTGTCTCAATGGGAACACCTGTGGAGGCTACATCAGCAGTGGCTGCAGCTGTGCCCACATCCTTGATTTGACCATGCTCAGTCACAGCATTGATTACTTGTGCAGACAAAGGCTGCTCCAGGGGTATTTCTGTCTCCATAGTCCTCTCAGCCTGCTGGGGCTTGAGCTCAGAGGTATCATCACAGGATTTTCCTGAGAGAAGTGGACTGGGATGGACTGGCAATGCTTTGGATTTTTCATCTGTCAAGAGATGTTTTTCTTCACAAATAAGAGAATAGAAAGCCTCCTTCAAGACCGTTTTCTGGTCAGCTGCCTGAATGCTGACTTCTCCCAAGGTGACTGGGATTTCTATGGGACAGAGTCCTCCTGTCGTCACAACATAGGTGCATAGGGTGTGTTTATGTTCCTTGGTGATGTTTATTGTCTGTACTTCAATGTTTTCTTTATCAGCCAACCATTCTGAAAACAAGAGGTTTTGCTCACTTACCACTGCAGCTTTCAGTGCATTTCTAATTTGAGACTTTATGTCTAAGCTGCAGCTCTTGGGAACCTGAGCAGTGAGCTGGCTCTCTTTGTTGAGTACTTGGCTTGGCTGGAGCTGGTGAGTGTACATTGTTTCATGGGGTTGTCTCCCTGCCCTTGGACACTGCCTAAGTGGGCTGGCAAGATCAATGACATGTTCTTCCTCCAGGGGCTGATTTTCTTCTAGCAGCAAGGGAAATCTCACAGCCTGTCCCTCATGGATTCTTGCAGCAAAATCTTCCTCTGCTGCTTCCAGGGAAGAAATGTTCTCCAGGGGGACAGCTTGGCCCCCAGTAAAGGCCAATTCAAAGGGAAATCTGGGTTCAGCCTTTAGCTCACTTTGCATTGCCTGGAAGCCCTCAAGGACCTGGATGTGGTCAGCATCTATGGCATGGCTCTCAGTGGTGCTTGACACCTGTAGAAGGGCTTGGGAAGCCTCTGTCTTCAGAGCAGCCATTTGCTCTGCTGCCTTGGAGATGACTTGCTCTTTGGGCAAGAGTATCTGTGCAGCTACAGTCCCAAGGCAGCCCGGCAGCTGTATCTCCATTGCTGCTACAGGCACAACACCCTGGGGGCCAGCAGGGAGGGTTTGCAGTGGGTCTGCCAGAAGCCTGCTGCTCTTCTGTGTTGTGGCCACCTGGGTGAGCATCTCTTCAACACTCTGTGCAGCCAGGCAGGCCGGTGGCAGGCCAGGCAAGATGTCCTCCCTGGGCAGCACATGCTCTACCTGGCTCATCTGGAGCTGAAGAACGGCCAGGGGCTCCCTAACGGCCTCAAGGCTGAGTGCTTCTTCCATGGCAGGAAGCTCGCCAGCCTCCTCGTAGGACAGGGGGCTTTGGTCCTCTGCCACCGCAGAGTGCTGCAAGGCCGGGCTCTGCCTGCACACAGCATGCTCCTCAGGCAGCACAAGGAGCTCAGCAGAGCATGTGGCTTCGCCCAGGGTGCTCACTGCCCTGCACGTGTAGAGCCCAGTGTCCTCCTCCATGCACTCCCGCACTGTCAGGGAGCCCGAGCCGTCAGGGTGGTGAGCAACAGAGTGACGCGCATCAGAGAAGAGCTGCTCACACCCCTTGAACCACTGCACATCGGGGCTTGGCTCCCCAGCCACGGTGTACTCAAAGGTTGCGGTGAAGCCTGGTGCACACTGCACACTGTCTGGCTCCCTGGCAAAGCAAGGGACCCCTGGTATCCGCTGCCGCACGTGGAGGTGGGCGCTACATGTGGTCTCACCGTGTACATTGCTGGCCACACACGTGTATTCACCCTCATCCTGCACACCCACATATGGGAGGATGAGGCTGTGGTCATTTCCAGCAAAAACTAACTTACAGTCCATGGATGGGGTTAGCTTCATACTGTTGAAAAACCACTGGATTTTGGGTGTGGGGCTGCCAGTAACAGTAACAGAGAGCCTAGCTACATCTCCCTGCCAGACTTCAACATTTGAGACCTGTTTGAGGAAAACAGGGGCTTTGCCCCCCTCCTCCGTTTTCATCTTTGCTTTGCTGGAATAAACTGGTTTTTCAGGGTCAAATGCAAGTGTTTTCTCTCTATCAGGCAACTGAAGGCCGCTGCTGTAGCCTTCGCTTCTTTCTTCCTCAGAAGACACAATAAGAGAGCTAGCGATGTCTGTATAGAAAAAAATTGTTTAGTTTTACTAGAATGTTTAAGAGAACACTTGTAGATAGCAATAAATAGTGTTAGTGCAACTATTTTTGTATATCTGGAGGCTTTCTCAATACTGTACAGCAGTTAACAATGAACATGAGGTGCTCTTGCTGTCAAATACACACCTGCCAAAAACAGCAAGACATGCTGTGCTGTCAGGTTACATATGAACTTCCCATCTGGATTAGCATGGGTGTCTCTTTAAACCTGACATCACAGTATGGGTTAGGCATACCCCCAGGGTGTACAGTGCAAGTAACAGTCAAGCAACATTGGTGCATTTCACAAATATAATTAAAGTGGTATATGCCATACATATTTGTATGTAGACTCATACAAACAAGTACAGCAGAGCAGTGCTAAGACCCTGGTTTAATTCAAAACACCAAGAAAAAGCAGAATGCCAGAATTAGGATTGGAAAAATAACACAAACTTTTCAGCACACAACCTTTCTTTTGCTGCAGTTAGTTCACCTCTTTCAACTCTGTCTTTTGTCTAACACACTAAGATATTACCTCTCCCTTACCAGCTTTTGTCATTAGACCCTTATGCTTACAACACCATTACTACTAAAATCACGAGTTTGCACCCTTGATTTAATGTCATTGATTTAAATCTCTGCTTTTAAACTCCTCCCTTTCACAATGTTGCATATTAAACCTCCCACAATACCAGAAAAAAAGAGGACAGAGCACTTCAAGGTTTTTCTTTTTCTTGCCTTTGTGAATTTAGACATTTATGTATTGGACCACTTTGTTCTAATGGTGGTTTAAAAATGAGAGCAAGCAGATGTCAAGAACATGTCATTCTCTGCAGACGCTTTACACTAGAAACATCAGTGAAATCTGAGACTTCCAGGAACAGAACAAGCCATCCATGAAAAGCACGGCGCAAAGAAAACTTTTGGAAATCAAATCCTGTTGTCCTCACTGAGTCAAGTTTGCTCAGTTAAGGCCCACAGTATTTGATGCTCGAAAGATATGAGAGTTGTTACAAAAGAACAAAAGAAGTGTGAGTGGATAAATGTCTCCAGGCACTCTAATGGAGAACCTTGATAAGTCTTTCAATTACAGTGTCTTAAATTCCAAAGCTTATTGTGAGATAATAATTTTTGCTGCACTCCAATAACAACTATGAAGAAGAACAGAATATGCCATACCCAATTCTTTCTCATTGGTTTTAGCAATTATTAATCTTGCCACAAATACTGTAATATACATGACGTAGCACAATGCATACAGTGATTAACTGCAGAGAAGAGATGCTTAGGTAAAACAAAAATTACATCAGTCCTTCAGTATTACCTACCAGCCTTGTTAAAACAGTAGGGCCGTTTCCCCAGAAATACAATGTGCTAGTGAATTTGAGAATGGGTGGCAGAATTGGGCCCATAATAAAGTATAAAAATTACAGAATGGAACCTATGCTAACACACAGGAGAATGCTCTATATACAGGAGTGTAGCAAAAATTAGTGCACTTTTGTGTGTGTTCCTGGATATTTATGACAGAAAAACTATTCAGAAACTTTTTCATATTTTAACTATGTCTGTGAAATGAATAAAGTACAAGAAGCGACGGACTTAAATCATTTGCATATTTATTTCACAAATTAACCATACATGTTAACATTCAATACACATTGATGACAAAAATGATTCATCTTTTTTTTTAGGATGTTTGATTTGTAGAAATGAAGATGACATTAAACCTGACAATGAAAATGTTAATTTTGTAATTCCTATGAAAGCACAAAATTTTGAAGAGAGATGGTCAATCATGGCTCTAACCTATACCAGTTGCCTCAGAGTAAGTTTATTCAAAACTAGAATTACTCCAGATTTATACCATTGTAGCTTAGGCGAGACCTTGTCTCTCCATAAGCACATGATAGTGCTCCTGTCTAATGTATGAAACTTAAAACAAGACTTTGAAACTTACACAAACCACAAACACTACTACACAGGTAGAGATGAAGATGCTTGGCCATATATTTCAGATGTGAACAGGAACTTGGACCTGTTTGGCTTATGGCTTCAAAAACAAGTTATGGGCCTGTTTCTACTAAAAAATTCATTTACGTGCAAATTAAACACATCATAATTGCTTAGGACTTAACCAAAGGGCCTCTGACCTCTTTGGCTTTGGACCTAAAAGACCCCTCATGTCACAGCTGACATATAACATCAGAGAATTCATGCCAACTTCCCTAGGGACCTCTGCTGTCTAATAAATCAGCTAGTGCTACACATCTACACATCCACAGGAATGGATTAAGGACACATCATGAAGCAATTCTTTCCCAGCACAACGTTGGGTCAGATGCTCATGCTTCTCTTTCCTACCACCATTACCTATGAGAAATCACAATTATCTCTGCCTTTTAGCAATGTACAAATCTTAAATATTTATCATGGGGTCATGACTGGGAAGAAACTGAAGTGACACATTGCTATTAGCCTAACCATTCCAGTCATTTTCCCCATGTACTGGGGGTCATTAGAACTTGCCACTCCTTACTTTAAGTTTGTATCAGGCAACACAATTGGGCACAGTGAATGTTTTGATCAAAAATTACTATCCCAGGTGAGTGATGGGATAGTCTTAAAGGTTATTGAGTTTTTGAGGCATGCTGACCTCAGTGTGAGGACACATCAAACTCAGAAATAAGAACATGCATGAACATAACTGAATGTACTATAGGAATAGTTCTTTTATGCTTAAAATCACCATTGCTCCTTAAAGCAGTTTGCAAGGCAACTGACAGCAATTTGTAAATAACTGGAAGAACCTCATGAACAGGTGATCACAGTAAAAATAATTTTTGCTTAGGGTTGTTGAACTCAAGGTTTCACTTTGGCATATAGATAACTGGAAAGCTGGCACATGCTTTAGAGAGTTATTTAGCTTCTGATAAACATTAATTAATGATTTGCATACTTTTAACATACTTTCTTAATCAATTTATCATTGTTTATGTAAGATAGATTTAGAGTTGATTTAATTATGTCAGCTACTGCTGATTCCTCCTCCTAAATATTAGCATTATTTTAAATACAAAAATATATACTCACATTGAGAACATTAATGTAAAAATCTCTTCTGCTGAGAAAATGCCACAGATAACAATTGAATGTATTCTACTTATTTCTGGTCATCTTGACACATAGCACACACAACTGTTACTAATAAAAAAAAAGAAAAAAGGAATACGTAGAGATTTAATTCTAATGTGAAACAAGAACTCTGCATAAAAATCTCTTACTTTGTTACTACTATGGGTTTTTTATGAATGACACTGGAGTACAGGGACAAGCAAAATTATTTTAATGAATTTACAGTTACATCTTTGATTTATTATGCTCCCTCTCCTTTCCCTTTAACTTCTAAAGATACAGTACAAAATATGTTTTCATGTTTATTACTTGGTAATAGAGAAAAAAAATCCTGTCCAGTCTCTACTAATGCAAAACTTTCATTTTCTTCCCAGTGTGCTGCTTTTCTTTGCAACAGCATAATTCCATTGACTTAAAAAAAAAGTCGTTTAATTCCATGAGTCAGTAGAATGAGGCCCACGGATGTAAGAATTTTGCAGTGATAGAAACTGTAAACACAGGATTTGAATCAGTGAGACTCACATGTTCTGACACAACGTTGTGAGAAGGGGGAATATCAATTTAAGGAGTTCTTTCACAGAACTATATCCAAACTAAACAACAAGCGTAAGTTAGTATTCCATACCTTTAGGTTACAAGAAAAAAGGTGTTTTTTACATTTTCAGGTGATTTCTAGCCTACATAAAACAATAATGATTGCACCGTGTGCAATAATACAATTTAGTACAAACAATAATGATTACACTGTCTGTAGACACACAGGAATATGTACACTATATGAAAAAATTAGTCCTACATAAATAAGCGTCAATTAAAATATCTTTACAAGAATGAGTAAGGAGCTTGGAAGGAGCCTGAAATATACCTCAGTGCAGAAAGTGTGCAGAAGACCTGTGCACAAGACCTATGCACAGATTAAATTTCACTTAAATTCCCCAACGAAGGCAAGTTTAAGTGAGACAGAAATATGCCCATATAGAATGGTTTTCATCCCTAAGGAGATGAAAAACAATGCCCCTAAAATGAGTGCTGCATTTTTACCTGCAGTGACCAGCATAAAAACATTTAGTGTTTCAAAAGAGACTCTGAAATAAATTATAGAAATTTAGTATAATGTTAACACGGCACAAGACTCAGCAGTTCCTGCCCTGTTAGTAGCTATACATTTGTACTGCCCACTGTCACTTTGCATCAAGTTTTCAATAGTAAGGCTATAAACCCCCCCCTGCTCTTCCTGCACACAGTACCTGTCCCCTTCCAACAACACCCCATCCTTGTACCAGCAGACACTTGGGTGGGGGGAACCAGTCACGAGACACTGGAAGCATGCTGAGGCACCTACAAATGTACTGTAGTCAGAAATGAGCCTCAGAAATTTGGGAGGGGTGTCTGTGACCTGGAACTCAAAGCTGCAGCTCTCCGAGTCCTCTGCCTTAAACTCAACCCGTTCCTCTTGGGACGGCTCTGCAAACACATCAAAACTAATGTTGACACACTTCTCCCCTTCCACTTCCTGCTCTTGTTGATTCACTGCAAGCAGTCGGATTGCTTTCTCTGAGTTGTCTATGTGCGGCTCGAACTCAAACTCCAGCTCTAGTTCTGACTGGTCACCCGGGCTCACAGTCTTACCCAAAAGCAAGTCACATTTCTGGTGCCTGTGTGGTTCACTGCCCATGGCTGTCTCACTGCTCACCTTAGCACTTGCTCCCTGCTGAGCCATGACTACGAGGGAGCCTTTGCACACTGCTTCTCCCAGCTTATTCATTGCCCGACAGTGATACCAGCCACCATCAGAAGGACCTACATTTTGGACCTTCAGACTGTGAAGTCCCTCCTTCTGACTCACAACATACTTCCCTGTGGCAGGTGTCACACAGATGTTGCCTCTGAACCACTGCACTACTGGGACAGGAGTACCTGTTACCACACACTCAAACACTGCTTCCAAGCCTTCTGTCACCTTGACATCTGCAAAGGGCACGGCAAAGCGGGGAGGCATTTCAGTTACTTGGAAATCAATTTTTACATCCTCATTCTCTGTGGCCAAGCCTGCAGCTTGCTCCAACAAGGCAAGTGGAAGGACATCCAGGGAAACTACCATGCTCTTCTTATCTGGGCTAAACTCAGGACTGGTTATGATTTTGACCTGCTTCTCAAACTCCTTCACCTCATTTTCATCCAACTCCACTTCCAGGAGGATTTCCTGTGGAGAAGGTGATCTTGAAGATGTGTTTTGGTCCAGGTCAAAGTGTATAACATGCTGGTGGGTGACAGGGGGTGGCAGTGCTAGTGACTGCCCATCTTCAGACAAAACTTCCACCTGCGCCATACTTTTAGCTTCCCCGACAATGTTCACTGCGTGGCACAGATACTGTCCTCCATCAGCTTTCTGGACGTTAGTGATCTCCAGCACGCATTTGTCCCCATGCTTCTCTATCCGCACTCTCTCATCCAGCTCCAACAGAGATTTATTATGATACCACTTCACCCCTGGCTTCGGCACACCCACCACCTCGGCCACAAAGCTCAGCGTGCTGCCCTCATACAGCCTCCTCCTGCTCAATGCCTTGAGGAATGCAGGTGGCATCTCCCTGCCCGATGGCTCCAGGGCTTCACAAGGGGTCCTAAACACCTCAGCCTGTGGCTGGTCTGGAGGCTGCTGCCTTCTCTCACAGAGAGGAAGCATGGCCAGGGCATCCATATACTCCCCAGTGGGTGTCCGGTAGCGCTCTGGTGGTGTGCTGTCCCCTGATGCAGAGCAGGGTCCCTCAAAGGGTGTGAAGTAGTGCTCCAAGGGTGTGTTGCATTTTGAACCCTCAGAGGGTGTGGAGTAGTGCTCAAGTGGTGTGCTGTACACTGAGCCTTCAGATGGTGTGGAGTAGCACTCAGGTGGTGTGCTGTACCCTGAGCCCTCGGACGGTGTGGAGTAGTGCTCGGGCGGCGTACTGTACCCTGAGCCTTCAGACAGTGTGGAGTAGCGCTCAGGTGGTGTGCTGTATCCTGAGCCCTCAGATGGTGTGGAGTAGCACTCAGGCGTGCTGAGCGGTGTGTGGTAGGATGCTGATGAAGCAGTTTCAAAGATCTCCACTGAGGAGGGAGGTGTGTAGAAGCGGTCTGAATCAGGTGACTCCTCTCCGCTCCTGCTCTCCAGCTCTATAGACATTTCCGACTCAGGAGAGAAGGGCCGGGCGACTTCCTGCTGGTTGTTGTAATAGTTGTAAACCATGCTGAAGGTAACCTCCTCCACTTCCAGTGAAGTGATGGTCTCTCGCTGTTCCTTCTGAACTGTCCCTTTGAGATCTGGAGTTTTCTGCATCCCAGTTGACCTTAAATACTCGGCCAGGGACAAGTCAGGCTCCAGCTCTGAGGCTTGAACAGCACTGGGCTCTTGACCTGCAGGAACATCCTCCCACAGCCTTTCTCCATCCAGGCTATTCTCAGAGGCTTCTTCAGTGGGAGTCCTCTTCTTGCCCCAAGACTCCTTCTTTTGCTCCTTCTGTGCCACAGGATCATCCATTATGAAACCAAGTAAGAGTTGCCCAAAAGAGAAGCCTTTGGTTGTGTTTGGTTCCTGTTGGGTGTCCCTGAGCACCTCCTCAGGGGAATCTGTGCTTTCTGTCTCACAGGTGGAGCTGCTCATTCCTCTCTCAAAGACCTTTTCTATCCCAGAACCTTCTTCCTCCTCAGCCTGATGTCCAGCCTGGGGTTTCTTTTCACGTGCAGCTTTTTTCAAGTCGATAATGAAGCTGTCACTCTGGGAGTCTGTGGTCTCCAGACTTTCCCCACTCTCCCACACATGTGTTTCTGGCACTTCTCTTTGGAAATCTGCTGTGGACTTCACCAGAAAACTATGAATTTGTCCCTCAGGTGAATCCTCCCCACAGACACTCACTTCTGACTCATGAATTTCTTCAGCAGAAGATCCCTCTTTGGCAGATATCATGATGCTGCCAAGGTCCTCATTAGGGATTTGCAAATCAGCACTTCTGATTTCTCTTGGCTGTGCCTCTTCTTGGGCACTGACCTCCTCCTGCTGCATCCTGTAGCTCTGACGTAGCTCCTCACTCAGAGACACTTCTTCCACAAGCACATCAAGTTGGTGCACAGCGGGGATGAGCCCGGTCACTCCTACCTCCACACTCTCCAGAGCTGTGGAGGTTTGTGCCTGTTCTGTGTCCACAGTCTCTGCAGCTGGGAAAGGCTCCACAAACTTCTTCAGATCAAATGTGATATTGGTCTTATCAGTCTCAGATGGCAACAGCTGCTCTTTGAAATACACTTCTTTTAGGTGAACCTCAACTTCCTCAGTGAAATCCTGACCTGAGTTTTCTATGCCAGGAGGAGTGAAGATTAGATCCAAAGAAGAGTTGCCTGCATCAGACTCCGTTTCTTGCAGCATTTGTCCATCATTGTGCATTTCCCAGTGTATAGCATCCCCAGCATCAATCATTTCTTCTTTACAAAGATGATCATCAACCTCAACGTCCTGTTCAACATCAGCTGATCTCTCTTGCTCCTTGGCCTGTTCCTCCTGCTGCTCTTCTGTACAGAAGTCATAAAAGCCAAATTGCTCCTTTGTGGGTGTGCTTGCAATGTTGTCCTGCAGGTGGGGCACACTTGGCTCTTCTACAAGAGAGACATCAGGATATGTTGCCTCCCAGGCAGGGGCAACGCTCTCCTCCATGTAAACATCATTCCCCTCTTGCACCACAGGTGATATAGGAATGAAAAATTGTGAATCCTCACACTCCCTTGCCAGAGCAGACTGCTCAGAGGCATGTGTTTGCCCTTTCACTTCCATAAATGGTGACTTCAAGACATCCCAGGACAGAGTATCTTTATGTGGTACCACCGTGTCTCCTTCAGCCTCCAGCTCCTCTGAAAAGTGACCTGAGTCCTTGGCCACCAGTTCATGCTCTTCCCTGGACATGCTGGGGTGCAGCTCAGTGGCATTAATTCCAAAGCTATGTTCCTCGGAGACAGCTTTTCCCCTGTGCTGCCTCATCTCAGAAATACCATCTGTATCCTTCACACTTTCTTCTGTATAACCCGCTTCTTGCCTTGCATAAACTTCCATGATATCCAGCACCATTGTTTCCTCCACCTCACTTTCCCTAAAGTGAGGAGTTTTCTCACACTCCTCTTCCAACTGCTCATCAGGAGACGGAGACAGCCTCAGGGACCAGGGTAGGTGGGCTTCCTCCTCCTTAGAGCATGTGATCTGTTCCTCTTCGTCCTTCTCAAGTGTGCTGAGGCCTTGGAGGTGCAGAAAATGGTCCATAGCAGGCAGTTCCTCAGTGCCTCCATCCTTGCTATACAACCTAGGTGCACTGGGCTGCACTGTCAGCTCAGAGGCAGTCTGCGCTGTTCCAGCCACATTCTTGGCCACACAACAATACAGCCCAGCATCTGCAACAGAGACCCCTTGGATGTGTAGGCGGTACCTGCCATTCTTGCCTTCCTCAAAACTCAGCCTCTCACTGGCAGAGAGGCTCTGGCCATTCAGGGACCAGGCCACAGCTGGTGGGGGCTGCCCAGACACAGCACACTCCAACACCACTGCCTCCCCTTCATGGCAATGAATGTGTGCTGGGGCTTCTGCCACAATTTGGGGTGGCTCATTTCCCATGTCAAATGAAAACTTGAACTTGTGCTTTATGGTGGGAGCAGCCTGGTCTGGAAAGGGCCGCATGGTCTCCCTCATCTCTGTGTCTTGCTCTGGCGTTGGCGTGGGGGCAGTGATTTTGATTTCCACAGGCAGTGACAGCAAGTCTGCGTCTGGAACTGCACTTGGCAGTCCCTGCTCTGCTGCGAAGGCCAGGCCGACTTCTTCTTCTACCTCCTCCTCCACCTTCTCCTCCTCCACCTTCTCCTCCTCCACCTTCTCTTCCTTCTCCGCCTCCTCCTCCTCCTCCCCCCTCCCCTTTTCCCCCTCCTCTTCCTCCTCCTCCTCCCCCCTCCCCTTTTCCCCCTCCTCTTCCTCCTCCTCCTCCTTCTTTTCTTTCTCCCCCCCTTCTTCCTCCTTCACCTTCTCCTTCTCCTCCTCCTCTTTCTTCCCTTCCTCTTCCTCCTCCTTCTTCATGGCCTCATAGGCTGGCATCCTCCGCCTCACATGGAGTGCAGCTGAGGTGCTGACTGTGCCCAGCGGGTTGAAGATCACGCAGGTAACAGTGCCACCATGCTGTGGGAGCAGGGATGGGAAGGTCAGTGTAGAGTGGCACTCTGTGGTATGAACAGCGGTGCCCTGGATGCGCCCCACAGGCTTGGTGTTGTTGTACCAAGTGACTGTGGGCTGTGGGCGTCCATGGAAGAGGCAGGAGAAGGTGCATCTGTGCCCCTCAACAGCCTCCTGGGGCTTGACCTCCTGGACAAAGAGGGGTGGGCAGGGGTCCAGGAGCCCACCTGGCGTCTGCCATCTCTCCCCTGCAGCCTTGGGCCTGTGGTACCCTGTCACTACCTGCACCGCGAGGGGTGCCGAGCCATCTGTTGTGGCAGCCACCTCAGGTGGGCTGGGCTTCCCAGGAGGGTCCCCCTGGGGCATGGACATGAGGGATTCTTGCTTCTTTTTCAGCGCTGCCCTCTTTGCCTCCCGCAGCCGCCGCAGCTTCCAACGGATCTCCTCATCCAGCAACTCCTCAGCATCCACCACTGTGCCACTGTGCTCCCTACCACATGCCAGCCCGGGACGGTGAGGCCCCACCAGTGGCAGCCTCTGGAAACAGATGGTTCGTACCATGCCCCGCGCTGGGGACTGGTCCCCGAGCAACTGCTCAGCCTCCTGTCCCTTGTCAAAGGGCGAGCCAGTACAACGGAGCACCACCCGCAGCCTGTCCTCCCGCCGCTGCTGCAGCAGGCACTCCCAGCTCTCCCGCATCCACTCTGCTTTCCCTGCGAAACCCAAGCCCTGCTGCTCCCCACTGCGTGCCACTAGCAGCGAGGCAGTGGACTCAGCTGAGCCCTCACTGTTAATGGCAAATACCCTGTAGCTGCCAGCATCGTGCTCCCGCACATCCCACACCTCCAGGCTGGCGTGGTGCATGTGCTCCTCACTCTCAGTGCGGATCACCTTGCGGCAGTCCTGGTGGACCGGCCGGTTATTGTGAAACCAGGCCATGTGGGGCGCCGGGCATGCCACCAGCTTGCACTGGAAGAGTGCAGGGTCCCCCTCCAAGACAGACCTACACTTGAGGCCCTGTGTAAAGGTGGGTTTACGGTTCTGGGTGCAAGCCAGCACCGCCGCTGTCTCAGGTCCCTCGCGGTTTGCCTTGCTGTGCTGCTCTGCAAGAGAAGGAGATTGGGTTACAACATGCCACACTCTGCCTGCCATCTGATTGAAAAAAAATGAAATAGCAATATATTGAAATAAAAAATGGGCATGCAACAGTTTTCATCACACACCCAGGAAAAAAAAGTAATTCACTCACCATATTTGTTCGAATAAACGCAATGCCTTGCTCTGTTTTAAAGATTGACACGAAAATCGTTCGTTGTCTGTTCTTTCTTCAGACTGTGGAAATTTCTTCTTGAACAAGCAAAAATTAATTTCAAAATAACACGTTCTTCTGCGTGTATGTTTTTGCTGCCTGGAAAAGCTGTATGTCTTTGGGTGGCAAAGAAGAAAATCTTACCTGACTTGCAGACAGTAGAATAAACGCCCTTTCTGACCCTTCTGTTTGTAGATTAGATGTTCAAACAATTGAGAAAAAATATTTTGAAAGATATTAAAAAAAAGTAAGTAATTAGCTAACATGAAATGAGAAGGCGTTTATTCGAACTAATACAGCCACTAACTTCACAGTGTTATGCACAGGGAAAAAAGCAAGCAACATGAACCACGTATGCTATCTGCAAGCCAGGGTAAGAAATGTATAAAGATGAATTAATGTATGTAAAAGAAGTGCAAGGAGTCAATGTGTAGCTTTCACATATCCTAAACAACAAATGCTTTCTAGTATACTTCATCCATCCATCCAATAGTGTCCATTGAACTGATTAATGTTAGGTTGCTAACTTGTTTAAAAATAATATGATTAAGATTTGTATAACTTCCTTCTGAAGTAAACTATTCCATGCATTCAAAAGGAAATTGAACAAATAAAAGCTCTGTGAACAGCTGCAAAGCATGAAGGAAAAGTTAAGAATATGGCTGCAAAATTATAAATTTGAAGTTTTAAACATATTTTAAAACTTAAATAACCTTATAATGCAGGTAACCCTTTGCATATCAAAACAAACATGCAACATGTTCCAATATGCTTTAAAGTGTGTCTTTCTTTCCCCATCAGACACTACATGTAAGCAGATAAAAGCTTTTCACAATGTTACTAATTACTGGTACTAATTATTCAGTGTAACATCATTGATGACTGTACCTTTCACTTCCATTTCAATCTCTTCCTCTAGCTTCTCATGAATAATTTTTTCAGGAGCTAGAATAAAAAGACAAAGATTTTTGAGCTATAGTTGCTAAATATGCCAATCAACACTTTATGTAGTTAAAACATCCAATCTCTCTTGCAAATATACAGAAATTCACACATACATACACATAAATGCATGCCAAACAACTCAAACACTTGATAAATAGAACAGAGCAACCAAATGCTTTCAAACTTGTTTGCAATGTACACTTTTCTATAAGATTTGCTTTCTTTTTTGCAGGGTGGGGGAAAGTTTCTAAGGTAACATGCCTTTATCATGCCTTAAATCCCTGAAGAAAACATTCAACAATCCACAGTCTAATGAGATGCTTCTCATTCTTTATCATCTCCCAGAGAATGAATGTACTAGAATGCAATGATTCTATGCATGAGGAATTGATACTTGGAAGGAACATGCAGTTGCCAACCTGTCACTCTCAGATGGGTGCTGCACTCGGCTTGTCCTGCAGGATTAGCTATTCTGCACTTGTATATACCCTTGTGGTTCTGACCAACTTTCAACAATCTTAAACTGCACAGTGGCCCATCGTGTTTTAAGGAACACAGTGCAGACTCCTCAACTATTAGCTGATTGCACAGCCAGACCACGCAAGGTGTAGGCACACCCTTCATTATACAAAAGAGTAACACATCATCTCCTTCTTTTACAGTGGTTTCTGAGGGCAGAGTTTCAAGAAACTCTGGTGCTTCAGCATCAGTTTCTGTAATGTCTTCACATGGCACAACATCAGGATAGTAGACTTTGTTTCTTTGCTTCTCGGTTTCATGTGGTCTTTGGGATGTAGATATAAACAAGCTTGATGTTTTCTTGGAAGATTCTTGCTTAACTTCAGGTGCTTTAAACTGACAATCTTTGGCTGCTTTAAAGCTTTTAGTATCTGATTCAAGGGTAATTTTTGTTATTGCTTTGGCTTGTGCTTCTTTTGCTAGGTAAGAATAAAGTTAGGAAAATGATTAGGTCAGATGTTTTGCAGGAATAAAAAATATCCTTATACTTAGGGGGAAAAAACCCAATAATTAAATGTATTGAAAGAATGTCCAGCATATTAGTGCTACAACAATGCTATTAAACATGAGTGATTACACATTTAAGAGCTCTATTCCTGCTGGGCTAATTCTAGGTACCAGTTAAGCCTATGGGACTTTCATGGGATGAAGAGTTGGTCTGTAATGCCTAATACAAGCACATCTTTACTTTTAATTGAGAGCCTCAATTTAGAAAGTAGCAGCAGAAGATTATGTAAAGCGCTTTGCGCAGCTCAAGAGTGAAGAAAGAGACTTCAATATGTAAGAGCCAAATCAATAGGGTCAATGGCTTCCTCATTATCCATCTTAGTTTTCTGCTCTTGATTCCTTTGAGCTCAGCCGAAATACTATCACTTGTCCCGTGTGGTGATAATACATTTTTGGGTCTTCACTAGTGGTAACACTACTAACATTTTAATACGCTGATGTCAGGAAGAAGTGGAAGGAGTCTTAGCAAAAATAAATACTTATACCTCAGGGAGAGTGAAGGGTGGAAGAAAATTCATTAGTGCAGTAATACAATACTTGCACCCATTAATCCTTTCAAGTACATTGACCTATATTGCCAACCTTGGAATTGGAACCTTGGATTTATTGGAAACAAGTTAGACCCATAGAGTTTGAAATGACCAGGTATCTAGTTCAACATTGCTTACCTGACATTCTTATCTTCCTTAAACTCCAGCTTCAGGAATTCTCAAAACATAAGAATCCTACCAGCCTGTTTTGCTTTACATCTCACTGCATATCATGAAGGATATGAGGAATAAAAAGCCTCAGACATCTGTGACTTACTGGGAAGAGGCATGAAGTTACAATACCAACTTCCCAGTACAGCACCTATCACTTATGAATAGAGCTGTAAATGTGGAGGAAAAAACCCAAAGCATTATTACTAGAGCTTTCTCAATTAAATACTGATAATAAAGGAAATATGAGTGAGCTGTAGGCAGTGATAATGAAGTTGCAAAAGGTAAGTCATAATGTTAAAAGTCAGATAACCACCTTTCACTGTTAGTATTGCAGCAGTTGTTGTCCCTCCGTAGTCATTATATACAGTACAACTGTACAGTCCTTGATCTGTCAGCTGGGCATTTAGGATTGTGAGCAGTAGGACACTTCCATTTTGTGATACCTTCAATTTTTCAGACAATTCTATCCTTTCACCTTCGTGGGCCCAAAGAAACTCAGAGAATAATTCATTTTCTAAGCCACATATGAACTGAGCAGTGTCACCACATTTCACAGTTAGGTCTCTGAGCTGCAAGAGAATCTTTGGAGGGACATCTTTCATTTTCCGAGCAGTGGCCATAGAGATCCTGATGCTCTGAGATGTTTGGGAAAGGATTGTTGTGTGCATGGCTTCCATTTCTTCAACTGATGTAGCCTTCATGGTCAAACTTTCCGATACGCTTTCAAAAACCTGTACACCCAATTCCTGTGACGGTTGTTGCACTGATTTAAATTCTTTTTGATAGGTTTTAATGTTCTTCTTTGGGAGAGGAGCAACATGAAGTTCTGATATAGCCTGTGACTGGATAGACTCTTTTACATCTTTCCCAGAACTTTGCCTATCTAGGGCTTGCACTGTGTAATCAAGTAACAAAAATAACAATATTAGTATCTAAAGAACTTTACTGGGCCATGCTCTGAACAAAATCGAACAGCATGGAGGATGAAAATGAATGATCTTCATTTGAAAACTCAACATGCCAGGTGCACTACGCTCTTGACACAAAAATTATCCATTCACATATATGAATAACAAGTGATGTCTAGCTAGACATGCAGTTGATACACAGTTGATGCTTGTCTCTTCTTTTGCTGAAGTTGTCCATTTTAGTATTGGAAACTTATTATGGAACTTTTTAGGGAGGTATTTTCTTCTTTTTATTTCCTACAGGATAGCGCAAAATACCTCAGTCAATGCTATAAAGATCACTTAATTACTTGTTTTAAAAATCTGAATGTCTTCAGTAAAATGATTCTATTCTTTGACCTATATCAAGATACGAATTTGCAAATTTTCAAATGTTACAGCTTAAAGAGAAGAAATGAGAGTGTCTGGGTTACAGAGGGTAGGTACTACTAACATTAGCTGGTAAAGAAAAGGTGTGAAACAAGGAAAGAATAACATTAGTAACAGCGTAAAAGTGTGGTATACAACAAACTGAATCCCTTTGAAGTAAAAATGGGGCTTTACCTTCTGCAGTCACTGTAAGTGTAGCTGTACAAGTTGTTTCTCCAGCACTATTTCTTGCCTTGCAAGAGTATTGGCCAGCATGCTCTAAGAAAGCATCTACTATTATCAGTATAGCTGTGCCTGTAGACTCATCAAAGTGGAAAACTAAGTCTTTTGTTGGCAACATGAGTTGTTGATTATGAAACCACTGGATTTTTGGTTTGGGCATGCCAGAGACTCTAGCTTGAAATCTGACTGATTCCCCGCTGCATACCCTGCAGCTTGAAATAGGCTGGATAAAGGTGGGCCTTTGGCCAATAGACTCCTCCTTAAGTGAAACAGATGAAGAAACATGCCAATGGGACTCTGATGTAACTTCTTCAACCTTTTTAAATCCTGAAAAGAAGCATGCCAACTTTTAATTTCTTACCCTACACTACAATAAATTTTCTCTCTCATTCAAGATTTTTTTTCTAACTTGCAACTTAACAGCATGAATTATCCTAATTCATCATTTATAAAATCTGTTGCAAAAAGAAAACAAAATATTTATGGTTAAATAATATCAAGGACAATATAGAACTTAAATAGCAAATTCTCCAGACAAGATTTCTGCTCTAAAACTTTGGTCAATGTTTCATCTATTCATATGAATGTAAACTGTTTATTTTCAGCTGCCCAAGTACCTAGTACACACCTCTAACATGTTTTCCAACACTTTCAAAGTAATTTATTTTATACAAAACCCCTTACTAGATTCTCCTCACAGTCAAACCAAAGAATGTGTAGGCAAAGCACTTCCATTAGAAAGAAGGTTTCTACCATGTTTGGTGCATGACAGATTCTAATACTGGGGAGAATGAAAGGGTGAGGTGCATGGAACACTGAAAAATTGTGAAATAAGTTTTCCTGTGCACGACCTGTATTTTGGAGACATAGATGTATGCTGTGGACGTTGTAAATGGTAGCAATTAATTGAGTTAAAAGACAACATGACAGACAATGACTCACATATAATCATCAGTTTATAATAAGATTAGTATTGGAACATGACCTAAACAAGACATCTTCTTTAATTGCACACTGTACCTTCTAACTTCAAGGTAGCAGTGCTTGTCACTTGGCCTACAGAATTACTAGCCACAAAGGTATAGGTTCCTTCATCCTCTGGATAAGCTTCAGCAATCTCCAGCTGGTAAGTGTCTTCAAACTGAGTCATTCTAAAAAACCGTGACGGCTTGATCTCTCTCTCTTTGCTGTACCAAGAGACTTTCAGATCTGCTCAAGCAACAGAAAGAAGAAAAAATGTGTAAGTTATGATATTAGACTAGTAAGTAAACACTATTTTTATATTTATATCTGTCAGAAATCTTAATCTCAAGTATCTTTTTTAAGTTTAAATGTACCTTGTATTACTTTGGTAATGTATGATCAGTGGAAAGTGGCCTACTTGTTGCTTTAAGTTTTGATTTTCTGCATTGAAAATATTTGTATGGGAAAATGATTCTGGCGCTGCTATATTCCTGAGTAAAAATAATTTTTCCTTTCCCCTCTTAATGTATAAATTTGAAAATATTTTGCTACTACTAAAATCAGAGAAAGTCTCATATTTAAAAAGGGATTCTGCTACAATTGCCTGATTAAACAGGCTATAAAATCACTAGGTTGAGCTGAAGAGGTTAAAGAAATTAAAATGGAATATCCTTTTGCTTGCCTCTTTTTGTTGCAAATATTATGTTTTACATCTCATATTTCTCAAGAAAGATCCTGTCTTTGTACCTTTGCAAAATTCCTACATAAAATGTTGTGTTACTTGTCTTGTATAGATTCTTGTAGACTTGGGAAAGAAGAGGACTGAAGCAGACTTTAACCTTGCCTCTCCACCTGGCACTGTATTACATCATGAATCAAATGTTTTCACACAAATAGTGTGCTATTACTGTCATCAGAAGAAAGAGAGTTTTCAATAGCCAGCTGCATAGTGTGTACCATTAAACAACTGTATTTGCAATCATGTATTACCTAACCTACTATAAAAGGTTTTCACAACACAAGTAAGAAGTATGCAAATCCATTTGGATACAGTATTCAATAAAGGAAATTTTCAATAGGAAAAATTTCTTCACCAGAAGGGTTGTCAAGCATTGGAACAGGCTGCCCGGGGAAGTGGTTGAGTCACCATCCCTGGAGGTATTTAAAAGACGTGTAGACGTGGCACTTAGGGACATGGTTTAGTGGTGGACTTGGCAGTGTTAGGTTTATGGCTGGACTCGATGATCTTAAAGGTCTTTTGCAACCTAAACCACTCTATGATTCTATGAAAGGGGACCTAATGAAAGGATCCTTATTCTCTGTGCTGTAAATGCACCTTCCACATTCACATAAATACAGTTCTTGTAAAAAAAGTTACACTAGCATGCTTTGCACAGAGGGCAGGCAAGTCTTTCCAACATATATTTTCTGAATTTTAGCACCACTTCTAAAGCAGAATCAGATTTGTTGTAAAGATTTTTTAAAAAAATTTGGAGTTTGATTTCAAGTGATGGAAATGCAAATTATATATATTTGTATATATATGTATATTACCAGTTTTATGTGGACTTTTACACAGCTATAACTCAGGATTGTTTTTAAATTTGGAGTTTTATTTATCTTTAAATATTTGTAAGTTCTCTGGGATTGGAACTGGATCTTATTCTGTAGTTTGCCATGTAAATATTTTATTACTAGTCATACACAAGGCCATTCAATGAAGTGAAAAAAGGTAGTTTTATTTGGTTTTGTGTTAACTTGGAAAGAATTATTTTAATTGTAGAATGATATTCTATGTAACTAAAACTAATAAACTTATTTAAGGAAAATCTACACTTAAAAAGACAACAAGCCAACACCTTTTTATGCTAGGAAAAAGAATGCAATTGCAGTTTACTGTTTGCAGAGTGATACGAGATACTTTGGGATATTAGGATAAAGGTTGAGACAGAGTTTCAATCTGTTTGTTTAGTTAATTGACATGACACTGTGTGTCAACAGAAACTTCGTCATGTTCATTTAACGTGATAATGCTTTTCCACCATGATACTCAGTGTTTTGAAACTCTGCATTTTACTCACTGACAGTTTTCCAACATCAGTTAGCATTTGAAATGCTGAGAAGTTTCCAAAGACAAATTTTTGAAACAGACCTTCTTTTTAGAAATGCTTAATGTTTATGACGGTTTATAACTTCCATGCTTGATGCCATCTTTGACGTATTACTTGCTTAACTGATAATTGTCAGTGAGTAACACTTTGCTGTGTGCGTATATCCAATAACTGTACTTCTAGGGAAAGACTGATCCCACCATATACACCGCTGCATTTTTTCTGAGTTCAAGATGAAAAATTCTGAGAGATGAAAAGATGTACAGGATTTCATTAAACCCACCTGTCCCTGTAGCTCTGCACTGAAAACGAGCAGACTGTCCCTCGGACGTAACAGCATCACGTAGTGGTATTATGACAGCAGGCGGATACACCGGCACTTCTAGCTCAGGAGAAACAACTTCTGGGACTAAAGGATAAGAAAAAGAAATAATTTTTAAAGATTAAGAAGATCACACACATGTTGACAATCTCATTTCACAGACATTGTTATGAGCACAGGAAACTCACTTTCCACTGAAAGCGAAGCTGAAGTTGTAGCAACTCCGTAGTCATTTTTTGCTTCACAGGTGTACACTGCTGCATCTTCAGGGAAAGTTTCAATCAGTAATAGAGTATATTCTTGCGCATCATGAAGAAATTTGCACTTGAAACCTGGAGAAAGCTGTTGATCATCCTTGTACCAGGAAATTTTGGGCTGGGGTTTGCCTGATATCGTAGCACAGAAGCGGGCAGGTTTGCCAGACTCCACAGTGGTTGGCTCTAGCTCCTGAATAATCTGAGGTGGCTCTGGAGCTGCAAATTGGGGGGGTGACGTGAAGAAGAGGCAACAGAAGGAGAAGTCCAAGAAGCCGGTGCCGCCAGCAGCCCCCCGGCCAGCCAGGGCTCTGTTCTGCTTAACCCTGGAAAACCCGCTTCGGAAGGCATGCATCAGCATCGTGGAGTGGAAGTATCCTTATGGCTGTGGGGGCTTAGGAGCACCCGTGTGTGTGCCTGTGAGCAGGGGTGCTGGGGAGGAGGGGTGCTGGGGAGCAGGACCCCGTGGGCTGCAGGCAGGAGAGCTGTCAGCCCACTTCAAGCCTGTGCTGGCTGTCTCATTAGGTCTGTAAAAGGCAATGAGGCACCTGGGGAGCCCCACTAGGATGCATTGGCAAAGGCGATGGCTGTGCAAACTGAGGACATGAATAGGCTTGTGAGGGAAGCTGGGGCTAAGAAGTGGGTCAGTCCATGGGGACCTTTGGTAGGGTGGTGTGGGGACAGGCAGGGACAGGCTGGGTGGCAAGGAACCTGTGGGAGTGAGCACATTTTGTGCTGGCAGGAGTTGTGCTGGGGGGAAACGGGACAGCCTGCCGGGGGGGGGGGGGGGTTGGAGTGTGGGGGGGGGGGCGGGAGGGGAGAAAGAAGGAGAGGGAGGGAGAGAGAAATCTCATTACTGGTATTTATCAAGGCTTCAAAAAGATTAGCAATTAATTTATTTCTTTTTTTTTAATCTTATTATTCCCAATCTTGCATGCCCATAAAAATCTGCCCTTTTCCTTGATACAGGGGAAATGATCTAGCAGCAAGTGCCTTAACATAATTAGCTGTGTTGACGTGTTTCCTGGCAAAATGTGTCCAAGAATTGTTAGGTTGATCCCTCTGGCAAGGCATATTTGTCCATATGAACAAATTAGTTTTATTTGGACTTGAGAATTTCCTGGTCTAAATAAATACAGTGGGGAAAAGAACTGCTATAACATTTTCATCAGATAGCCAGCTATTTCAGTAGAACAAGAAACATCCTTGTACAAATCAGAAAAACACAGGGTAATAAATACAGTCAAAGCATTGTTTGCGGGGACACATACCATTCACATAGAGAACAACAGAACTCCTATTGCGTCCTGCAACAAAAGTATATTCTCCAGCATCAGAGTAAGTGGTTTCAAAGATGCTCATTCGATGAATTCTCCTTTCCACCACATAACTGTATCTTTCCTCATATTGGAAGTTGATCTCAATACCGTCCTTGTACCACTGTGGTTCAATGTCATCTTCATTGACTTCAAATTCAATTTCGGCTCTTTGTCTCTGAATGACCTTTGAAAAAGTAGAATAAATATTAGAAATAGCATTTGTTTTGACAGATGGTCCCACATTCCAGTTTCCTAGAAGAAGGCCTTGACCTTATTACAGATTTTTGTGTTAGGACTCTTGCTAGTTAGATATTGTTGCTCTTCCTTTGCATTATTCTTTGAGTGACAAACTTATGAAATATTTATTCTTCTGCATAGGCCATACCTGAATATCTTTACGGACGCTTCTGATACGAATGTCACGACCTTCTACTGTCAAATTGGCACTGGATGTGTTTCCACCTGCTACTACAGTATACTGACCAGCATCAGACATTCTTGTGGAAGGAATGATAAGACGATGGACATATTTCTCTCTCTGAATTTTCATCCTAAGGACATCAGAAAAGAAAATGAGCAAGTTATTTCCTGGGGGAAAATACATAACAAAAGTCAATATGGTGTAGAAGCAACCATTTACCTGTCACCAATCTGGAGTTCTTGTCCATCCTTCATCCACTGGACCTGAATGTCAGGTTCTGAAATTTCACATTCAAAAATAGCCCTCTTCTTCTCCACAACCTTGATGTCTTTAATATGCTTCCTAAACTCAATGTGACGAGCTAGGGCAGAAAAAAAGCAGAATGAGTGCCATGATGCTATTTAAGCCACTAGAAGTCACTAAATATACAAATCAAGAGGGCAAATACCTTCCACATATAAAGTGGCTGATGAAGCTGCTTTTCCAGCAACAAAAGTGTATTCTGCAGCATCACCAAAATGCACATTCCTTATGGAGAGGGAGTGTGTGAGCTTCTTTGTTCGTATCTGGCATTTATCAGTTGATTTTATTTCTACCCCATTCTTTAGCCATTTATATGAGATACCTTCATAGTTAACAGTGACTTCAAATGTTATTGTATCTTTCTCTTCAGCATTGATGTCTTTCAGCATGGAGGTAATTAGGATGGCTAAAAGAAAAGAAATGGACATGGTTTGGGTTTTTTGTTCTGTTTTGCTTTATTTTAAACACATATTAACCAGATCAGAGATGTTTAAAATTCTTTAAGACAGATTCTGATTTTTGGTAATATTAAAAGGAAGGCTCTGTGTCTAGAATCAATACTACAATTAAATTTCCCAAAAATTCTGAATGACATCATAGGAATCCAAATTCTGTTTCCTATGGTGACTTGGCATTTAGGCATGTTGGCCTAAAGAGAAGAATCCAGGATCTGACTTTCAAGTTCACAGCTTCTAGACCTCTTTTAAAAATGTAATTGAGGCTGTTTAGGGTTATTTGAAAATACCTCTACAACAGTGCTGGTTTTGTCTGAATTGGACCAAGTGCATGTATTAACACAAACTCTATTAATCAGTCCAGAGAAGTTCCCACTGACTGGAAAAGGGGAAACAGAACCCTCATTTTTAAAAAGGGGAAAAAGGAAGACCCGGGGAACTACAGGCCAGTCAGTCTCACCTCTGTGCCTGGGAAGATCATGGAACAGATCCTCCTGGAAGCTATGCTAAGGCACATGGAGGACAGGGAGGCGATTCGAGA